>NC_059128.1:25615288-25917273 GCF_020740605.2 Lemur catta
CGGAGTGCGTGAACACCAGGGGCAGCTACCTGTGCACGTGCGGACCTGGCCTCATGCTGGATCCATCTCGGAGCCGCTGTGTGTGTGAGTGCCAGCGGGGACCAAGGCTGGGGGACGCTGGGAGGCAAGATGGGACCCTCCAGATCCTCAGGCAAGGCCCAGAGCAGTGATTTTCCCCAGACCTCATCACCCTATGCTCAGGGCCGGTGTCTGCTACTCAACCTGGAGTTGGGCCCAATGTACAGAAATAGACTGGCCCACCCTGCTGGAAGAGAGATGGTTACTACTTCACTTTTTGCATTGAGCATCTCTTCTGGGGCTCTGCAGTTTGGGATTAATAATTTCTGCTTCTTCTGTTTTTTCCTGTAATCATTTCTGCTCCACGTGTTTCCTCATTTATGCTAGGGGGCAGGGAGCGGCACGGGGGTCTTACCTGTGCTTTAATGTCTGGCTGAGCCATAGCTGTCCCTTCCAACTCCTGAGCTTAGCAGCCTGGTCACTTGGTTGCCAAGTGACCTTTCTTAAAGGGCTGTCTGTAGCATTAATGGTGCTGTTTCCCAACCCCAGGCCCATAGCTCATGGTGGAACAGGGATTTGAACTTGGTCTGCTGAGTCCTGGTCCTGACCGGGACTTCCCCAGGGTCATTCACTCCTCAGCGTTGCTTGGTGTCCCCTTCGCCCCACCCCTCATCCCCTTAGTCCTGTCTTTCCCAACCTGGCATGGCCTCCTCATCTAATACACAAGAGACTGTTCTTTAGTGTTTACTATCAAAGTACAAGAAAGAGGACAGTAGTGATGGCATTGCTATGACCTAAGCCAACCACAGGTCAAACTCACTGTGATCCCCAGTATTTTGATTGATTCATTGATCTAGCTGTCCATCCATGAGTTCAATAAGCACTTACTGAGCATCTACGTGCACCAGACACTGTGGAAGGTGCCTGGGTGACAAAGATGACCAAGACAGGGCCCCTGTCCTCAAAGCTCCCCATCAGGAGCTTGGTTCTCACCTCATTGCATCCTCCCAGGAAGGCTGTGGTCCTCAGAGCACACTGCTGCCCCCTCAGCCCCAGGCACACGTGGGCCTGCGGAGACACTTGTAAACTCAGCACGGGAGACAAGCAGCTGCACCCTCATTTCCTGCTCTCAGGTTCTGCACATGAGGGTGGGGAGTCACGGGTCTCATCAAACAGATAACATGAGGAGATGCCGAAACGTTCCTCCTAAAGTTCTTGTGGACGTTTTCAGGGATCCAAACTTCCAGATGAAGACATGGGCCAGGCCCGTCTGCGTGCATGTGGCCGGCCACACCTCTCCACCCACTGCCCTCCGTCCATGCTTTCCCCTCCCACTGACCACCTAGCCATCCCCATGTGCCATGTCTGTTGCAGCGGACAAGGCCATCTCCATGCTGCAGGGACTGTGCTACCGGTCGCTGGGGCCTGGCACCTGTGCCCTGCCTTTGGCCCAGCGGATCACCAAGCAGATCTGCTGCTGCAGCCGTGTGGGCAAAGCTTGGGGCAGCAAGTGTGAGAAATGCCCCCTGCCTGGCACAGGTAACCCCCTGCCCCCATCCCCGCTCTGACCACCAAGGGGCTTCTTCAAAGCCAGCGGCCATATTCCCCAGCCTGGGTAGACCTCCCTCAAGCCCGAAGACTCAGTCTTCCCTCCTTGTTGAAGTGCTCATCCCAGCCTGGGGCTCCCTCCCTCCCTGCTGCCACAATTGTCTCCCAAAGGGAGGGAAAGGAGGGCCCTGGTTTCCTGCAGGAGTAGCATTTCTCAGCTTGTCCTCTGGCTGTTGGCATTGCAGAGGCCTTCAGGGAGATCTGCCCCGCTGGCCATGGCTACACCTACTCGAGCTCAGACATCCGCCTGTCCATGAGGAAAGCCGAGGAGGAGGAACTGGCCAGGCCCCTGCGGGAGCAGGGGCAGAAGAGCACTGGGACGCTGCCTGGGCCAGCAGAGAGGCAGCCACTCCGGGCGGCCACAGACTCCTGGCTTGAGGCCGGGACCACCCCTGACAAGGGTATCTGAGCTGGGGAGATGCCTGAGGGATTTCCCTTTCCCCTGTGTTTACAGCACCTCAAAGAGGCACAGGCGTTTATCCTGGGTCCCTGGGGACCCCATCTCTGGGGCATAAGGAAAGGGAGCTAGGAGCAGCAGCACCCAGCCCTGGGAACCTTCTGTCATGGCCTGGCATGACAGGAAGACCTCACCTCCTCTCCCGTATGGGGTCAAGAGGTGCCCATATCCTGAGAGCTGCTTGTAGAAGGGAGAGAGGGTGGCTGCAGCGCCCACCCACTGATCAGGCCTCTGCACGCTCTGCCCTGGCCACACAGCTTCTGGGGCTGGTACTTGCTGCAGGGCTGAAGAGCTGGCCATGGGTCCTGGGGAGGCCGTGTGCTTCACATCCCCGGCTCTGGCCCCGGAATCAGAGTGCTCACTCCAGCGCAGCTGCCTCCGAACAAGGAGGCACAGGGCTGGAGAGAGACTAGGCTGGAGGCTCTCCTGGCAGGTGCCTTGGAAAACGGTGGCGAAGTCATGACCCAGTTACTGGTAACACTGCGTGCAGGAGGCCTGGGGCGTATTAGGGCCAGGCAAACTATGCGATTCCTAAAATTGCTCCATGAATCTGGCATACACAGGAAATGGGGACAGAGCCCCAGTTGTCATGGACACTGGACACTGGCCAAGCCAGGAGCATCTCGACCCTTTCCTGGAACTACTCCCCTGGCCTGTAGCCCAGGGCAGGGGGCTAAGTGACTCAGTGTGGCTGGGAGGCATCGGGGGAGGAGGCTGCCGTGCAAGGAGGTGGGCTACAGGGTCGATAGGGTGGACTGTCACTGCAGGCCTTAAAGGAAAGCAGGGGTTTCCTATCACCAAGCAAGGGGCCGAGCTGAGCTATCTTCAGGCCCTCCAGACTGGGATTCTGTGGTGGCCAGTCCCAGTCCCCACAGGGGGGTGATGGGGCAGAGACAGGTAAGAAGAGCCCACGCTGTTGCTGCTGCTGACCCTGCTGGGGACACAATCGGAGGGGTGCAGACTGTGGAGCTTCCCAGGCCATAGGTGGAGGGGAGAAGGCAGACAGACCCTCCTCCCTGAGCTCACGCTGTCACCTTTCCCTTCCCAGGTGACTCTCAGGCTGGCCAGGTGAGTGAGTCCTCCCTTTAGGGAGCTGGGCAAGGGTGGCAAAGAGTGGGCCCTGGTGGCCACTGAGGCCCCAGGGCAGTGCCCCATGAAGGGGAAAGGAGAGAAAGATGAGTATCTGTCGGATTGTACTTGGAGAGATGACAAACTGGGAGGGTAGAGCCAAAGACCCAATTTTACCCTAAAGGAAGTAATTAAAACAAGTGTTTACGGAGCAGCCACTGTGCAAGCTTTCTGTTCGGGATGGGCTGAGCCCCTTCAGAAAGGAAGTAGGAGCATGTCCTGTTAGTCCTGGCTGTCACTCAAGCTTTAACACTACAGATGGGGTTTAGAGTTTGTTTCAGTTCATTCCGGATCTGGCACTTTCTGAGCCAGTTTAGGTTAAACGTCAAGGCCCCCTCTGTGAGTGGCATATGGGGAAGTAGAGGCACAGCTGGGAATAGCCTCAAACCACGTCACTGAGAAAGGGGCAGCCGACTCCTTTCTCTGTGCCCAGAATTCCCCTGTGAGGAACTGGGTGTCCTCCTAGAACAGCATTCCGGAAGACTGCGTCCTTCACTGTCTGCCAGTCCCTGCCCTGTCCCCTGCCCCTCTAACCTGAGTACCTGACTGTCCCCAAATACAGTTTCCCCAGCGGGCTTGTTCTTTCTCTGGAACACCACGTGCCGTCCTCCCGGGCAAAACCTCTAATCCCGTGTCCTTACAGACTCAGCCATGCTCCGGGGCCTCTTTCATCCTCTGCCCATTCTCTCCTCCTGTTCCCCACCTCTTCACTACCTCCATCCACGGGCTGTGTTGAGGGACACAGGTGTGGCCCTGGGTCCTGGCCCTGTGGCCCTGGGCACTCTAGTTACCTTCTGAAGCTTTGGCTACTCTGAGACATGGGATTGCATCCTTGGTACCATACCTGCTGATTTCCGCCATAGGCCCAGCACCGGGCTGGCGCAGTGCAGACACGAGCTCATTAAATCATTTCAACCTACTACGCTGAGCTAGTTGAGAAGATTAATTAAGACAGTGGATGTAAAGTGCCTAGCAGAGTTCCCCGGCATACAGTAAGAACTCAATACCTGGAAGAATGAAAAAGTGAATAAGTGAGTTGGACAGGAAGCCTGGAGGTCGGGGGAGTGTGGGGGAAGGAAGCACATCACAGGGGTGACAGAGGAGCCAAAAGTGACCCCCTGTTTCTGTGCAGGTCACCTCCAGTGTCACCCATGTACCTGCCGGGGTCCCAGGTGAGTCCCTCCTCCTAGCAGCTCCCCGGGGAAAGAGGAGGGAGGATGACCTTAATCTAGTAGTGGAGTTGCTGTACGTGAGCTGGCCCGTTCAGAGGACGTCATGAACGGCGCGGCACGTGAACGCTCACACCTCAGGTGCAGGAAGGTCAGTGAGAGACCCTGTGATGCCTGGAAATGTTTCCCAGCCACAGAACTCTTTCTGAATGTCATGGTGCCACTCGGCACATACATCAGACCAAAGAGGAAGCACTTGCTGAAACAGGCGGCTGGCTGGGTCCCTAGAGCTCTGTCACCCAAAACTGTTAGGGCTCTGCAGAGCCCAGCTTGCCAGTCGCCAGTGTTGGGTTCAGAAATCAGAAGGCTGAGCTTCTGCTTCTCCCACCATAAAATGGACACCGATGCCCGTCTTGCTGCCTCTCAAGGCAAATAAGTGGTTGATGGTTGTGGTGGAGCCCCGCAGGCTGTGCCATGCTTTGCAAACAGAGGGGAGAGATGCTGAAGTGGAAATCAGGAGACCTGGGCTCCAGCTCCACCTCCAGCAAGCTGGCTGGCCCTGGGCAAGCGGCCACTTGTGCGAGCCTCAGTCTCCTCTCCTGTGAAATGGCAGGTTAGACTGGATGCGCTCCAAGGCCCTGAGAGATCTCAGACTCTCTAACAATGTGGGGCCAGGTCAAATTTCAAGAGACTAGGAAGTGCAGGGGTGACCCAGCCTAGGCTCCCCCTACCCCTTGTTCTTGGGAGTCAGAACAGCAGGGAGGAGGGAAGGGTCACTGCCAGCCAAGGGGCTGTGGGCTCACCTCTTCCCCTCTCCCCTCCGCAGGGGATGCCATAGGAAGACCAACACCACCACTGCCTGAACAGGGGACTCCGGAGATCCAGGAAGAAGAGCAAGTGACCCCCTCCACCAATGTGCTGGTGACCCCGAGCCCCCCAGGTAGCTGCAGCCGGCCCTTTAGGGCTCCCTGCACTCTCCCTTGTGAGGTGTGGCTGTCCCGAGCTGACTCCAGGGCAGGGGCATGAGTGGAACCCCTCCCTCACCTCTCCACCCAGATCACCTCCCAGGCTCTGCGCCCTGGTCTCCTCCTATGAAGAGCACCAGGTCCCCTCAGTGAAAACAGGAGCCCTGTCTGGAGCACTGCTCAAGCCCAGGGAGGGGAAGAGAAGGGATGCTTTGCAGAGGGTCTTACACGGAGGCCTCTGGGGAAGCCAGGGGCCTTCCAGGAGAATACAGGGCCTGCTCTCCAGGAAAGGGAGCACGTGGAGTGAGAGCCTCTGAGTCCGGCTCTTGCAGGCTGTTTACCCTGAGTCAGCGGAGTACCCTGGCAGCAGGCAGCCTCCTGCCCACGGGGAGGGCTGACTTTCGGGAAGGAACACGGTTCTGTTTCTCAAGGTTGTTTCCCTGAGCCTGCATTCCTCTCCCTCTGGTCAGCTGCAATCGTGGGGGGGGAGGGGGCAGGCGTGGGGGAGATCCCTGGCAAATCCACCTTGTTCTGGAATGTACCCTCCTTAAAGGCTCATTGTCTGGGGACTTGGTTCCAGAGAAGCAAGGCTGGTGCTGTCGTCGCTGCTGCTCCCGGTGCACATGTGTGCCCTCTCCAGGGGCTCACTGGTCTCTTAACCTCACCACTGAGATCCACAGATCCAAGTCACCTTGAGTGGGAGGTGGGGGGGGGGGTGCTGACACAAACTTGGAGCCAGGCCAGGGGAGAGGGCAACCTTGCACACAGGCCAATGTGCACATGCAGTTCTGTCCAATCCAGCCCGTACTGCTAAGCCCCACCGTGTACCCACACAGGCCTCTTCCCAACCCATTCCCGTGGGTCCTCAGGGTTCTCTCAGAGCTGCAGGGGAGGGCAGGGAGCCCTGGGTGTGTGGGCTTCAGGCTAAGACCTCGGGGCAGACACAGAGGCTAAAAGCATCATTTATTCATCCATCCATCCATTCATTCATTCGTTCATTCAGCATGTGTGCCAGATAATTTTCTAGTATTAAGGATACAATTCAAAAAGCTAGAGTCTCTGCCACCTACGTAGCCAACTGGGTCCCAGTGAGTCTGCCTCCAAACTGTTTCTCAATTTAGTGCCTATCCCCCCACTTTTCACCCCATTGCCACCACTTAAGGCAGACCCTCATTAAACTATTTCGACAGGTTCTAGGGGTCCCTGTGCCTCCCGTACAGTTTATCCATGGTCTTGCTGCCTGGGTGGCCTTTCTGAGATGGGTCCAATCCACCCCCACCTTCTGTGACCCCGTTGCTTACAGGCCAGTCGCAATGTGGAATTCAAGGCCCTGCTCAGTGGGCCCCAGCCCCCCTCTCTCTTTTTCCCCTGCAACCTCCTCCCCAGCTCTGCTCTCTGTCCCGGGGATCCCGGGCAGGAGTTGCAGGCAGGGGCACTGGGCACAGGGTGGGGGCCAGGCCCATATTCAGAGTGAGGCCAGGCTGGAGGCCTCAGCAGGGAGGCTGCGTACTGGATATACAGTTCCTAGAACCTATTAGGTCTTGGCTGGGGGATGCCCTCCTGTGAGCCCCAGATGGAGTCTATGTGAGGCCATGCTGTGCATGGATATGGGAGGGCCTGGCTAAAGTTGCTCTCCTGAGACCCCTGTACCCTGGCCCCTGCACACCCTACCCTGCTCCACTGCCTTCATCCACCCACTCCCTGCCACAACCTCTGCTTGGCTCTGTCTCCCACAGGCATTGATAGATGTGCTGCTGGAGCCGCCAACGTCTGTGGCCCTGGAACCTGCGTGAACCTCCCAGATGGATACAGATGTATCTGTGGCCCTGGCTACCAGCTGCACCCCAGCCAGGCCTACTGCACAGGTAGGCACTTGGGCCTCCTGGGCTTACTTGGTGGCTGGGGTGGATGGGGGCAGGAGCTGGGGAACTCAGCCAAAAGTCCCAGGCAGTAGAAGATCCAAGCAGTGCTGGTTGGTTGATACGTTTAGGAGGAGCATGACTAGTCACTGTGGACAAAGCTAACCTCGACCTTCAGGGGAAAGCCAGTCTCTCTGAGCCCCATCCGATGAGTCTCCAGGACTCCAGGAGGGTAGGAAACCACCTCACGGCACCCTGACCAGTGCCTGGCAGCCCTTTGCTCTCAGATCAGCCCACCCCTCAACGTGGCCATTTTGCTGCCTGCAGAATGGACCAAGGTCTGCCCCAGTTGAAAATGTCTCTGCCAGGGCCATCCCTGGGGGAGAGGTTTGGGGCCAAGATAAATCATCAAGTGTGGGCCTCATTCCTCCCCACTCAATATTTTTATACAAAGGAGAAACATCCACTGTGGTTTTAAAGGAGAAAGGAAGTGATGACTGGGCCACTGGGGGAAAGGGACCAGGAACAGGGAGGAGGTGCTGGAAGTCAGCCAGGCCCTGAGTGCCGGAGTGGGCCCGATGGGCCGACTTTGTGGCTTCTAGCCTTAGAGATTTTCATCTCCCTGGCCTCCTCTGCCCCCTCACCCCTTCCTTGCCACACAGCAGCATCCGCTGCCCAGCCCCTAGTGTGGGCAGTTGCTGGCAGGTGCCCAGAGAAAGGCCCTGCTGGCCTCCCTGACCTCCCTCCCTGCCTTCCTCTGGACAGATGACAACGAGTGTCTGAGGGACCCCTGCAAGGGAAAAGGGCGCTGTGTCAACCGTGTGGGCTCCTACTCCTGCTTCTGCTACCCTGGCTACACGCTGGCCACCTCGGGGGCCACACAGGAGTGCCAAGGTAAGCCACGTCTGCCTGGCCCTGGGATAGGCACAGGAGAATGCATCCTGGCTGGGCCCCACAGTCTCGTGGGGCTGGAAGAGGAACCAGGCATTCTCAGCCCCCAGCCACAGTGTCGCAGAATGGGAATGCGAGAGCTGTGGGAAGAGAGACCCAGACTTTGGCCTGGGCCTGGGAGGAGCCTGACCCTGTGCCAGGAGCAAAGGAGGGATAGACATCCAAAGGGCAGCAACATTTGCAAAGGCCCCAAGGAATTGCGGCTGGAGCCAAGAGTGTGAGGGGGCCGGAGGACGTGGCTGGAGATGGGAACTGAGAGCCTGGTCCCCAAACTCTAAGTGACAAGTAGCTGCTTTTATTTGGGGGAAGGAGGGTGACCCATGAGGATGAGCTGAGGCTGTTGGCAGGCTGGGGAGTAGGTGTGCCTTTGAGAGAGGAGCACAGGTCCCCAGCTGCTTAGAGACACCTACAAGGCTTTGAGCTTTCCTGGGAAGGCCTGGCCCACTGCTAGGGGACCCTTCATAAACATGCTTCCAATGCAAACCCTTTAATAATACAGAGCACTCCACATATATTTTTATGAGTAAGTTCACAAAGAGTACAATGCGGCGCTTTCCAAGCAGTGCCTTGAGATTCATAACCCAGTTGGAAATCCTTCTCTTGGAGAATGGCCCCGCCTGTTCTTGGGGCTCACAGTGCTGGTTCTGGACAGGGCATCCCAACAGGCACTCACAGGCCCCCCGGGGAGGCCAAGGAAGCTCTGTGTCTTCCCACTGTCAGGGTCCCCTTGGGTTCTAATCCCCTAATGATCTGGTCTGCAGAAACCAAAGCTATCCAGGTCCTCACTTGATTATGGGGGGAAGAAACATGGGGGAGACAGGCCAC
Source organism: Lemur catta (assembly GCF_020740605.2). Taxonomy (NCBI): domain Eukaryota; kingdom Metazoa; phylum Chordata; class Mammalia; order Primates; family Lemuridae; genus Lemur; species Lemur catta. The sequence goes on from NC_059128.1 coordinate 25,624,269, forward strand.
CTGACTTAATGGAAGAGTGGGAAGATTGTACACATCATTCACTGAGCACTCAAGTGTTGAGCACCTATGTGCCAGGCACTGTGCCAGGCTCTGAGGGTGTGAGATGAATCAGGCATGAGCAGCAACACTGTAGGATCCAGATGAGGAAGCAACTGGTTCTGTGTGAGAGAATCTGGGAAGGTTTCCCTGAGGAGGGTGCTTGAGCTGTGGCTGAATAATAACAGCTACCATTTAATGAGCACTTACTATATGCCAGCCCTGTCCCAAGCACTTTAGCATATGAAGCTCATCATCCCAACTCCATGCAGTAGAAATGCTTATCCCCCTTTTGTGGTTGAGCAAACTGGGGCTCAGAGAGATGAAGTGAAATAACCCAGGGACTCACACCTCGTGGTGGCAGAGCTGGGAAGAGAATCAAATCACTCTGGTTCCAGTGCATGGTTTGCTTCCAACAACACATTCCCTTACCATGGGGTATTGGACACCACATGACTAGGAATGGAGGGAACAGAGGATATGCCAGGGAACGAGAACCATTTCTGCAGATACCCAAGTCGTGAACAGGCCTGGCATGCTCTGGGAATAACGACAGATTGAGTATGGCTGGAGCAGGGGTACCTGGAGAAAGTAGCAGGAATCGAGGCCAGTTTGTGAAGTGTCTCTAGTGCCAGGCTGAAGTGCTTGGATTCCGTCCCACAGGCAGTGGCAGCCAGTAGGGGTTTGTGAGCTGAAGGGTGGTGATTCGGTCAGCTGGCTTTCAGGGAGGTGACTCAGGCGGCAGTGCTCAAAGCAGGCAGGAGGAGCCAGGGGAGAAGCTGAGGGCAGGGGACTTCTCCAGACTCCAGCTGCCTAGGTGGGTATTGTGGCCAGAGGCATTGCTCTTTGCAGACCTAGCCCGGGGAGCTGGGCCAGGATGAGCAGTGGCTGCTGCAGGGAATGGTTTCACCAGGACTGGCCCGAACAAGGGGTTCTGCCACGTGCCAGCCTGGGTGACTGGGATGTCTCTGCCAACCCCAACAGCTGGAGGTCAGCTGTAAGTGCCGTTCCCCGTGGGGCTTGGCTGCCACTTGAAGAGGACTTATCCAGGATAACACCCACTTTCTAAAGTCTGCCAGTCTCGTAATGTGATATCTCATTATTTCAATGATTTAATATTTTTAGTTATTTAAATAATTTATATAATTAACATAATTAGTTTATATTATGTAAATTAATATAAATGTAAATAATTTACATACTAAATATCTAAGTAAATATTTACTAGTAAGTGCAAGTGTCTCTTTGTGCATTAGCCTATGGGTTTCCTCGTCTGTAGATTGCTTGTTCCTGTCTTTTGCTCAGTTTCCCAACGGTGGCTGCTGTTTTTTCATGTGGCTTCTTAGGAGTCCCTTATATATTCCAGGTACTAGGATGGGTTTAGATTGCACCTCTCCCATTTTCTTCCTCTCTCCATTAACCTTATCCACATGTCCTTCTTTGAACAGAAATCGTTAATTTTGATGTGATGAAATTCACTTTTTAGCCTTATTTTTTATGTTTTGGGAGCTTTATTTAAGAAGTCCCTCCCTACCCTTAAGTCACAGAGATGTTCCCCTACACTTTCTTATATTAAGGTTATAGTTTTGCCTTTTATGGTATACTTTAATCCATCTGGAATTCATCTTTGCATGGAGGTTAAGAACCCGGGTTTTTCCATTTCCGTTTCCATTTTTCTCCATAGAATGAGTCAGTTTTCCCAGCACCATCTATCAGGCAGTCGTCCTGGCCCTGCAGGTTAATGAGCTCTTCACCAAGTTCCCACACATGGCTCTGCCCACAGGTTCCCTTTCCTCTTCCACTGGGATTAGATCTTCTCGAAGCGAGCATCAGTTCTTTCAGAATCGCCTGAGGAGTTACAACAATGCAGGCTCCTGGGCCCGCCCTGCACTGCTGGGCCAGAATCGCTGGAGGCCTAAGAGTGTGCATTTTGCACCTTTGCCAGTGACTCTGCCATGGACGGGAGTTTTATGACGTATTGCTCAGATGAATACACCATCCATGAACAAATGATTGTTATTCGATTCCTTTGATAAGCACTTATTGGGGTTCTGTGATGGGCACCAGAGACACTGGGATAACGAGGCATGTTCCCAGCAGCGAGGGAGAAGCAAGGGAGTGAATGGACAGTCACACTAAGGTCTGGGCTCTAAGGAACCTTGGGAGGGGGCACCTGGGTTGGAGGGGCGAGGTCAGCCTCATGGAGAGACGAGTGGGAAAAAGTCATGCTGGTGGGTAGGAAGCCACTCCAGGCAAGGGGACGGCACAGGCAGAAGCTCAGAAGCAGGTCCTGTGTGGCCGAGCTGAGGAGCAGTGTGGGAGGCAGGAAATGAGGTGAGAGAAGCAGGCCCGGACCAGGTCATGAAAGATCCTACATGCCAGGCTGAGCAACATTGATTTTATGGACTAGGTTTAAAGCTAGAATAATAATAATAGCTAACATTTCTTTTGTGTTTGCCTGGTGCCAGGCAGGCACTGTGCTAAGCTCTTCACCTGGATTATCTCATTTAATCTGCACAAAGACTCTGTGAAGTGTTTCAACCAGCCCCGGCTTGGTAGTGGCGGGGGTAGCTCAAAGGTGAGGCCTCGATTAATTTGACTGTGGGGCAGGGAATGGGGAGTGGCCACAAGACCCATAGTTGATACATTAAAGCAGTTCTTGAAATGGGCGTAGGAATCTGGTGGCCATCAAGGTGAAGAGAGACACTCCAAGTAGAGGCATTTGTGTGAACAAAGTCTTGGCGGTTGGACCAGTGAAATCTGCTATAGCAAGGCTATAGCACGTGGGCACAAGGGCACAAGGGCACATGCAAAGCAGCAAATACAGCAAGGCTGGGCCCAGGTGGCAAGGGCTCCATGAGCCAGGCTGCAAGCAGGACTGGAGGTGGTGGGGAGCCCTGGTAGGGGTTAAGCAGGAGAGTGGCATGGCCAAGGTTGGGCTTTAGAGCCACCATGGGACACCAGTATGCTTTGGAACAATGACATAAACCACACCCTGCAAATCCAGGGCTGCCTAAAGTACTCTTTCTCACTGGCTGCTTAACTCCTAACCTTTGAGGAGGTCCTTAAGAAGAACTCTAGGAACAGACCAAGTAGGATGTATTGGAGCCAGGTGGGGACTTTCCTGGCCTCCTCATGTCAGCGGCCTCCAAATGGAGGTTTTTCCAACTTTTTGGTGATCGTCAGGAAAAGAATTTCAGGGGAGCACCACTAAGCCAAGTAAGCAATAGCTTTTTATTGTAAGTGAAAGTACACTCTGAGCGGGGAGAGTGGGCAGGCTCGAAAGAGAGCAGCTACCCGGGAGGAAGTGGTTTTCAGTCTTCTGAAGTCTTACTAATTGAGGGAATGAATATTCACAATCAAGGGGTTGGCTTTTACTGAGAATTTGAGTAGGAATTCCTAGAATTGGGTTCCCTCCCATTTTCATACTTTATATCATTGTCTCAGAACTGTCATGGTGATTTCAAGGGTAGAGAAATTCTACAACCACAAAGTAAAAGATATTGTAATTAGCCAAAGTTCATGTCAGGTGGTGGAGACAGCTGACAAGCTGGTTGAAGTCAGTTCTTGTCTGCAATTATCAGCCCCTCTAGTTAGCTTCTGCCTGAGGGTTGTTTACTTAACACCTGCCCCCACTCTGCAAGCCCCTGCATCTGGGATCAACCGCTTCTCCTGGTCTCCTACTCTAACACGCAGACCATGCCATATGGACTGCCACCTGGCCTCAAGACCAGCCCTTGCATCGGGGTGAGGAGACACTGAGAGGCCCCCCATGAGCTCCAGAGTTGCCTCTCTGGGAGAAAGGCACTCAGGGTTTATCAGGGGACTGAGCTAGATCAGTCTCACACCTGGCTGAGAACCCGTCCAGCCAGTGTGGCTGCAGGAAGGACGCCATTCCTGCCTGGGCCTCAGCATGGGTGCTCTTGTCCTCAGCCACTGAAAAGATGCCCCAGGACCCCCTCCAGGGCCGGCTGTGACTCGGGGCTTTTCTGTGTGTTCACAGATGTAGACGAGTGTGAGCAGCCAAGGGTGTGCAGCGGGGGGCAGTGCACCAACACTGAGGGCTCGTACCACTGCGAATGTGATCAGGGCTACATCATGGTCAGACAAGGACAATGCCAAGGTAAGGAATGGGAGGAAGGGAGGCAGCCTGCACCCCACCATCTCCTGGGCCCTGCCCACCATGAACTCCCCTTTGAGACCACCCTATGGATAGAGACATGTGTACAAATTCCTGAGCCCTCCCATCCCCTCAATGAAATTTGGCATCCCATCTGCCCCCTGCAGTGGAGGAGTACAAATACCGTTGTCTACATGATACCTTGGGAACATCTCCCGTGTATACTCCTGCCCTCTTACCTTGAAAAATGTGCTCTTCGCACGTGGCAGAGGAAGAGTCAGTCTGTCTGGGAGCCTTGGCCTTCTTGCTGAAGCTTGTTAGACTGGCAGCCCCTGAGGCTGGACCATATCCTTAGACAACACAGGCATGCACACCTGACAAGCACCCAACAGTGCTAGCTGAACGAATGAAGGGAGGAAGGAATGTGAGATCCCAGATCCTTGTCCCTTTCCCAGATACAGCCAAAGGCACTGTGACATTGCTAACTGGTGTCCTCACAGACCCTCCCTGCCAGCTCTGAAAACCTCCTCGTGGCTTTGCCACCATCACCACCCTGAGAGGCTGGGAAGTCTCAGGCTTGCAGGAGGCCTACATCCTGTGATCTTGAGATGGGCTGAGACAGGAATAAATGAGGGTAAATTAAGGCTCTCTGGGAAAACCCTGCCCTGGGTTGGGCTTAGGCTCAGACTCCTCCCAGCCTCCAGGTTTCCCTGGCCAGGACTTGCCTGGTTTCAGATGGCCCTGGAGGTGAGGGAGGAGTTCGTGTACCTTGTGAAGGGACAGTCCCCCTTCCCAATGCCACCACCATGGGAGCAGAGTCCAGAGTCCTAGATGGTCTTAGCACAGGGGAGAGGGGCTGCAGGTGCAGGACAGGCAACTCTGCCCCCACCCTGGTGTGTCCCCTTCTCTTCTCAATGCCTCCTTCATGCTCTTCCCCTTTAAAACTCAGGCCTACACGTGACCAATGCCAGAACCCACCCCCTTTGTCTTCATTAGCACGGTGGGCACAGGACAGCCTGGCATCTCCCAGGAGGATGGAGAGTGCAGTCGCCCACCATTTGATAGATACCTGGTGGCTGTGCTAGGTCCTTGACAGATCACCTCGTTTAAGCACCACAACAACATTATGAATTTGACATTTAACTTGATTAAAAAGAAAAGCAAGACTAAAGGAAATGAACCAAGAAAATACCAGAACATTGAAAACATCAGATTTATATTAACCAGTCCGTGTTCGGGGCACAGGCTCTGGCACAGACAAGCCTGGGTTTGGCTCTTGCCTCAGTGTCTGAAAATGGAAACCGTAGTGCCCATCTTAGAGATTCTTGTGAGGACGGAATAAGCCAATATATGCAAAGTGCTAGGCCCCGTCTCTGGCACACATGGACCCTCAGTAACTAGGGGGAAATGTTACTATCAGAGAGCCGTTCTTTTTCACGTTCACACTCCCCTCACACCCCGGCCCACTCCTCTGGATCGTCCTCTTCCCTTCCCAGGGAAAAATTCTAGACACACACCTCATCTAGGAGGTCAGGCTGAGTTCCTGGCCCAGGGCAGACACTCTGAGTCTGTTGAAAGAAAGAATGATGTAGCCTGCACACTTCTCCAGGTTTCCATCAGTAACCACAAACCCGGCCCATCACCCTGCAAGCCCAGTCAACTTCCTTTCCTTCTTTCTTCTTTCTCCAACTGAAAAACCACTCTCTCCACTGAAACTCAAAGTCTCTGGTGAAAGACTCAGTGGTCTGGCCAGCAGCCCATCCAATGGTCTCCATGGCATTTCCGTCGTACCAGGACTCCCGGTTCCCACAGACGAGGGTAGATTCCCCTACAGGCTCCCAGGGCCTTTGCTGTGCCCCACCCATATCCAAGGTCACCTGAGCTTCTGGCCCCTGCCTGAGTGCCTTCCCCACCCCCGCTCCATGCTCCCACAAGGAACAGACGTGGGTGGCTTTGCATTTCCTCATTCAAGGGCTGACCCCTGGTAGGAGAAGCTCCAGGATCCTCCCAGTCGAGCTGGTCCTGCAAGTGACGGTTTCCATGGGTCCTTTGGGGTCTCTTCAGCAGCCTTATACCAAGAAGATGGTGCGTGAAGCTGGAGGCACATCGTCCCATTCTTGGGTCACCTAACAGTAGTTGAGTGCCAGCCACGGGCTGGGCACAGAGCAATAAATAAGACAGATAGCTCCTTCCCCCAGTGACCGGAGTATTAAAACCCACCAGACACACCATCATCTTAGATTAACGTTCAATCCCTACGCTAGTCAGAAACATCTGCACCTGGGGACTGGCTCCAGTCCAGGCACCAAGAGGTTGATGGAACAGCCTCAGGATATCTGGGGACAAAATCAACCATTCAGAATCTTCATCTGGCTCCTTTGGGTTGGTGTGGCTAATGGCTCAGTTGTGTCCACTTCCACTCAGGGGAGCCCTTCCCTGGCTCAGGTGGAGACAGGGCTGCTGTGATCACCTACCCTCCCCCTCCCTGGCTGGGGCTCTGGTCTGAGGAAGGAAGACGCCAGCAGTGTGCCAGGATAGATTAGGTTATGCTGCGTTAACAAACAGCCCCGATCTTAGTGATGTAGAATGAAGCCAAGTTTCCATCTCATCAATGCCACGTGGCCATCCTGGGCCAGCCGGGGGCTCTGTCCCGTGTTTCCTCTCTTGAGACGTAGGCTAAAGGAGTAGCCAGTATCTGGAATGTGGCCAGTCTCCATGGGAAAATGAAAGAGCACCCTGGGGGGTTGCAAACAATGAAATGGTTTGGTTCATAAATTACACATGTCATATCCACTCACAGCTCACCGGCCAGCACTAGTCTCATGGCCCCACCTAACCACAAGGGACTAGGAGGCACAAGCCAACCATGGCTCAGAAAGTGAAGAGCTGGAATAGTTCATGGACAGCATTAGTGAGCACCACAAGTCTCCGAAGTGCCCAGCATTAAGACACTTCACACATCACCTCCAAAATGTGCCCAGCACACTTGGGGCAGGCAGACCTCAGGGCCCTTTGCTCCTGGAAAACCTAATCTCCTCCCTGCATTGCCTGATCCCTGTGGGAGACATGCAAAGACTTCGTTTCTTCTTGGCAGGGATTTAGGAAGATGCTTGCCTCAATCTCTTCCTCTTCGTCCCCAAAGCCAGGAATCCTGAAGCAGGGCTTGCTCGTCACTCCCAAGGGCTTTGCCCATCCTCCTCCAGGCATCTCAGCCAAGGCCAGCGGGCCATGGTGCTGTCTGCTCTCTCCCGGGTGGCCAAAGTTGTTCATCTTAGATCCTTCTCTCCAGCTCCGTCTTTACCAAAACCCTTAGAGTAACTTAGCCTGGTATCACCGCAACCCAGCTAGGGGCTCATGGTTGCCCTCTTTCCAGAGACGGCCTTATCTCAGCGTCCCCAAGACTACCTAGGAGTTGGGGGCATCTCCTTGCAGATAGCCACCTGCCCTGTGGGTGTGTCTCCCTCTTCTGGTCCCTCAGGGTGAAGCTTCAGGCTTGAGAGGCTCCCCGTCCCCTGGGGCAGAGGGCTTTGATGCATCCTGACTTCTGGAGACCAAACAACCTCAGAGAGGACCCGTTTTCACCCTCCACTGTAGGGTCCAAGTCCCGTTCTGCAATGATAGCTGCTGGCTTTGGTCCCCTTGCAGAAAGCCTGTGATCTGACCCTTGGCCTGGCTCCTACATTTCCTCCATGGGTGCCGGGTAGGTCTTCTTCCCGGGCAGTAGGGCCTCTGAATCTGCATAAGCTGGTGGACCTCTTCTAGGAGAATGACAGCTACCCATTTAGGAAAAATAAATCCTCCCGTTTCCCCTGGAGCTTGGCCAAGCTGTTTGTCATGAAGAGTGACCAGGAGTCGAGACGTTGGGCCAGAGGAACATAATGTCCTCCTGCAGTTCTGAGCGAGTTCGGGCCCTGTGATATGACCTCCCTAACTCGGTCCAGGTCCCTGGGGGGCCTTGGTGATGGACTCCCTGACATGCCAGGTCACATGGAGAAGAGCCCTCCTCTCAGCTCCTGGGGGAAGTATCTCCTTCCTCCTCCTGTTGTCACTCTCCCTCCGTGGGTCCCTTCATTCCCTGTCTGTCCTGTTGATGTCCAGGCTCAACCTTTCTGGCTGACTTTCCTGGATCTCACCGGAGTAGGTGCCACGAGCCCTGCCTGGTTCTTGGCTGGAACAAACGTATGACACCTCTCCAGCAGAGAAGCCTTGCTGGCCTCCACCCTTTGGTCTGCTCTCAGCCTCAGGACTGGTCGGGGCGGGGAGTTGTCCTTGGACCTCATTTCCTGGTGCAGGGAAGCCCATTCTGCCTTCACTGCCCCCTGGGGATCTATTCTGGGGCCCCTGGCAGCAGTCCAGCTGGTTCCTATGCCGAGCATGTCCAGTTCCAGTACTGGTCTCTGCTTACAAAGGATTAGGGGTTCCCCAAGGGAGATATGAAGGCCCATCCCAAAGAGTCCAGCTCACAAAGTTGAGCTCTCTGATCCTCCCACAGCTCGTGGTAACTACAGTCTTTTACACCCACCCAGGGAGTCTCCCCATCTAATTTTTAAGTTCTCCCGTCCCTCCCTTTTGTCCAGGACAATGGGTGGGAGGTGGAGTTGGGGACACAGGGCAACTCTCATTTTTTCCTAGTTTTCATCTGAATAGAAACGGACATCTCTCTCCTCAACCAAGGGCAGGGTCAAGGATTTGCTTTGTCACAGACTTACCCACATGCTGTGGTTCCCAGGGATGACCGAGGGAGGGGCTGTTGTTTTACAGATATTGACGAATGCCGTCACCCGGCCACCTGTCCTGATGGGAGATGCGTCAACTCCCCCGGCTCCTACACTTGCCTGGCCTGTGAGGAGGGCTACAGGGGCCAGAGCGGGAGCTGCGTAGGTGAGGGCTGCTTGCCAAGGCACTGGGAGGGCCGTTCAGCCTTGGGACCGCTGGTGGAGCCCACACAGGGAGGGAAAGAGGTGGGCAGAGGGAAGTGGCTCGGAGGCTGTTGTACACGATGGTCCGGCTGGGTTTCCAGATGGCGTGGGCACAAGTGGGGTGTGCTTCAGTTACTGGTGCTCTGCCTCTGAGTCAGCTAGGGTGGGGGCCTCTTCTGCTCCCTGGCCATATCCGTCCTGGAGCTATAACCCAAAGTCCCAGAAGCTTCTGTGGCTGGATCCTGGGGGGTGGACTGAGGAGCCTAAGGTCTCAGGGTGGAGCTGACTGCGGTGGTGAGAGCCGGCAGGCAGGCCCTTCCGCAGCTCTCTGGGAGGAGGGCTTTCTGCCCCCTGCATCTCCACAGCAATATCCCAGCAACACTGCCTCCTGGGTGGTGGTGGCCCTGCTCCCCCCAGAAGGGGCACACCCAAGAGTAGCAGTGTTCTTTCCCCTCATTCCCCTCAGGAAGAAGGGCCCGGGGTTCAGAATGCCAGGGGGACTGAGTTTTGAATGGACGCTTTGAGGCTCTGGAGAGGGCAGACATTTCCCAGGCCCTCTAGACTGCCACTGGGCCACCCAGGCACAGCCTGGCCTCTCTCCACATGGCCCGCCCACCCGCTGAAGCTGGCTGTTGGGCTGGGAACAGGGGTTGTTTGGTTGGCAGGTAGGAAGCGAGAAAGGTTCAGAGCCACAATGAGGTGAGTCAAGGGCCTCGGACACCTCATTCCAGTGTCCTCAGATGATCCAAACCAGCTCCAGGGCTCGGGGACCTGGCCCCCATTTCTAGGATGTAAGCAGGGTGCTGTGTTACTACATAGGGCTGAAGTGAGCCCAAGGGCAAAGGGCACCCTGCCCTGCATAGGTGGGATGAGGGAGCATGGCCTCAGGGCCCCCCAGGGTGGCCTACAGCCCCTCTGAAGACTGGTTCGCTGGCCTCATAACTGAGGTGCTCTGAGCCTGCCAGTGGGGGCTGCATGAAGGAGGGGAGGCCAGCTGCCATCTTGGACTTCTCTCCCACAGACGTGAATGAGTGTCTGACCCCTGGCGTCTGTGCCCATGGGAGGTGCATCAACCTGGAAGGCTCCTTCAGATGCTCTTGTGAGCAGGGCTATGAGGTCACCTTAGACGAGAAGGGCTGCCAAGGTACAGAGGTGCCTAAGCACCCTTCCTCCATGGCAGTCCAGCCTGTCACTCCTTCCCCTCTGCACCCCCACAGCCAGCCCAGTCCTGCCTCCCCAGCCACGCCCACCAAGGCCTGTCCTCTCCCTGCCCCTGGCCCTGCCCACCTGTCCATCTCTGGCTGTCCTGGCACGTTTGTGCTGCAGAGTCCCACAGAGAACTCAATGCCCCATTTCAGATGTGGATGAGTGTGCCAGCCGGGCCTCGTGCCCCACAGGCCTCTGCCTCAACACCGAGGGCTCCTTCGCCTGCTCTGCCTGCGAGAGCGGGTACTGGGTGAACGAAGATGGCACTGCCTGTGAAGGTAACCTGGGCAGGCCTCCTCACCTCCTGAAGAACATTCCATTTGCCCCTAGCTTTGGGCTGATGCTGAGGGCCTCCGGGCTGGGCTAGAGGACCCTCTAGGTGGACTTGGCCCCCAAGGAGAGCTTCTATTGTCATAATCCCCAAGTTCAGAGGTGAGGACAGGAGGAAAAGGGAGTCACAGAGACAAGAGGGAAGCTGAGGGCAGAGCTACCCCTGGAGCATTCTGTGGAGGGCGTGTTGGGGTTGCCTTATAGAAGGCCCCCAGCCGGGGCCTGCCCTTCCCCAGGGGCTCAGAGAGGGAGGCCAGAGGTGTGAGATTCTGCATCACCAGGTGGAGGGAGCCCTCCCAGGTTGTCTGTCTGTCTGTCCGTCTGCCTCAGACCTAGATGAGTGCGCCTTTCCGGGAGTCTGCCCCTCGGGGGTCTGCACCAACACTGTCGGCTCCTTCTCCTGCAAGGACTGCGATGGCGGCTACCGGCCCAGTCCCCTGGGCCACACCTGTGAAGGTATGAGCCCTCCAGTGGGGGAGAGAGCCAGGGGAGAAGCCCAGCCAGAGGCAGGGACCTGCTGGGGTGGGCGGGAGGGGACGGAGCTGCAGTGAGCCTGCTCCCTTCAGGCTACCTGGCGCCACTCCGAACTGGGCTGCTTTAGAAGGGGATGATGGCCCTAGGGGTCCAGTCTCCACAGGCAGGTGACAGGTCCTCTGGAGACCCCCACTTGGTTCCAGTCCTGGGAGGTGATGCCAATAGCTGCCTTCCTCCCCTGTGTGCCCTACAGATGTGGATGAGTGTGAAGACCCCCAGAGCAGCTGCCTGGGAGGCGAGTGCAAGAACGTGGCAGGCTCCTACCTGTGCCTCTGTCCCCGGGGCTTCCAGCTGGCCAATGGCACCACGTGTGAGGGTGAGTAGGCCAGCTCTCCCACTGGCGACGGGGGACAGTGAGCATGTGGCGAGGTGGGGACATCCCCGGGAGACACCCACTGCCCATCTTTTCCCTGCAGACGTGGACGAGTGCGTGGGGGAGGAGCACTGCGCGCCGCACGGCGAGTGCCTCAACAGCCCCGGGTCCTTCTTCTGCCTGTGTGCGCCTGGCTTTGCCAGCGCCGAGGGGGGCACCAGCTGCCTGGGTGAGCGGCCAGCATGGGCAGGGGCGCTAGAGGCCACATCTAGAGCCGAGGCCATTTTAACACCAGTACTGAAATAGAACGCTCGCGGGCCCACCAGGGGGTAAGAAGATGGGAGGAGTGATGCCAGGGAGCCCAGTGACGGCGTGGGGGCCTCTCCAGGATGTTGGCGGCAGCCGTGCACCCTCTCCAAATTCTGAGTGTCAGAGCCCCTGCCCCAGGGACCCTCCCCCCAGCCCGGCCTCTGGTTTCCAGCTCTGGACTCTTCCTCAGATCCTCCAACCCTTTCTTACCCTGAGCCACTCCAGAGGACGCTGCATGGGGCCCTAACAGGGAAGGGACCGATGGTGGGGTCTGCTGACAGCATCTCTGTTGTAGATGTGGACGAGTGTGCCGCCGCAGACCAGTGTCTGGGAGGCCATTGTGTCAACACCGAGGGCTCCTTCGACTGTGTGTGTGAGACTGGCTTCCAGCCCTCCCCAGAGAGCGGGGAGTGTGTGGGTAAGGGCTCTGGGGGAGGGAACAGGGCTCTGCCCCGTCTGCCCACCTCCACCCCTCCTGGCCCTCAGCTCCCGCGAAGCAGGTGCTCTCTGCAGATTCATCATCCGATGGATAATGCATTTATTGAGCCTTTGCTGGCCCGGGGACTGTCTAAGGATGACAAAGTGAAGACAATCCTAATCTTTGTGCTGGCGGAGCACAAGATCTAAAGGCCAAATTGATTCAATAGACATTTATTAAACACCTGCTACATTCAATGTCTTTTGCTAGGACAAGTAGACAGTTATAGACAATCTTGAAATTGGGCAAGGGAGACAGGTATGATGACAGCTCTGTCATACACTCCGCTGAAGGTTGCACATGCAGAGAAGTAGAAAGTGCTTCCTGAAAGGCATGCAGTTCTCCTCCTACGTGCTCAGCCCCGCTGGGTGGGGGCGATTATCCTGAACCGGATGTGCCGGGGTTGAGATGAGCACAGTAATTTGGAACAGATCAAGGATCCCAGAGGGCGTGGGGCATGACCCTGTAATGCCAGCAAGGTGGGACCAGAGCAGTGACCTAGCCAACTCTGTCCCCTCTTGTGGCTCTGGGGACAGATATTGACGAGTGTGAGGACTACGGAAACCCTGTTTGTGGGGCCTGGAGGTGTGAGAACAGCCCTGGCTCCTACCGCTGTGTCCTGGGCTGCCAGCCTGGCTTCCACATGGCCCCGAATGGAGACTGCATTGGTGAGCACGAGGGACAGCGGGAGGCCTGTGGGCCGAGGACACCTATTTTTCATGTATTGAGCTAGAAACGATTTTCTCCTGCGGACTGTTTTTGCAGCTGTTTGAAGTTTGTGTATTTTCCATACAGCAGAGCTTACACAAAAATTGAAGAGGAATGTTAATGTTAGCTTTCTTGTCCTGTGTTTAGAGGTTGCTTTTCACAGATCTTGGTGTTAATAGACCAAATAAGTATTCCCAGGAGAGGGCGGGAGGGAGAGACGGAGCACGCACGCTTGCACATACACACCCTCTACAGTGGTCCCTCCTGTCCCACAGACATAGACGAGTGTGCCAACGACACCATGTGTGGGAGCCACGGCTTCTGTGAAAACACCGATGGCTCCTTCCGCTGCCTCTGTGACCGGGGCTTCGAGATCTCCCCCTCAGGCTGGGACTGTGTGGGTGAGAAGCCTTTGGGTGACCCAAGGTCTGGGCCAGGGAAGGGAAGGGAAGGCCCTAGGGCCCCCCTCCTGAAATAGTCCTGGTCGCATGGCTCCATCCTAGGTCCCCACAGCATGGGCAAGGGAGGCTTCAAGGAAGAGGGAGGTTTCAAGCCCCCCTGCAGCGGGCACCCTGTGGGGCTGGTGGGGGAGTGTGCCCAGCCCTGCCAGCAGCGGGGCAAGCACAGTTGGGAAGACACCACCTGCTCTAGAGCCCCCCAGGCCCCATGAGGCACGAGGTTTTAGAATGTGCACAGAGGGGTGACCCTGCCTCTTTGTGACTTTTGTGACCCTTTTCTGCCACTCCTCTCCTTCTCTCTTCCTTCCCACGGCCTCTGTCCATCTGTTCCTCCTTCCTGCTAATTCATACCCACTTTTACTTCTTCCCCCAAGGCCTAGCGTGTTTCTTTGTGGGGAGTGGGCTGGAGTCGGGGCAGGGCCATGGACCGCCTCTTCCCGCCCACGAGCCTGTCCTCATGCCCGGCAGATGTGAACGAGTGTGAGCTCATGCTGGCGGTGTGCGGGGCCGCGCTCTGTGAGAACGTGGAGGGCTCCTTCCTGTGCCTCTGCGCCAGTGACCTTGAGGAATATGACGCACAGGAGGGGCGCTGCCGCCCACGGGGGGCTGGAGGTGAGGCCCGGGAGACTGCAAGGACCTCCCTTCCCTCTTGTCGTTGTCCGTGAAGGCTCTCAGGCTCACAGAGCACATCTGCTCCCCTGGCCTCTAGCTGCTGGGAGGGAGACTGGGCCGGGCCAAGGGCAGGGCAGGTGAGGCTGGGAATGAATGGGGCGCGGAGACCGAGGGGTCTGCTCCAAGCCAGGCAATGTCCAAAAGACTACAGGGCTGTGATGACCCTAGAGGAGGCCCTGGAACCCCTGACGCTGACTTAGGGTGGCCCCAGGGACCTCAGATTGAGCCTTGGAGGGACCTTGAATCCATCCAATCCCTGGGAATCTTCTGGATGAGACAGGTCTTGAAGCTGAGCTAAACCAGCCTTTCTACTTCCCACTCCACCCCAGAGCTGCTGGGTTCAGCCTCTCACCCAGGCTGGCCCAGGACTCAGCAGGCCTGCACCGACTTGGAAAGCGGGGGACTGAGAACGAGGCAGGGTGGAAGGGGCTGGTAGGTGTGAGGCAGAAGAAGAGGTCAGAGGACTGCCGTGCGGTCTGCCAGGGATGGGGCACCCGCTGCCGAGGAGGAAGGCAGGTGCTGTACTAGAAGAGCTTTGGCACCAGAGGAGCTGGGGCCAAATCCCTGCTTTGCCACTTAACAGCGACGTGGCTGTGGCGAGGCACCTAGCTTCTTTCTCTAAGCCTCGGTTTCTTCCTCTGTAAAAGGGAGATGATGATAATAATACCCATTTCATAGGGGTTAGAGCATCAAGTGAGCTGATACAGGTAAAAGCATTTTGCATACTGTAAAGTGCTATATAAGTGTTAAATTTGAGAACTAAATTCAAGGGCTGGGGTACCTCAGAGGGTCATGAACAGGTAATAGTACGGGCATCTACCATACACAGGTCAGAGTATGCCTGAGGCCCCGACAGGGGACCATGCCCCGGGGCCCCTCCGTATGGAATGCTACTCCAGGCAGGATGGCCACCCGCCCTGCTCCAGCGTCCTGGGCCGGAACACCACGCAGGCCGAGTGCTGCTGCACCCAGGGCGCCAGCTGGGGAGATGCCTGTGACCTGTGCCCATCGGAGGACTCAGGTAAGGCCCCAAGGTCCTAGTTCCTCTTAGGGTCGGCTCTGCAGGGTGACACTGAAAGAAGGGGTGAGAGGAAGCGGGCAGAGCCTTTCTCTCTCTGAGCTCGGACACCTCTCTCCACAGTTGAATTCAGTGAGATCTGCCCTAGTGGTAAAGGCTACATCCCTGTGGAAGGAGCCTGGACGTTTGGACAGACCATGTACACAGGTAACCTTCCTCTGCACTGTCCCTCCACACTCCGTTCGCCTGAGTGGGCCTTGGCCTGGTCCTCCAGGAGGCCCCTTGAGGAGTCCTGCACCCAGCCCTGGCCTCCCAGGTTGCTTCCATCTTTCCCGTCCCAGGGCTGACTCCCTGCAGAGTCTTAGCTGGAAATTCTGACCCAAGGTCCTCTTGGAGTGTCCACATGACCCTGGCCTCAGTTTCCCTGCTCCCCCAAGGCTGCAGCCTCCAGGAACAAACCATGATGCCTTGACTAACCCCACCCCCAGCCAGCCATGGCACAGGAACAGAGCAGAGACTGCTGTCCTAGAGGCCAGAGGCAGCTTCCTGTCTCCCTGGCCCCACTTATGAAGCCAGAAACTTTGGGGAACCCATACTCACATTGGGGTGGCCCAGGTATTGAGCCCCTCGGTGCCCTCGTCCTGAGAAGGAAATGATAGAAACAGAAGTAGCTTTCCTTGAGCTCTTGCTATGTGCCGAGCGCTATTTTGAGCACCTTACGTGTGCTAACACCTTTTAATCCTCATAACAGCTGCAGAAGGTTAAGCAGTATGTAGGAAACCGAGGCGAGGAGAACTTCAGCAACTTGCCCAAAGCCACCCAACTAGTAAATGGCAGAGCTGGGATTCAGCCCGGTCTGGCTTTGGAGTCCCTCGTCTTGAGCACTGCCTCATGCTGCTTCTCACCTTCCCCTCACCTCAGCTCTGCCCTCCCGCAGATGCCGACGAGTGTGGGATGTTCGGGCCTGGTCTCTGCCCCAACGGCCAGTGCCTCAACACGGTGCCCGGCTACGTCTGCCTGTGCAATCCTGGCTACCACTACAATGCCTCCCGCAGGAAGTGTGAGGGTGAGGACACACGCGGCCCCTCCCCAGCCCCAGGCCCGCAGCCGAGTGCCCACCCAGGCCGGCCGGCCAGTCCCATTCTTGCTGGGAGCAGCCCTTCCTGGGAGGATGCCCGCTGCAGCAGGCAGGTCTGAGGAGGGAGCTCTGTCTGGGCTGTCAGGGATTGTCCCCAGGGACCTGTTGGAAAGGTGTCCCAGGGAGGGGCCTCCCAGGCTGGGCTGGGTTGGGGAGGAGGAGGCAGGGGGCCACCTCTGCATTGTCAGTTACAGGAGAACCCCCGTCCCTGAGGGCAGTCAGTGGCGAGGTGGTCTTGGCACTGCCCCCCTTTCCTGCCACCACAGATCACGACGAGTGCCAGGACATGGTCTGTGAGAACGGCGAGTGTGTGAACACGGAGGGCTCCTTCCACTGCTTCTGCAGCCCCCCACTCACCCTGGACCTCAGCCAGCAGCGCTGCGTGAACGGCACCGGCAGCACAGGTGAGTGGGCCTGGGCAGCAGGGGGGAGGGCATCTGGGCTTGGGGGCTCACGTGCCTCGTGCCCTGTGCCACCAGAGGACCTCCCTGACCACGACATCCACATGGACGTCTGCTGGAAAAAAGTCACCAATGACGTGTGCAGCGACCCCCTGCACGGCCACCGCACCACCTACACGGAATGCTGCTGCCAAGACGGCGAGGCCTGGAGCCAGCAGTGTGCTCTGTGCCCCCCCAGGAGCTCTGGTGAGGGGGAGCGTGGGGGAGACACCTGCAGGGCTGGGCCTGGCACCTGGGGGGGGATGCCCTCACCTTGGAAGGGGGGAGCTGGAAAGAAGGAGCAGGGCAGTCAGAGCAGTGGCCTTGTCTTCCGTCCCTGTTGTCCGGGGATGACGTAGTGCAGGGGAGGGCTGGGGAGACGAATGCTGTTGGGAACTCCCAGAGGGCGCTGGCCCCTTTAGCCAGCAGGAGTTGTAACCCACTTCCTCTCTCCCTCCTCCTGACAGAGGTCTATGCTCAGCTGTGCAACGTGGCCCGGATCGAGGCAGAGCGGGAGGCCGGGGTCCACTTCCGGCCAGGCTATGAGTACGGCCCTGGGCCCGACGACCTGCACTACAGCCTCTATGGCCCAGATGGGGCCCCCTTCTACAACTACCTGGGCCCTGAGGACACCATCCCCGAGTCCCCCTTCCCCAACACGGCCGGCTACCCAGGGGACCACACGCCAGTCCTTGAGTCTCCCTTGCAGCCCTCAGACCTCCAGCCCCACTATGTGGCCAGCCATCCAGGTCTGTGTTGCTACACAAATGGGGAAGAGGTGGGCACTGAGGCTGTTTCACTTCCACCTCCTCTGCCGGCCAGTCACAGGGCTGCAGGGTGAGGACAGGGGTGGGGAAAGATGAACCAAGCCAGATGTCCCCGCTCATGGGTCACTCCAGAGACAACTCCATATGCTGGGGTCAGAGCCTAGCAACTCCCTGTGATGAACTAGCACAGGGACAGGAAGAGGTACAGGACGCTGTCACAAGCTTCCCTGTGGGAGCTGTGGGCGAGAGAGCGGGCTCACTCGGGTCCGTTTCTCTCCCTCCACACCACGTACAGGACGCAGAATAACCTGCTCCGGGGAGACCCAGCATTCAAACTTTGACCTGAAATAGGAATTAGGGATTTCTAATGACTTTAAAGCCCGCTGTGGTGACTCGGTTTGTGAATGGTGACGATTCCAGCACTCAGGCTTGCACTCTAACGAGGAAGTCAGGCCTGGCACCTGTGCCGTGGACACGGCACCCCCTCAGGCACAGCCACCACCTCGGGCTGATTAAACCACACCGCCCCGTGGCATAGGGCCTGTGTCATGGGGTGGAGGGTGCCTAGGGAGAGAAGAGGGGTAGGCAGATCTGCCAGAAGTTCTGCTTTGTGTTGAATGCGGCCCCTCTGCTGCCAGTCCCCCCCCCAAAAAATGATGTAAAGATTTAAACAAAGCGCCCCACCACCCACACTCCCAAGCCCCAGAACTATATAGAAACACCCAGCCGCTCAGGAGCTGGGAGGACGAAAGCCGTGAATCCCAGCCTCACTGGAGCCCTTGTTTACAGCGCTCTATCGTGCTTCTCCCCCACCTCAAATGGCACATAGTTATTTTTTAAAGAATATTCCTTTTGTTCTAGCATCTTCCTGTGTATGACCCTCCCCACTGCATCCCCAGAGTTCAATAGGGGCAACTCTTTGTGCCGGTGGCGAGGGTCCCAGCGCTGGAGAGGCTGAGGTCCCGGCACAGGCCTCAGTTTCCCTCTCGCTCTGACTCCCCCAGCAGAGCCCCCGGCCGCCTTCGAGGGGCTGCAGGCAGAGGAGTGCGGCGTCCTGAACGGCTGTGAGAACGGGCGCTGCGTGCGCGTGCGGGAGGGCTACACCTGCGACTGCTTTGAGGGCTTCCAGCTGGACGCGGCCCACATGGCCTGCGTGGGTAAGTCCCAATCCTGACGGAGCAGACTGGCCCCCTGCCCGCAGGGCACACCGAACGCACGGTGGCTGGACAGTCCTCTGCTGCCCCCTAGTGCGCCGTCTGCGTCAGGCCGGGGGTGAGGGGCTCCAAAGACAGGTCTGATGCTGTGCTTGGAAAGCTCCCTCCTTGGAGGCTCCTAGACAACAGAGAGGCAGGGACAAGAGGGCACGGCCTTGGGCACAGCATGAGCTCACTGCCCTCTGCTTTGTGTCCTTGATTTTCTTGGTTCTGGGAAGGGACTTCAGCCTCTGGCTGTCACACCTAGGATTCCGCGGCAGGGCAGGGGCTAGAACTTAGTGACCAGAGGGGCGGAGGCCGCAGGCCAAAGGTAACTTGGGATCCCTACAGCTCTCTCCTCCTTCCCTCCCTCCTAGATGTGAATGAGTGTGAGGACCTGAATGGGCCTGCTGTGCTCTGTGCCCACGGTTACTGCGAGAACACAGAGGGCTCCTACCGCTGCCACTGCTCCCCAGGTTACGTGGCTGAGGCCGGCCCCCCACACTGCACTGCCAAGAAGTAGCAGTGAGGGGTCCGTGTGGGCAGCTACCTGGAAATGGCCTCCAGCCACAGGCCGGGGCCTTGAGGATGCTTTCCTGGCTGGGAAGACACCACGGACGACATCAGGCCAGAGGCTCAGCCTTGCCTGCCTTCATCTCGCCCAGCTTAGCCCCTGGCTGTGAGCTTCCATCACGGCCTCCGTGCCCTTGCTTGGCTCAAATACCACCAATCGCTTTCATGCTTCAGCCACTGGCCAGGAGGCCAGTCCACCACCTGTCCTGGCCTTGCTATGGGATGCTAACCAAAGGATGGCCCTCGCCCACCCCCTCGAGCTGCGCAAATGTGCCAGGCCCTGTGGCCTCACACTGCAAACACCCCTTTCCAGCCATGATCCACCTATCGTCTTGATGATTCCACAACTGGGGCAGAGGCTACATCTGCCCTGGGAGGGTCCTTCAGAATCTGTGGAGCAAGAAAGGGTTCGGGGGATTTGGAGACTGACTCCAATGCCCCCTCCCAAGAGCCATCACCACCACTCAGCCAGTCTGGTCTGGGCCCTGATTGTGCCACATCTCCATCCTGTGGCCGGTTCTCTGGCTCCAGGGAGTGGCAGAAGATCCCCTCCCTCAGAGGCATGACTGGTAGTAGTTTCTTGAGTGTAAGAGGCACAAATGAAGAGGAACAAAGAGCCTGAGAAAGCAGCAAGAGGGCAATTCGAAAAATATGCAGAGTTGATAAGAAAGGGGGAGCCAAGGCTTTATACAAGTCTAAAGAAAATATTAAGTAGCTTTCGGTAAATTAACATTCAAAATCCACCCAGTGGTAGACCCTGTGCACCAGCAGTAAGGACTGCCACAAGATAGGACATCCATCTCCACAGAACATTATTACATACATCCTGCTTCTTACAGGAAACAGACCTCTTCTGGGCTCTCCTTTTGTAAAGACCAGTTTGATGTGCAAAAAATAAAAAGGTCTATTTTCTGGTGTGGTCTTGTTCAGAGGAAGCCAGATTTCCAATGTTGTTTCTCCCCTCTACTCAGAAGCCCCTGCCCTCCTTCCCTTCAGATGGGTGGCAGGCATCCCTCTGAGTTTACACGCAGAAACTCACTCCAGCCCAGGCTAGCTGGGAGTTCAGAACCATGGCAGAATAAAGAAATGTACATCTGGGCTCTTCTGTTCTTGTTTTTATTTCAGATTAGATCAAATTTCTTTACCACGTTGCCTAAGTCTAAATATTAGAGATGAGGCTGTGCCTACCTCCTCCTGGTCAGTTCTGCTGATAGCCTACGATGGGGTTCCAATGGGAAAAGCTTCTTTATTATGAAAAGACAAGGAAAGCTCCAACTTTGCATTTCTCTGATGAATGGCAACGTCAACGAACAAGGCTCCATGTGACTGGTAACATGAAAATGAATGCAACTTTCTTAATTTAATCTGTCCTGTCATACCTGCTCTCTGATTGTCAGCCATCACGTAACTTATTGAACGCTTGCTTTGTGCCAGGCACTGTGTTGAGTATGGTACATAAATTTCACTTAATTATCCAATAATCCTATCTACCATTTTTATTCCCAATTTACAGGTGAAGAAATTGAAACACAGAAAGCTTGAATAATTTGCTCTAGGTCACAATACTGGTTGAGATGTTTTCAGCAGACAAAAATAAATGGCTTTTAAGCATATGAAAATATTCTTTCATTCATAATAAAAGAAATACAACTTAAAACCACCCTGAGATACTTTTTTAAATTGTCAGACTGGCAAAGATCAAAAAATTTGTGAAGACTCCTAGTTGGCAAGCATTGGGAGAAACAGGCACTGTCGTAATAGCTGATGGGAGTATACATTGGTACAACCTCTGAAGAGGACAATACGGCAATGTCTTTCAAAATTATAAAAGCACTAACCCTTTGATCTAGTAATTGCACTTCTAGGAATTTAACCTTCAGATATACTTTCACCAAGTGCGAAATAACATATGTAAGAGGTTTTTTATTACAGCGTTATTTGTAATAGCAGATTAGAAACAATTGTTCTGGGACCCTAAAAAAAAGTAGCTCTAAATGCCTTGATAAGAAAAATATCAGATTGAGAGGAAAAGGGAGGTTGTGTAACAGCATGTGACATATGCTATTTGTCTAAAGAAAGGGGAAAAAGAAGTGGTTATCTGCTAACCTCATCTTTGCCACGCTGCCTTACATCCCTCCAGTCAGAGAATTTCTTACCATTCCCCAAACATACGCTGCAGTCACAGGACCTTCTTAAATACTATTCCCAGTTCTCCCCCAGCCCTCCCACCCTCACCTTCCTACCTGTCCTTCCAGAGATATTGCATACATATACACATAATTTCCTTTACTAAAAACACAAAGAGCACCCTATGCATGCTGTTCTACACTTTGCTTTTTTTACTTTATACTTGCAAATAAAGCTCTCTCATTCCCTTTTATAGCTGTATTCTATTCCACTGACTGGATAAACCATAATTTATTTAATCCGTCCCTCATTGACAGACATTTGCATTGTTTCCTATCTTTTGCTATTGTAAATAATGCTGTCAAAAATATTCTTGTGCACATGTTATTTCACATGATATTTATGAGAGTTTATCTGTAGGATAAATTCTTAGAAACAATGGTAGTTTGTGGGGAGGGTGACAGGATGGATAGGTACAGGACTGGGAGATTTTTCACTGTATCTCTTTTTGTATCTTTCTGAATTTTGTACCATATGTATTACCTACTCAAAAAATAAAATATTTTTAAATACAGCTGCTGGTCACAGACTGCTTAAATGCTCCCTCTCTTTATATACTTAACGGACTATAATTCACAGTTAAAGCCAGGAGATGATCATTTCAAAATTTCTTAAAGCAGATTTCTGTTAGGTAGCCCTATGGCATTTTTATGGAGAAAGAATGGCAAACAGATTTTTAAAGAGCAGTCATAAACATCAACGCTAGATACCAAAGTAGAGGAGTTTCCTGCCTTTCAGACAAACGTGCAGACGTCAGTGCTAGGCGCTGCCCAAGGCCAGCTGCACATCAGCTCGGGGCCAGAGTTCAAGGGAGAGCTACACCATCATGATCAGTGCTGCCCACCTCGCGATACCAGCTTGCTCCTGCCAAATGTCGGCCCTGCACGCTAAGGCCTTATAACAAAAGACAAAAGAGGCTGGGTGAGGTGGCTCACACCTGGAATCCCAGCACTTCGGGAGACCAAGGCAGAGGATGGCTAGAGGCCAGGGGTTTCAAGAACAAAAGACAAAAGAACAAGGCTCAATTCTCATAAGAAAGTTAGAGAAAGAAGAGTATGTTCCTGGACACCTACTTTAGTAGTCCTTCCTAATCTCTTACTTCTGAACTGGTTTTCTCCTAATCCCTTGTAATCAGTCAGTATTCCCACACAAAGAAACTAAGGGTGGGCGGGACACATATAGCTCATACACCACTAGTCACTACCACCACATGACTGAAGTGAGATACCACAGTAAGATCTGGACATTGACCAACAGGGCCCCTCTTTGAACCAACAACATAAAGCTGATTCACAGCATAAAGCAGATTCAGGGATCACTTGCCTTTGGTTCTTGTGTGATGCCCTGGGCAGTGGCATGAATAAAAAGTTAAATGCCAAGTCTGTAACAAATAAGACCTTGACAACCTTCCCTTGAAAGTAATGGGAAGGTAACAGATCTTCCAGTTGATACTGGAAGAGTACGGTTTTCCTAAATGAATTTACACAGTGAGGAAAAATTGTGAAAATGACTGGCTTTTATGGGCCACCAGGAAGAAGGTGGTCAGAAAAGGCCCGCAGAAGATTTTAAACCCACTTTACCATGCATTCTGTGTATTCCTAGCAAACGGCTGTGTTCTCTTGCTGCCACTATTCCCCCATGCCTTGTGTTCTTAAATCATCTCCCTCCAGTGGAGACTTCTTGTTACCACTTCTGGTTTCACCATGAAGCTTTCTTGTGTGAAATGAAGTGATTTTCCCCAAATCCACCTTTTTTGAAACACAAAATTCCAATTCTCCCATTAACAGTAAGTATACATACAGGCTTCTGCATGCTAAGGGACCCCGTTTCTGCCTAGTTGATCACTGCAATTTAATGATTTATTTATTTAACAACTAAAGCTATTCTGCTTGTGCTCAGCAGGAGTTTTAAAACCACCAAATCAATAAATAAGTCACAAAAGTATTCTGGAAGAATAGATTCTAACATTTAAAATGTAGCAAAATCTCTTTTCAAGGAGTATGAAAGGATTTAAGTAGCCTGAACTGAAAATCTCATTAGGCCCAGGTATTGGCAACTTTGTGTCTTAGAAATGTGTATACACACATGCTTCCATGGTGTGCTTTCTGCCTCCTTCCATGGAAGCTAAGAAATCTGCTCAGGTTTCTGAATGTCCCCTTTCTTCTAATCACATAATAGGTTTGCTTTCTCTAAGTCCTAGGTTTTCCTACATTGAAAATGCAAGTAAGCTTCTCCCTCAGATACTTTGTGTTTCTAAACTATTTCCATTTTTTAATGGTAAATTCTCTTACTCTATGACCTTAATTACAATCCAGTCCAGAAATGCAAATGTTTACTGTAACAAATTTGTAGGCTTCCAAGCAAAAGATAGATTTAACCGATAACTCGTGCAGAATCAACTTAACTGTGGTTTCTCCAACATTAGTATTAAATCATTTATGGCTGGGCGTGATGGCTCATGCCTGTAATCCTAGTACTTTGGAAGGCCGCGGTGGGAGGATCACTTGAGGCCGGGAGTTAGAGACCAGCCTGAGCAAGAAGACCCGTCTCTACAAAAAATAGAAAAATTAGCAGGGCGTGGTGGCATGCACCTGTAGTCTAGTCCCAGCTACTCAGGAGGCTGAGGCAGGAGAATCACTTGAGCCCAGGAGTTTGAGGTTGCTGTGAGCTATGATAAAACCACTGCGCTCTAGCCTGGGCAACAGAATGAGACCTTGTCTCAAAACAAAAACAAAACAAAAAGACAAAAACAACAACATTTGTTGTGGTGATGGTGGTAGATTTTTTTTCTTCTTTGTCCATACATTACTGGGATCCCAGTATATCAAGCTCTGTAGCCTATTTAAGTGCCACGCCTAAACAAGTACTTTAATTCATTGGAACTTGTGGTGACTTAAAAAGCTTTCGATGACCCTAAAGTAGGGTTGCCAGGTTTAGCAAATAAAAATACAGGATGCCCAGTTAAATTTGAACTTCAGATAAACAATGTTTTTTAGTATAACTATATCCCAAATATTGCATGAGACATACTATACTAAAAGTATTTGTTGTTTACCTGAAATTTAAATTTAACTAAGTATTCTGCATTTCATTTAGTAACCCAATCTTAGAAAAGGTCCCAAGTATCTATTATCTATACCAACAAAGGGACTGCTTCCTGCTATGCCTGAAACCAGACACATTTTATACCACAAGGTAGGTGAAGCAACATATCCTAAAAAGATTCAGTCACTAAACTGTCACAGAATCTTGAAATGTTTTTATGAGTATGGAGTAGTTCGGCTATTTTTCAGATAATTCATATATCAATGAGAGTTTGGTCTAAGATTTCTGGGTAATGGGCTCTTGGTTTTATTGCAGATCCATGAGTATGAGAATAAAATGTATCTGCCCTGTCAAATGAGAAGTGGAGAATGGGCTACATGGGAGATAAAGAAAACTTCCCCTAGAAGCCTTGCAGATGCTGCTGTTGTGTCACATTTGTGTCATTAGGTGGCAGAGAGAAGAGAGGATATGTCTACATTCAGTGTTCTGACCCATGAACATTTGAATGATTAATAGTCTGACATAGGAGAAAAAAATAAATAAATAAAGATAAGTCAAGTGGCACATTCAGGCAGGGTGAAATGAAAAAGAGAACATTTCATTTGTTTTTCTCACTCTCTAGTGACTGGTGTTCAAGCAACCCAATCTGTAACCCTGATCCAAAACATAATAAGGACTTTCTTTAAAATGAAGCTTTTATACACAACTATACACATATGTATAAGCAGCTCTGAAAGCCAGAGAAGTAACTCCAAATTTTGGAGCCTTGAAGGCTCTATAAATTATACTGAGTTTCAACCAGTGATTAAATCTGAGGTAACAGCATCTGGAGGCTTGGCCTTAGCATTGGCAGTCAAAGGGAGGGATGGAGAATTAAGCCAAGAGTCAAGTCAAAGCTTCACGTTCTGAAAATAATAGTGGCAAAACGAAATACTCCTGGACTGAGGGAAATAAAATTGAGAGAGGGACATGATTAGAAGGAAATCTCTAGAATTGTGCTAATCCCAGTTTCCTCAAATTGGTACAAGTGGTGGCAATCTCAGAGTCACCTATGATCACATCAAAGTTTAACAGAGAAGGATGACCCACAGGAGCAGCCTTGCTGTGCTTGAGGATTGTTCAACACTTGAAATGAGCTTCGGATCAGTTCTTGGCTGAAGTCCACCTGAGCTCCTTTCACAAAGGCCAAGCTATCAGAGTCAACCACCACTCTTGCCCCACCCTGTTCAAATACCCTGAAAAGACAAGAGGAAGGCATTAATGAATATCACAGACACCAAAAACCCCGACGCACTCTGAGCCCAGAGGTGTACATCCTCTGTTTTCTAAAGTGCAAAGCGACCATTCCTTATTACCTCTAACAGGTGCTGATTTTCTTTGGGGCAAAAAGATTCAATGGAATGAATACTGGGGAATGTTTAGGGACTTAAGCCTGGAATCTAGTCCAGTGTGACTCTCTATCTACTACCCCATAGACCTAAACAGGCCAGTTTTCCTCTTATAACTTAATTATTTTGAATCAAGATAACAAATCTTTACTGCATCCTCACTGTGTGAGAAGAGCGATGTTAATCATCCTTAGCAAAACCCTTTAAAACTTGGAACAAAAGTGCACCAGAAACTGGATACACTTTTATCGCTACCGTACATCCTCTGAGGACCCACCCCTTCCTCCTTGCCTGTCGTCGGGGTTGATAACTGTATCCAGTGAAAATTTGTATTGGAATCCGGAGCATCCACCTCCCTCCACCTGCAGCCTGAGGAATTCTGACCCTTCGGTGATTTCCAGAAGCCTCTGAAATGCAGGAAGGGGGATCAAGATTGCCGGGTAATGGGAGTTAAAAGGGTGGGCAAAGGGGAGGTCGCCTGGGTACCGCCGCCTTGCCTCCTGCCTCCTACCTGGACGCAGCTGTCCGTGAGGCGGATCTGCCCTTCGCCTGCCTCGGGGCTGGAGGATGACGCTTCCCGACTCGCCCTACTTCCCAGGGAGGACGCGAGAAGCCTGCCGCGCAAGGGAGAAACGTGAGTCCAGGAGCAGAGGGGGACCTGGCGACGCTCACCTGGACAGCCTCACGCCAAACCAGGAGACCCCCATCTGGACCGCCTCACCCCAAACCCTCACCTCCCCCGCGGGCCTTAGTTTCCCCGTTGTCCTGGAGGCGCAGAACCTAACACCACTCCCTGGTGCCCTTCTAGCCTTGGTACCTGCCCCTCGGCCAGGGGGTGATCGCTCTCAGGACCGCAGCCCTTAGGGACAACCCCCAGCCGGCCGCCATTTTCCTCTACAAGCTCCGCCCCTCGCGTCGCCCTCATCCAACTCCACCGCCTGGCCCTCGGGAAGCGGGAGAACGGGGCGGAGGGCTGAATCCGCGGAGGCCCCGCCCCCGAGCATGCCTATTGGGTAATGCGGAGGGGGAAGCGGCTTGATTGGCTAGACATGCTCCCGCTTGCGGAAGTGGGGACACACCAATGAGGCCGGGGCAGAGCGCTAAGGGGTGGAGCGGGGCGGGGCCGGAGATGGGTCACTCCCAGGCGGGGGCCTCTGAGCTGACAAGATTGGCGGAGATAGTGGGCTTCTGAGCCGGACCGAGCTGGAGCTGGCTCCCTCGAGCCGTGGGCGGGGCGTGGGCGGGCCTCGGCCGTGGTTGCTGGTGACAGGTCGCCTGACTGGGCTCCTCCCCGGGCCCGCCCCCATAGGTTTATCTTGTGACCGCGGGCGCCGCGTCCTGTCGGTTCGAGCTTGGAACCTGGTTATCCGCGATGCGTTTCCTGGACGCTGCATTTCTGCTCCTGGCGCTCAGCACCGCCGCCCAGGCCGAGCCCGTGCAATTCAAGGACTGCGGTGAGCCCCGGGCGGCCCGAGGTTCCCGCACCCTCTGCGGAAGCCCGGGCCGGAGCCGCGCTGAGACCCCCCGGGCTGGGTTGGGCGGGTCCCTCGGGTGATCGGGGTCAGCCTAGGACTCCGAGTGGAGTGGGCTGGGTTGGGGGAGAAGGTACCCGCCTCGATGACACCCCACCGCACACAACTTTGTATCTTTCCTTGGAATTCGTGTTTTGGAGTCACTGACACTCCTGCAGGTGGGGCCTTTTGCTGAAGTTTCCTAAAGTTTGTGGGGCAGACAACAGAAGGTTCGTCCCTATAGAGCGCCAAGGTTGAGGGAAGGGGTGCAGAACTTCTCTTTATGTCTTGGATCTTCGGTTCTCCTCCACCACCCTTTGCTTTCCAATTTCCTTTTTGCTGACAAGTCAAAAGTCAGTTTCCCTTTTCATAATTTATTCTGTTAAAAATAGGGCTTTCTTTGGGCTGTGGAATCTTGTGATTCTTAATCAGTTTTTCCTCCTACAAAGCTTGTGACACATAATTCCCTCTCGCCGCTGGGGTTGGAATCTTTGTTGGAAAATACAACAGCGGGTAGAAGTTCTGAGTGCCTTCCTTCAGTCAAGTCTATAGAATTAACGTTGGAGCAGAACTCCAACAATTCTGTTCGAAGGTGGAGGTGGAGAGAAAGGTGCAATGATCAATGAAAGAGGCTTGAAACTGATTTTGTAAAGTCTGTGAGTAGAAAGGAAGCATGGAGATTGTATGGTCAAATATTGAATTCCAGAGATGTCAGGTAGCCTACCTGAAGTCACACAGCAGAATGGGGAACCAGAGTAAGTTTGCTTCTTTCTAAAGAGTGCCAAGGTAATAGTAACTGCTCAACAAATATTAATTGCAAAAGTAAATGAGGGACTATATACTCTTTCCACCTAGTCATCAAAATTCATGTTGAGGCCAAAGCAAAGTTGAAGATTAGGGGACAAGATTGATTAAGGAATAGACTGCGGCCGGGCGCAGTGGCTCATGCCTATAATCCTAGCACTCTGGGAGGCCAAGGCGGGAGGATCGCTCGAGGTGAGGAGTTCAAGACCAGCCTGAGCAAGAGTGAGACCCCGTCTCTACTAAAAAAAAGGAAAGAAATTAACCAGACAACTAAAAATATATAGAAAACATAGCCAGACATGATGGCGCATGCCTGTAGTCCCAGCTACCCGGGAGGCTGAGGCAGGAGGATCACTTAAGCCCAGGAGTTTGAGGTTGCTGTGAGCGAGGCTGACGCCATGCACTCTAGCCTTGGGCAACAGAGCGAGACCCTTGTCTCAAAAAAAAAAAAAAAAGAAAAAAAGGAATAGACTGCTGGCCTATTAACACTTAACAAATGGTGTCCCATTGAATTAGGAGACTGGCACTTGGAAGATGCTATTATTGCTTCAAATTACTACCTTTCCTTCTATTAAACTTGTGGCCAACATTTAGATGAAGACACTGTATTAATTTGATAAACTCATTCAGTCCTCACAATCTGTTTTGCAGATGAGACTGAGGCACACAGAGTAACTTGCCCAAGATTTCCCACCTAGTAAGTGGTGGGAAACTGGTAGGTCTTCATGAGCCACTTTGGGTTTTCAATGATAACATTTAAAAAAAGAAGAAGAAAGGAAATAAATCCAGAATTATTCTACTCATTTGAAAAAAGCAGGAATACACTTATGGGAAGACTTTAAAGGGAAGGAAGGTTTCACTTACAGATTTTCAATTTACTTTTGAATTGGGAAATAGAAAGTAAAAACTTTAAGCGCCCACATCAAAAGATTTTGTGTTCCACTCTACACCCACCTTCTCTAGGGTGGGATTTCCTCAAGTGAGAAATGCGGCCAGGCAAATTAGTTTTGTAATGTTTGCGGATTACAGCTGAGGAGCCAGTTCTATTGACATTGGAAGTCCAAGAACCTCTTGTCAGTGAAATACTGGCTGAAAGAGCCACAAGTACTACCCGTTACTTACTTCCTACTAGATTATGTGACTCAGCCTTGAAAGAAGCAGGTAAAAGCTGGACATGGAAAGCCTTACCATAAGCACTGATTTTCAATTGATTGTTGATAGAAGTTCAAGATATTTTTTTTACTGTCCACAGAAGATGGGATGGAGTAGAAAAGAGTGTTTCTCACACTGTTTTGGGTGCTTAGAGTGTGTACAGTTTGAGAACTTTGCTATGACAGAGAAGCAAGGGGGATAAAAGACTGCAAAGTATTATTCACAGACCTCGCTGGAGCAGTGTTGGTCAATGTGATGACAGAGGTCATTTAAAGAGAGACCGTCCCACCCAAGGGTAGGCACAGGCAGAGAAGCAGAGTGCTTCTACTTGAGCTTCCCAGTGCATATCATACTTTCATTTATTTATTGGTTTGTTTGTATTTATTTATTTTTCAGAGAAAGAGTCTTGCTCTGTCACCCAGGCTGGAGTGCAGTGGCACAATCATAGCTCAAAGCAACCCCAAATTCCTGCGCTTAAATGATCCTCCTGCCTCAGCCTCCCCAGTAGCTGGGACTACAAGTGCACAACACCACCATCACCTGGCTAATTTTTTTTTTTGTAGAGATAGGGTCTCACTGTGTTTCCAGGCTGGTCTTAAACTCCTGGGCTCAAGCAATCCTCCCGCCTTGGTCTCCCCAAGTGCTGGGATTACAAGTGTGAGCCGCCGTGCCTGGTGTGTACCTTACTTTTATAGTACTGACCTAATCTGGGGACCACATAGCAGATCATGTACTCTCACCCTGCATTTTGCCTTCTGTCTTCATGCATTCTACTTTTGAGACAGAAAGAGTCCATTTTATTGGCTGGAAACATAATTTTTATCCACAAAGTATATCTGAGGTGAGAGGCCCAGCCTTTGCATTAAAAGGGAACTTGCTAACCTATCCAGGAGCAGCTAGCTGTTCTAGATTAAATTCATGGACTAAATCTGGATAAGACGATAATGGTAAACACTTACGTGTCACTACTATGTTCTAAACACTTATCTAAGCTATGTGTATGTTAGTCACCTACCCTATGATTACCCCCAGAGAGGTTAAGTTATCCTGCCCTGAGCTTACACAGTAAGTAGCAGAGCTAGTGGAGAATTCAAACCCCATATCAGGCTCCAGAGTCTGCCTCTCAGCGTTGATGGCTGAAGGGCAGAACTTAACTTACCCTGTTATGGACATAGTTACCAGACAGTCCACTTGCATTCTCTCCCATTCAGCTATCCAGATTCAGGACAGCTGAATGAGAAATGCGATTTTTAAAGACTTTTAAACAACCTGTTTTGCTCAAGCATTTATTGTATACAAATAGCACTTCTGTCCTTGGTTAGACTGAGATTGAAAAGAAGGAAAATATAAGGACATACTCTGCCTCAGAGATGCTTATTTTAGAGAACACAGGTTTCCAAAGTGGAGTACACATCTGTGTATTGTGGATGTGTGCTTACAGTTACTCTCATTGGTAGGGGTGTACAGTCAGTTTGGAGACCACCGAGTGGGGAGACACTAGAGCGAGATTGAAAGATGGTGGGGAAGAGGTGGAAACAGTTTGAGAGCGGCCAGTCTCAAGATTCCTAGTGGAAACAGTAGCACTTGAGTCATCGCTTGTGGCACCCGTGTGCTGTAGACCTGAGTCATTGCTTGTGGCACCCATGTGCTGCTTTAAAATCCCGTGTTGGGATGGGAGGTGGCACAGGGGTATGCCTTTCCCTGCTGTCGCCCTCCCGGGATATAGAGCAGGGGAGCTGGCTCTAGATACTTCATAATTGGCTCAGCTCCTCTTTACCTATCAAATATGAACAGTTTTTAACTCCTTTTAGAGAGAGTGTTAGTTCAGAGATTTGTGGAGAATGTCTAGTGTTACTCCTCCGTGCTTTGTTCTCTGTCAGAGAACAAAGAACTCCTGAGCTACACCTAGTTTGTGAGTCAAATCAGTTTTGAAACTGCTTAGAAACAACACGGGCAAGTCAGACGAATCCCATTTCTGACTATTCCTAGTACTTTCCTACATCTGACCCTTACTTTTTAAACATATGCAGTATTTGCAAATATATTATTCCCAGGAGCTATAGCCAAGTATTTCAGAGGAAAAGAAACCCAGACTTAGGTAGCAGTATTCTTCTTTAACCCCACCGTACTCCTGCCATCTTGGCTGTGTGAAATGGCCCTGTTGGGAGTTAAGTTTCATTTGGGCCCTAAGCTTTTATTGGAACTATAAAGATCTCGACCTCTGTCCTCTTCTTTATCCCCTTGAATCTTGGAAAAATCTTGCCGAGAGACTTAGGCAAGATTTGAGATACTGCCTGTTATCTTTTGAGCCAAAATATTTCATGACTCATAAGTGGGTAAGTGGGCCTTTTAGATTTTTCCCCTCAAAGAACATGACTAAATAACTGAAGAAAACTCAGAAGTGCAGTGGAGATGGTGTAGTTCCCAGTTCAGAAGTGGAAGGTAGTTCCTCTCTTAAGGGTCATTCCCTGTTCAGAGATGGTAGGTAGTTCCTCTGTTGAAGTCATTCCTCTGTTAAGGATTAAGCTGGTAGTTCCTCTTAACTTCTATACTCTGCTTACTCGGAAATGAGTGGGCTTCTGAAATCAGCCTAATTTAAAAAGCCAAGACTGGCTATTCTAACACTTTTCATTGTTTTACCCATACCTTTAAGAATATTGTTTATTTCTCTAAGAAGCCAGTATGGGGCAAAATAATGAAGAGATCCCAAGAAGACCAAACACTGGGCAAAGGACTTACCAGGAGTTTGTGGAAAGGGTATAAAATCTGGGCAGAAGATACTTCATCACTGAAAATCACAGAGGACACGGGGTTGAACATCTCCCGTAGTGAGAAAGAGAAGAGTAGTGAGAGGCAGAGAGGTGACTTTGAATCAAGGGACCTGAAAAGGCTTTTTTAGTTGAGTTTGATTCTGAATCTTCATCCAAAGTCTTCAGATGGTTCCCAGTCGGGAATTTCCTTGGAGTCTCCTTCCCTTTGTCACTATGGCTATGTGTTTAAAGCTTCCTTCAGGTTCCAGGGACAAGGACTTCTAAGTCAGGCTGACCTGCTGAGTCCTGGATCTGCCCCTTCCAGGGGATGAGACTGTGGACAAGTCACAGTAACCTTTCTGCTCTTCTTTTTTCTAACCCCTAAAACAAGGATAATAAAACCCATTGTTGTGATGTTTTCTTCAGATGCCTTGGCTTTCCTGCATCCTTGCTGCCCAAGGTACAATCTCCTTGGGGTCTAAAAATAAATAACTCAGGAGCTAAAACCTCCTGGATCCAGGAACTCTGAAGAGGTTCTCTCTGTTCCAAGATCTGCAGACTTTGCAACAAATAATACCAGACTCCCTACGTGAGCATTTGCACTGGTAGAACTTTGGGTGGAAAGATGATGAAACTCATTCTGATCTTCCTTCTTGGAATTTCAGGCCCCAGGTTTGCCTTTGGGCTATTTTTGCATAGAAATACAGTTTTTCCAGTAGTGAACAACTCTCATAAAATTTACATACTTATTTATGTACTAGAACATGAAGGGAAAAACAGGAATATTTTAATCAAAAGAAAAGTTGAAGCAAACATTTTCAAGGTTTAAGCTTAGATTGTGACCCCTTACCATTAAGAAGGCAAGACAAGAATCTAGGAACATTTGGAGTTTCTTTGGTTGTAGTTTAATCCCTCAAATATAATCTTTTGTGGATATGGTCTCGGGATATTATTTAGTTTGATAAATATTAACTTTCTATCGGTCAAGAAACCAACCAGCTCCCTTTTCGTCTCATTTACAGGCTATGATTTTAGCAGTAAAATGAATCAAGATTCTGACTTTTGATCGGACGTTGTCTTAAAGATTCCATCCCAGGAAAGCAGTCAGAGGAGACCAAGCTCACCCTAACTGGGAGAGCAGAGCATCTTCCCACTAGGTGGTGGGCAGCCTAGTGGTTTGTTTTTCCTCCAATTCTAATTCATTTTTCTTTTTTTGTAGGTTCTGTGGTTGGAGTTATAAAGGAAGTGAATGTGAGCCCATGCTCCACCCAGCCCTGCCACCTGAGCAAAGGACAGTCTTACAGCATCAATGTCACCTTCACCAGCAGTGAGTAAAAGTGGCTCTTACCCTGAGATTCATGCTAAAGCATAATATAAATCTCAGGTATTGGAATGACCATAGGAATGTGTGCGGAGGGTGACTGGCAGTCAGGTACTCGGTGACCTCCCTTCCTATTTGTGCAAAGCCAGGATTCACTATGCCCTTAGACAGCCTTCTCATACTGGTTTCCCATATGCCGTTGCCCAGAGTCCATGGCTCCCAGACCCCCTTTAAGCAAACAGGGAGATTTCCATGTGTTCACAGGTTGGAAAAAACAGTTTGCATTTTCTCCATCCTGCCTTAGGCCATATTGCACAGCAGGCTTTTATGAGAACATCAGCTCTGTTTAGCTACAGACCGCAGAGTATCAGTACAGACCCCAATTCTGTAAACTTTCCAACTCCTCCAAAATGTTATTTTAGACAGTATACTTTTCAGCTATTAAGTCTACATCCTGCCTGAAAATAAAGGTGCAATGAATACTTAACAAGCTCTGTAAGGTTTAGGGAACCTACTGAGGACCCAAGGAATAATCAAGAAATCTGAGCTGGCCGGGCGTGGTGGCTCACGCCTGTAATCCTAGCACTCTGGGAGGCCCAGGCAGGAGGATCCCTTGAGCCCAGGAGTTTGAGGGTGCTGGGAGCTAGGCTGACACCACTGCAGTCTATCCTGGGCAACAGAGTGAGACTCTGTCTCAAAAAAAGCAAAAACTAAAAAAGAAATCTGAGCTTTCTTCTCCAGTAAGATTCAAGAAATATTATCAAAACTTGGTACTTTCTTGTACCACATTTATCACCTTCAGATTCCCAAGAATCTAGACCAATGTGAAATCTGAATTTCTGGATAGTGCATCTGCCTTGAATCCTTTCCTCATTTTCCATCCTATGGAACGAGAGTAGACAGTTTAATAAGAAACCTCAAAGTTCCTGTCATCTCTTTCGTAAAAACTCCAACTATTCACTTCCTATTTTCTCTCCTGGACCATACCCTGGCCCCTCTATTGTTACAAACCAAAAAAAAAAAAAAAAAAAAATGCCCTCTAAACAAAAGTCCTTCCCAACCCGGACAGCAAGAAACATGCAGAGCCAATTCTCTGGATCTCCACAATACTGCAATAGCAGCTCGTGATTCTGGTGGCCCTAATTTTATACCTTTATTCCTCCTGCCCATCTTGTGATATGGACGATAGAAGTTATCAAGAAATGTACTTCTTTCTAATCTTACCAAGTTTCTAAAGGGTACCTTTTTAGAGACCGTGTATTTAAGACACACAATACATTTTGACAGAAGCTGATGTAAATAGTAAACAGAAAGTTTACTTGCCAAAAATCGGTTGCCTTGTTGGATAAGGTATTTATCCAGGTAGCTTTGATTCTCCTGAGAAACTGTGAAAGGCAATGAAGAGCAAGGTTAAGAGCAAAGAAAACAACTCCTGTTAATGCTTCTTTTTGCATAATTAAGTAATTTTTCCAGTTTGGAGTGAATGCTTGTACTGTGCTAGGTAAAGCACAGCTACAAAGAGAAATAGGCCCTAGGAATTAAGAGCCATGTGCATGATGATTTGCAGCCATAGCAATGCTGTTGCTTGAGATTATATTAATATCTGAAATTTTGATTTAGGGTTTGAAAATAGGCTGTTATTTTTTTTCACTGTCTGATTCTCTTTTTTTTTTTTCTCCTAGATACTCTATCTAAAAGTAGCAAAGCCTTTGTGCATGGCATCATAATGGGCGTCCCAGTTCCCTTTCCCATTCCTGAGCCGGATGGTTGTAAGAGTGGAATCAGCTGCCCCATCCAAAAAGACAAGACCTACAGCTACCTGAATAAATTACCCGTGAAGAGCGAATACCCCTCCGTAAGTGACACTGTTGGAGACATTGGAGGCCTTGGGACTGGATTAGAAACGTGAGGGCAGAGATAGGTGTGAGTGTTAGGGTTTTTCATTGTGTCCCTTTGTTCTTTCACTGTGGCCTTGTGGTTAGCCTGGGCCTAAAGATGCCATTTTTTCATATAATATTTTGCTTAATTCTCCACCCTATGTAGAGGTGAGAGAAATTTGAGCCTCTTATGTCATGGAATATGGACAGAGTCCACTCCACTAAGAAATATTACAGCCTACATTTAGAGCTGGGTCTTATGACTCCAAAGGCTGTGCAATGTTTAAAGATTTTGGCCAGATACCAAATAGCTTAAGATCCAAGTGTTTCAGCATTGTTATCTGGAAATCCTGGTTTCTCCATTAATCTCACAATAAGAGAACAGTAGTTTGTTAGCTCCGTGGGAGAGACGTAGCTCTTTCCACTCTCCTTTCTCCCCTCTGACCCCCACCTTCACCTCTGGACACCTCACCTCCCTCTTTTTTTGCCAAGCACTTGTGAGGTGGAGCCCACAATGGGCCTGTGTTAAAGATACTGAATCTTGATACGAATGGAAGAAGTAAGGGATTACTTTTTTCCATAAAGGAAAAAAGCTGTATTTCTTGAAAGGAAGTCAAGTAGAACCCAGTTACAATCTGGCCATTTATGTTTCTACAAGTAATTAAAGAACATTCTAAAGGGACTCAAATATAGGCAGTCTGTGTTTAAGGGATGTTGGAGAGTTGGAGACCATCAAGGTCAGGGAGAGCTTGGTAGATTAATTTGCAGAGTATCCGTATAATCATGGGCATTTCTGAACCTCAGTTATGTGTGCAGAGTGTCTGGTCAGGGCCTGACAGGCAGCAGGTACTTAATGTCTCTTAAGTGAGTTACATTTAATTTGAAAAACAGCTCAAACTACTTAAGCACAAAGTGAAACAGTAGTTAATGCACACTAGTCTTGAAAAACTTACAAAGCAAGTGAGGATCTAGGTGTCATTGTCACTCAAATGGTATTCCATTGTGAAGAAACATTTGAGTACAAAAGAGAGGTAGTAACTAATGACAAATAAGCTAATGTCCACATAAGAAAGGACCCACAAAGTGTCAGTGAGTTATTAAGAATTAGAAGTGACAGCTCATAGTATGCCTGTGACCAGTCAAGGCAGAGATCTCTAATGAGTAGTTTAAGGAAGTTAACTGAAGGTGTATTGCTACAGGGGGTTGTTGTACTTAAAATTACTCATACAGCCATAAACTGCTTTGGACTATCCTTTGTGCATTGACATTTCCATTTCCAGCTAATGAGAAAGTTTCCTTATACCTAAAAATGTAATTTTTTTTCCTCTCTGCTCTTCATCGTTACAGTTGGAAAAAGCTTGGTCAGATTGCCAAATACATGAGAAATTGTTTAAACGTAAAATTATTATTCACATAAGCCTTCATTTATGTACCATTGATATAAGAGGGAAAAGAATGCTTTAGAAATTATATTTGATAAATTAACTAGGTTAGTATGTGGTACTGCTAACACCAAATCATAGGTATAACTTGGTTCACTCTTTCAAGTTTAAGGCCACAGGCTGTGTCTACACCCTAAGCAGCCTTCATGGTGACACGATTTAAGAAGAAAAATACAAGGAATTAGGCAGTTTGTTACAGTTTACACCTAGGATACATAGTTAGGCCAATTATGGATGGAAATCAGGTCCTACTTTCATTTTCCCAATTCTTTTTCTCTTTTTCCAGATAAAACTGGTGGTGGAGTGGGAACTTCGCGATGACCAAGACCAACGTCTCTTCTGCTGGGAAATCCCGATACAGATCCAAGGCTAGAGCTATTTGGTGCCAATATATCTATCCGGGGGTGAGAGGGTATGGGTAGAGGGAAGGAGGAAGTGAGGGAAAAATTCAGACCTGAAACTAAATCAGTGCGTAAGATGAAAGGAATTGCAAGACTGCTGTTTTATGCCTCTCAACTTCTAAAAGCATTTAAGACCCTATTTCCTGAGAGCTCAGAACTGTTGTCTTTGTAATATCCTTTGTGAAAAGGTTGAAGGGAAGAAGAGAGAGTGCAACTGTAGGCATTTAATTGTCTTCATTTTTTTTTTTTTTTTTGGCTGTTGGAATAAGGAAGGCCCAAGTGGACAGGACCTGAGGGAGGTTGCTTAAGGCTATCAGATGACTTGCCCTGGGGTTATGGCCCTCCCAGTGGAGGGTGGGTTCCACTTCCCTGTGGCTGGGACGGTACCTCTACAAGCTCCTCATCTCTAAGTGCCTCATTGAGTTCAGTGCTTTTAGCCAATGAGTCTGCTGACTCTTGACAACACCTCTCTTGGCCTCCGCTGCTTCAACGGTGACTTGCTGTCCAGTGGTGTCCAGTGTCATTGGAGAGGAGGTGTCCTACAGCAGGAGTTCAGCTCTGGATGGCTGGTTCTCTGCAGTTGTCTCGTGTCTCTTTTTCTACCTAAACGCAGCACTGGGTTAGCAGATGTTTGATTTTTTTTTAACAACATTAACTAACTTGTGGTCTCTTTTTGCACCTGGAAATGTATCTTTGAATAAATAAAAACTCACCAGTCTTGTCTTCTGCATTTGGGCTGTGGTCACCTGCTTGTTTCAGAGTGTGATCCCGTAGAACTATGGGAGGCAGGAACTGGGGTTCCATGGTCCCAGAGTACGCTGAAGACGTGACTTTTTCAGAAACTGTCTTTTTCTTCCTTTTTTCCCTAGTTAGACCTTATCTATTTTATATTAAAGGACCTTGTTTTCCTTTATTTTGCACAATCATATACCACCAGTCATGCTGGAAAGAAGCAGGGAATGCAAGCATCCCCTAGTTGAATAGTAACAACCCCTGAAAGGTTGAGGGAACTGTATTTGAGGGGGCAGGTAGGGGAGTGGGGGTTACAGGTTGTGATCTTTTGGGAACCCTCTGCATGTTGAGGAAAGCCTAGAAGTTTATAGATAAAATATGATTTTAAGTTGTAGCAAGTAATGGCTAAATTAATTAAAGCTTGGAATTTCCTACTCTGAAAGTACAAGTATAATCATGGGCATATATTTAACCGTCTGTTTTGAATCAATGTACTATATCAGTCAGCTTTTAGGTGGCACAGGGATTACAACCCTATTGACTATTGATTGAGTTGAATTATGTGGACTTTGGAAGATCACTGTTGTTAGGCTGGGGCAAAAGGAAGGGACTCTTTTCTTAGGTGAGTTTGTACAAGCACTTATGAGCACATAATTCATTTAGTCTAGTTCTTTTCATCCCAATAATTTCCCTAGACCCTTGGATCTCTTTGCCCTGTGAGTTTCCCAGGAAAGCCACCAGGGGACAGCAATGGATCAGGAATAAAGTTAAACAGCCAAGCTTTCCTAGCAAATGCTGGCAGCCTTTTAACCACAGTACTTTTTAGCTAAGATCTTTAGTGTCTCCTGTCACAGTGAGTCTAGACAGATAGCCCACCCTCTCTCCTGTGCCAGGCCCTTGGTGTATCTGAATTGTGTGAATGCCAAAGGTGGTTAACTGCTGTGGTCTCTGGCTTCAGACCACGCGTGGTTGGATCCTGACTCCACCAATTAATAGGACTAACAGTGCAATCTTGAAATTACTTCATCTCCCTGCGCGACAGTGTCCTTATCTGTTAGTACAGGAGTAGAGCTGTGAGGATGAAATGAGATGAGGCATATAAGCTACACTCCATAAATGTCAGCTGTTACCCTAGGAGGCATTGTTCTTTGTCTAGAAATAGCAGGAAAATCAAGGTTCAATCTGAGGTGTGATGATGTCTCCTCAGAAAGACGAGGCTATCCTCTGCCCAGGAACTTTCTGAGGCCTCTAAAGAAGCTCAGTGCTCATGTATCTGCTGCCACCTATTCCCAGAAGATTCCTCATGTCACTTACCTTCTTTAAAGCTAACAGCCACCTGCCCCGTGTACTCCTCTGCCCACACTACCATGCAAAACAAGGACTGCCTGTAGCTGGGAACACTATCTACTTCAGGGAAAATTGATTTTGATACAACTGACTAGTTGAGTGTTAAACTATTCTGGAAATAGTTCACATATTTAACTGCTAAAATAGATTTCTTTTTCTTCTCCCCACTGACGCTTCAAATAAAAAAGTATATTTTAAAACTATAAACCTTTCATCGTTTATGCTGTGCATTCTTTGTGAAAATTTGTTCTTGGGGACAAAAAAAATCTTTGCTTTATGTATAAAACATGGGTATAAATATAATACATAAACATACATATTATATCTGTGATATTAAAATGTATAGAGTGGTTGATTAGGATTAAAATGTCTAAACACACTCCTTAAAGGAGTGATAATGAAAAAAAGTGGGAGAAACATTGGTTAAGACACGGAGTATAAATAGATTTTTGGGAAATTAGAAAAAAAAAGAAGAGAAGCCGTTCAGCTCGTAGATACCCTTCCGCCAGAACAGAAGGGGACACACAGCTTGTGACTGTTTACCAGCCATCGTGAGCTGCGTGGGGCCTGCAGCAGCAAGCTAGGTAGGGCTCCCATGGGGGGATTAGTTTGAAAGGTCGCCTTCTACAGACAGTTCACAGACTCCCCCCTCCTGAGTCATTAAAACATTGAGAAGCACTGCATCTTAGGTATATAAAAAAGGTCATGCTCTTTCCAATGACAGGCTCATGCTTTTCTAGTCTACTAAGCAAGCCTTGGAGGCTTAGACCCAACTCTTATTTTACATGAATTCCAGGGCTGGTAAATCTTAGATTCCAGTTGTTTAAAAAATAATAATAATAGCAATGAGGGGCACCCCTGCTTACAGAATAAAAGGAATCCAACACCTAGTATCCCCGCTTTGGGAGAAGGTTAAATTCGAGGCCTGCTATTCAGTCACATCTGCAGGCTAATAAAAACCAATAAGCATGGAGTAATTGCAAATCCTGCATGTTCAGTTTTAAAATCCTAGTTGATTTTTTTTTTAAGGATCTTGATTATGCTTTTGCAAAGGGTGATAAAACAGAATGTTCTCTGAGAACGCCCTCCCAAGACATAGGAAGGGTGATTTGAAATAGGTGAATTTGACTAACAGAAGATGATCTGAGATTGGCCATTCACTTCAGAGAATCCAAAAAGCAATGCTTAAATGAATGGGTTGGCATGAGGACAGGGTCGTGGCACATAGCAAGAGCATTGGCACAGAGGAAAGAGTTGTGTCTAAAAAGTTGCTAAGGTGAGAGTCACGTTAAATAAGCGTTCGTCCCAAGGGCCCTCGGAAGAGACAGAACAGGAATGGAGGGGTGGGATGCCTTGTTTAAAGGGCTGGGGTACTCACTGAGTTTGTGTGTGTGTTGGGAATGGGGTGGGGGCAGAGTTGGGTGACCCGAGGTAGAAAGTGGCTCTGGATCTCTGCAAATTTTGTCTAAAAGTCTTTAAAGGAGTTAGGCCGTTCTGGGTGGTTGTGTCTTTTTCTCTGAAGAGACTCCCCCAGCCTATCCCTAGATTCTAAGCTGAATCCGATTCACTTACAGCTGTCAGTTGACTAGCAACTAAATGGTCTGGGTGTTGGTTGCTATGGAAACAGCTAAAAGGCCCATTGCTATGGGAACCTACCAGGCTTTCCAAACCAGGGGTTTGGTTCCTAAAAAGGGGTGGAGGGGAGGGTGGCACCCAGGAGATGGGCTGCACAGGTGGCCCGGGGGTCCTAGAAGAGGGTGGGCAATGTGGGTGCGTGAGGCAGAACAGTGACCTTTTCTACTTCTACAGGCTTCTCCCTGCCTGTTCTCCGCTCACTGCCCCGTGCTAGCCACAACGCACAGCTGTTTGCAGTTCCCAATGGAGAGTAAGGGCACAGAGACTCGGGAATGGGTCTGGCACTGCGGCCCCTACCCGCAGGGGTGCTGAGAGGGACAATCTTGGCTCCCCTCTGGCAGCGCCTTCTCCACCAATCATGTGTCCCAGGTAAGCAGCCAGCAGGCGAAAAGATCAGTTTGGCTCTGACTGCCAGTGGGTCAGGCCAGTAAGAGCCTGGCAGACACAATGATGGCTGCTGGCCTCGAACACGCCAGAGAGGCTGGTGTGCCTCATCAGAAAGCAGAAGGGCGGGCGGCCCACGGCTGCCGTCTCTGTCCTCAGCATTAGAGAAACGCATTACTCTGCTCTCTACCCGCCCTGCCCCTGTAGGCAACTGCCACAAAAGGGGGTGCTGCAGATGGATCCAAATATGAAAGTCAAGGTTTGACGGAGATTCTCCACCTACACACACACACACACACACACACGACAGTTGTAAGGGTCTCTTCTGTGTTTTGCAATCAAAGGAAATGACTCTTACATCAGTGTTTAGTGGTAAGATGATTTTTTTTTTTTTTTACTGAAGCAAAGAGAAAGCGTCCTAGTGGCTCTGCCATTAACTACTGTTAATGTGTAATGTATAAAGTGAAGGGATTGGACTAGATAATCTCTAAAGCCTCTGGCAGGACTAACTGCTCATCATTCACTGAGACACTGAAGGGAAGTTTGAGCACCACAGAAAACGGACACAGATCCCTTTTCAGTTACTCACACTGTGAGGGCAGGAAAATCCCTGAAGCCCAGAGGGGCTTAGGACTGACACTAAGGCCAAGACATTTGATTTAGAGACCATCTCAGATAACGTCTGGCCCAGGAGACTTTCACTGGATTCTGCAGAATTCTGAGCTGTGTGCTGTTTTCTCTCCTAATCTTGCCTTTTTCCTGCCCAGAGTTGTTGGTCTCAGCCCCTCCCAGGGAGCCTTAGTGTCTAGGAGCCTGGCACCAGACAGAGAGAGATGCCACCAGAATTTGGAC
This sequence comes from Lemur catta, assembly GCF_020740605.2. Classification (NCBI taxonomy): domain Eukaryota; kingdom Metazoa; phylum Chordata; class Mammalia; order Primates; family Lemuridae; genus Lemur; species Lemur catta. The sequence goes on from NC_059128.1 coordinate 25,666,309, forward strand.
TGCTCACCAGGGCAATTGAGCATTTCCCCAGAATCCGTGGGGAGGTTTTCACTTTTGGAAGCACTACTAGTTTGTACATTTCTATAACATTTAAACTTTTCAATACAAGCTAGGTTTATATCTCTCTCACCTCCAACTTTTCCCAGCTGATTGAGTTTGGATAAGTAACTTAATCTCTTAAGGCCTGATATGGTTTGGGTGTATGTCCTCTGCAAATCTCACGTTGAAATTTGATCTCCAATGTTGGAGGTGGGGTCTAGTGAGAGGTGTCTGGGTCATGGGGGCAGACCCTTCATGAACGGCTTGGTGCCCTCCCTGCGGTAATGAGTGAGTTCTTGATTTATTAGTTCACGAGAGAGCTGGTGGTTTAAAGGAGTGTGAGCACCCCCTCCTCTCGCTTGCTCCCTCTCTCACCATGTGACACACCTGCTCCCCCTTCACCTTCTGCCTTCATTGGAAGCTCCCTGAGGCCCTCACCAGATGCTGGCGCCATGCTTCTCATACAGCCTGCAGAACCGTGAGCCAAATAACCTTCCTTATAAATTACCCAGCCTCAGGTGTTCCTTTAGAGCAACACAAAAGGGATGAAGACAAGGCCCTAATTTTGTCATATGCGAGATAGGATGACGAGAATACCTACCTCAGGGTAGTTCTAATGATGGCACGAGGTGGTGGGTGCAAAGCGCAGTACCTGACGCATAATAAGTACCTGAGAAAGGTCGGTGGTATTATTATTATCGTCCTAGATAAAAAAGGAAGGTTGCAGCCATGGAAACTGTTCAGTGGCCTAGAATCGCAGGCATTTGCCATGCATTTGTCTTCCAAATTTAATTCCAGGCGCCTTTCAAGACTGATGGTCTCCGGATGGCCCACTCTGGTTGGCCGTCATTAAGCCAGATGCTAATGCTCTCTTCATGACACCTAACCACGTGCCTTTTTGTGTATAATTTTTGTGTGTCAGCTTACCTTCCACTAGACTGTAAACATCGCGAGAATAGAGACTGCTCTTTCATCTTTAAGTAAATGCCTAGAACTCAGCAATTGTGTAATGAATTTTTTTAGTCGGGAAAAATGCCATTTTTCTTTAGGTTTTGGATCAGAGCATTTAACCCTATAGCAGCCTTGTCTCCAAAGGGCAGGGAAGAGTCACAGTTGACTTGGTGTCATTCTCTTGAAGAAGGGCACGGTAGTGGGCAGCTCTAGAGCAGGACCAGGGCTCATATCTTCTAGAAGCCAGCTGTCATGTCTATAGGACTCATTGACAACACTAGCTTGTCTCCGGCCCAAAGGCTCCCTGGCCCTGGGCTCAGGCGGAAATGGCTGCCCCTCCCCTCCTAGCTGCTGTCTTGAGTTCAGCCAGCCTCTCCCTCCCGATTGCTTGACTGCTCGTCTGGGTCACGATGATGGCTCTGTAGCTGCAAGTTGTATCGGGTTGCCTCTGGGAGGGCAGGAGAAAGCAGATCTGCCTTGTGCAATTCTCTCCCCTCTGAATCTCTGCAGCCCCTGGCAGGCCCCCTCGGCTTCCCACCAGGGCTCACCAGTGCTCAGCTGTGCAGGAACAAGGCCCAGAGAGCAACAGGAAGCATCTCCCAGACTGTGGCCACTGAGAACCATCTCCTTTCAAGGTGAGTAACAAGGAAAGGGCTGGGGTAGGGAGAGAGGCAGTGTAAGGTAGGAGAAAAAGCCTCTAGGCCCAACTGATTTCACATGTGACCTCGGATGAATCATTTAACCTCTTTTAGTTAAATACTCCACCGAGGCGTGTATAGACAAAAGGAAACGATGGGTGTGCACATGTAGCTTGGAAATACAGAGGATATTCCTACTGAGAATATCAATATCATAAGCTAGTGCAGAGGACTAGCAGTTAATCCTTCAGATTTTCCTACTTAGATCCCGTTGGCTTGATGAGATGGCTGAGTGGGCTGGGCACACCCACAGAAAGCCTCACGAGAAAAACAAGGCCCTGGATTTGATCACCAGAAGAACAGGCTTGAGACTGACTCAGTAAATGCTTTTCTTTGGCTGCGAAACAGACCTGTAGTGTAGCTGGTTCTCCGGAAATGTTGGCTCTTAGTTCTAAGGGTATAGGAGCTTAGGCAACTGTATGTTTCTGTCATCCTGATCGTCATGCTGTCTGGATGAATTTACACACACAGGAAAGTGCGCCTTCCTTCAACCAATACTTACTGAGCACCTGTTAGGTACCAGGCACTGTGCTGGGGATGAAAAAATGAGTAAGGCATGACCCCTGCCTTCAAGGAGCTCAGAGTCTAGTGGGAGAGGCTAGCAGCAAACCATCAGTGCAATACAGTGGGACAATGCCATGACAGCCACATGTACAGAATGCCATAGCAACGAGAAGGACGAGCACTGTGGGTGATTTGCCCCGGAACAGGCAGAGCCAGGTCAGCCTTCTGCTTGGAGCATGGCTGGAAATGGAGACCCCTAAAACTGATCTTTATTCATCCATCATTCATCCATTCTTTCATTCATTCATTCAACAAACATGTCATCTGGGAATTTTTAGAATATTTATTGTAGTGAATTTACCTCCTCCTGAAGTGCTAGTCTTGGTTAATCTGGTTTTATTTAAAGTTCCTCCTGCTTAATTTACCCTGGAGCTGAGTAAGCATGTTTGATTTTGTCCTGAATATGCACCCAGTATATACTCAGCTATAATTATCTATTTGGATTTTAGAAGTCTGCCCCCACCACCGACTCTCCAGCCCATCTTACACCACTTCTCCTTTCTCTGTCCATGCTCCAGCCACATGGTCTTCTTTCAGTTCCTCGGGTTGGGTGCACATCCTTCCGCCAGCCACGGGACTCTTACACATGCTGCTCCTCTGCCTGGGATGCTCCCCGGTCCCAGCCCTACCCCCTTTCAATTAGTTAACCCCTACCCATCCCCCACATTTCTGCGGCAATGTCTCTTCCTCAGGGAAGCCTTCCCTGACCACCTCCCCTAGATCAGATCCAGTACTTTGCTACATATTCTCATAGCGCCCTACTCTCTCCCTTCATGGCACAATTCAAAATTCCAAACTGGTATGATTATTCGATCAGTGTCTGTCTTTCCCAGTCACTCGAAGGCATCGCTGGGAGAGACATTTCTCCTTTGCTCATCTCTGTATTCCCAGTGTCTAGCACAGCTCTTAGTCTAAGGAGCAGGTGGCCAATAAATGGTTTTTGAAAGAATTAATTAATGGAATGATTAATGACCCTTTTTTGCCACTATTTGCCTTGGACCTAAATGGTTGCATGTTCAAAACCAACAGCAATGCCAAAAGCAAAAACAAGGACCAGAACCAAACAAGCAGCCCCCTCTTAAGAAAGGCACAGAAGGAAGGTAAGCCGGAGAGGGGCGTCCCAGGCCAGGAGGCTTGAAGGAGTAGAGGCTCAAAGTGGGAAAAGTGAAAAATCTGAGGCTGCCTGGCACGGTCAGATCTAAGAGGTAGTCTCAGAAGGAAGGAAAGTTCCAGAGCCCTGCTGTCTTCTACCTCACTGGTTCTGAAATCAATCAATACGTATGAGTGTCTATAACCCTGAGGCTCAGGGGTACTTTGTCCCTTGGGTATAAGATAGCGGCCAGGGATATAAAAGGCAGGATAAAATTACCCCAGTCTCCTGCTGCTTCAGTGTTGTAACAAGACTTTGAAGAGTGTGGGGTTAGGGAAGAGGAAGATCATTTATATTAAAACCAATACTGGGCCAGGCATAGTGGCTCATGCCTGTAATCCTAGCACTCTGGGAGGCCGAGGCGGGAGGATCCCTCGAGGTCAGGAGTTCGAGACCAGCTTGCGCAAGAGCGAGTCTCTGTCTCTACTAAAAATAGAAAGAAATGAGCCGGGCGTGGTGGCACGCGCCTGTATTCCCAGCTAGTCGGGAGGCTGAGGCAGTAGGATTGTTTGAGCTCAGGAGTTTGAGGTTGCTGTGAGCTAGGCTGATGCCACAGTACTCTAGCCTGGGCAACAGAGCAAGACTCTGTCTCAAAAAAATTAATTAATTAAAAAAAAAAACTAATACTGACATACAGTAGAATATAAATTTCATATGGTTATAAAAACACACGAAATTTTAAAGACATTAATGCTATGACTTCAGTGGTAGTTCAGGGAAAGAGTCTGAGAACCATCAGTACCTCAAAGCACTATATTCCAAAGGGTCCTGTATGAATTGAAGTTTTGGAAATCAGATAATTAGAAATCCATGCTATTTAGAGGCAAAGCTTTTCTTGTTCATTTTTGTACCTCTCCCCACTCCCGCTAAGACCTAGCAGAATGGCCTGTGTGCGCTGTAGTTGCACATTCAGTGTGGAATTGAATACATAGCAAACAACTCACTCTTAGTCTGGTCTGTAAATTGTTAATTAGACTTTATTATCAAGATTCCTCTGCTTAGCCACTCCTCCAGAGAGAGTTGGGGCCACTGCTGTGTCTCTCTGCAGAGAGGATCTAGATAAAGAGCGTCCATGGGGTGTGGTGTCCAAGTCATTCCAGCGCAGGTCTGTGAGGGCGGCAGTGGGGAGCTAAGAAGAGTGAGATGACGGCAGGAAGTGCAGAGAGAATTCAGCTTGCTGGGACTGCATCTAAGGAAGTTATTGTCTGGTTTCTCTGCATGTTTCCATTGTTATCTATGTTTACCTTGACTCCAGGAGCAACTGTGAGTTTCTTGAAGACAGTACTGTGTCTGTTTTTAACGCTAGGCACCTTGATGAAACCATGCACAACAAATACTTGCTCATGGTGTGGCCCCGGGAATCCCTGGGATCAGAGTAGATAAATTGTGGGAAAGATAACCGTCCAAATTGCAAAGCCATAGAGAGGCAGTAGGAAGCAGGAAATTGGAAGAGTAGGTGTCTGAGGAAGACAGGTGGTCTTTTCTCTTCTCTCCTAATCTACCTAACAAACTAGTGAGCTGAGCCTCGGGTGGTGGTGATGGGAGTAGTGATTACAGGGATGGATTCTCAGCAGGGCCTGAGACAAAGGAGACAATGTTCTCAGACTTAATCCACTGCTTTTAACTCCCCCAACATAATCCCTAATGGTCCCTGGCTGGTGCCACTCAGAACCTCCACCCCCACACCCACCACTCTGCCTATCTGAGCAAATGCTGCCAGCTCTCTGCAACTCTGCATCTCAGGTCCACAGCTGGCCCCTCTATTGCCAGTGCATGGTGTCCCTATGCGTTCAGTGTTGAGGGCAGGAGAAGGAGTGGGTTGCATCTGCCGTCTGGATATTGCTTCCAGAGTGTATCGAGTCAACCGCCCCAGACGCAGCTCTTGGATGAAGGAACCAGACCCACAGGCAAAATGTAGCGAGCCAAGAGCCCTGGATGGCAAATGCTTAGGAGCTGCCAGCAGGCAGTGATGCAGTTTGGAAGCAGGGGCCAGGCTGCACCCATGTCAGGAAGGGCCTGGAAGTGAGCCAAATAGAACAGAGTGGAAAACAAGGATCAAATGCAAGGGGAAAAAACACACACACACAAAGGAAGGCAGAAGGGCAAGGGCACAGAGGCTTGTTGCCAGAGAAGTTAGAGATGAGCGCCAGAACCCCTGGACAACACTTTCCTCCACTCCCTCTTGACTGCATTTTCTCCTTTTCTTATAACCTTCTCAATAAATCACCTGCAAGTGGTAACCATGCTGGCTGCACCCACTTGAAATTGCAATCTGGCAGCCCTAAGATTGGCATTCAGGGACTGTCTCTGTCACGAAAAGCAGAAATCTTGTTTATTTTGGTAAATTAATTGCTGGCAGAGAGGGCTTTTCATTTTCCAACCAGAACAATAAGCAAAGAAATTGCAGGGTTGGAAAGCACCTAAAGGTTACCGTGGGTTAAGCTGCCAGACTTAGCAGCAAAAACACACTGTTCTTGGCATCTCTGAATTTAAAGCCACAAAATAGGTCAGGACTATGTGCTGAGCAGAATCTGTGCACGCACGTAGCCCCTGATCCTTCATCTCTCAGCAATGTAGCGAGTTCAAACAATCCAGAGTGCCCTTCAGGGGATGGGTGACGATGTCTGCACCTCATCTGCAATCCCAGGCGATGAGTGGCCCAGACTAGGGTTAGGAAATGACACCATGTGGCCATGTTTTCATGAAAAGGTTCTGGGAAGTCTCGTTGTCATAAAGGTCACTGTGGCCTCTGCACCTGCTGCCATCCTGCCGTCCTCCTAGACACCAAACCTGACCTGGTCGTCTTCCTACATAATGAGGCTGCAGTCGGTCAGCAGTACCAGCCTCACCGTGGGGAACCAGTGGGTCTGGTCCCTTTGGGAAGGATGACCCTCGGGGACCTGACAGAACCGCAGACACCCCTCCTCTATGCACACACTGCAGAGATGCCAATCCTGTCACAGTCCGAAGGTGTTCAAGTGAATGGAGGCCAAGATTTCAGCGAGGTTATTTGGGGACGATTTCCTGGAGAGGGGGAGAGAGTTAACCCGTGGTTTGAAGGGTATTTATCTGATTTAGCAGAGAGAAAGGGGAGGGCATTGCAGGTGGTGGGTGAGGGGATGGTTTGGAAGCAGGGGAAGCAGGAAGCTGATTGTCTGCAGAGGGGCCATGGCCTGCAGGGTTGGTGCCTGGTGTGAGAAGCCAGTGGGAAAAGGCAAGTCCTCGCTGAGTAACTCCTGGACAGGCAGCAGCAGGTTTCCAAGCAGCGAGGAGAATGATCCCTGCCACTGTGTGCGGGAAGAGCTGGCACTCAGGGGCCAGACAGGAACTTTTGCCTCAGTAGGAGCTCAGTGTCAAAGGACAGGCCAGGGTAAAGGCTGAGGATGGAAGTGGGGTGGTAGGAGAGCGCTCCTGAGCAGGAAGGTGGAGGGAAGTTCAAAGGAAGGAGAGATGGAGGCCTTAGGCCTCCTGGGAGCAAATTGACAGGGGCAGGAGGAACAAGAGCACAGAAGAAGCAGGGACCCAGTGACTAGACCCCAACCCTCTGGCCGGCAATAATACCTGTGAAGCGGTTCTAATATTTTAAGAGAAAAAGCTACACATCTGTAATCTGATTTCATCAGAACATGTTTGTGATGCAGGCAAGGTCAAGCGTTATCTGCATCTAACAGGGGAGTAGATGGAGGTGCGTGGTGGATGGTGGCTATAGCAACCTGCCCACGTGCAGTCACACCCCAGGGCTCCATGGGGCAGCCCGGGGAGAGAACGAGGCACCTGGTGGACCAGCCTTCTCTTCCCACGGGGGCCTCCCTGCCTTGCCAACAGCCTCCTTCCCTGGGCCCCAGTCCATCCACACTCCAAGCTGGTGTCCAAGTCCCCATGTTGGTAAGCCACTAGATCCCTCCTTGGGACCTCAGACAAAGGCTCTGCTGTGCTGAGGGCTCCTCCCACCTTGGGATGGACGGGGAGGGATGGATCCTGGCTCCACTTCCCTCTCCTGGCACTTTCCTCTGAACTGTCCCTGCCTCACGTCTCCTCCCTAGCTCCGCCTCAGCTCAGGTCATCTCCCCTTGGCTGGGGGTGGGGGGTGGGTTTGGGTCACCCTCCTCCATCAGCCCCTTCCAATTCACCCTCCCACTGCCCTGCAAGGGCCTCCCCTCAGCCGCTCCTCATCCTTTCTTGGGCACTTTGCTTTCTCTTATTGGAAAAAATAATTGGCTGCATGGGAGTTTGCTGGTGTTTTATTGTTCAGATAAGGGATTTTCATATCAGCCCTGATGAGAGGCAGTTGATGGGCTATTCTTGCCACCTGCTGCAAGAGGCAATTTCGTTTGGCCAGTCTGGATGCACTTGGGAACTGAGCTGTTGTGGGGGTGGAGGGGGGTTGACAGCGTTAATCTGAGCCACCTGCACCTCACCCAGACGGAGAAGGCGCTGAGCCTCCACCTAAGGCAGGCGGGGTGGGGGCACAGCCGCCTTGGACAATGCCCTTCTCAGCCCTCGCCTTAGGACCTGACCCCTCACTGCCCCCACAACCAGGACCCTTATACTGGAGAGGACAGGGTGGGATTCACTCAAGCTTCTAAAAGGAAATAGCGAAGTGACTCATTAATGAGAAAAGTGTGAGAAAACGGTATTTACCCAGAATCCCACCTCTACACCCAAAGCCAGTAGTCTGGAAATATCCCGCAGGCAGCATGGCCCAGGGAATTCTCCCTATCGAGTGTGAAGGGCTTCTTGGGGAGAAGAAAAAAAGGTATAATCCAGGGGTCTTCATTTTTCCTGTTCCCAGTAAAACTTGTGTTAATTCTGGAGGGGCCCTGGAGCCAGGCACGGAGACCCAAACATTCCCAGTGTGTGATGGAGCAGCAGCTTCCAAGGGCTCCTAGAAGCTGAAAGAAACAAACGTTTAAGGTTGTTTAGCCCAGCGGTTGTCACATTCTTTAGTCACAGGACCCTTTGTCTAGCAGAATTCTTTCCCAGAGGCTCAATAGTCAGGATGGATAACAGTGACTCCGCCCTGAGGGAGGGGGGCAGGGAAGCCCTGTCAGCCTTCACTTTCCTTCTTTCCAGCCCAAGCCCAGCAGGAACCCCTTGTTTATGGGGGTGTTGGTGACAGGTGGTAGTGAAGGGGTGGTGGTGGTTTATGGAGGTAGCCTGAAAACCGCTTACGTAGTCCCCTGTTACAAATGACAAAACTGAGGCCAGGAGAGAAAGCCACTTGCCCAAGATCACGTGGAGTTCCTTCAGGGTCAATGTCTTGGTCAGTAGACCAGTTGCCCCACTCTCATCCTCTCCTCAGGGCCTCTGCTCCACCCATGCGTGGATGCATCTGTCCATCCATCCGTCCGTCCATCCAACTAGTGTCAGTGGAGCTCTGTGCCTTCCACTGCACTGGCCATAGCTGCAGCATGACTGTGACACAGGCCCTGCTCCCTGCAGTCAATGCCACCTTCTCAGCAAACCTGGTAGCTGCAAATTTTTCCCACCCCAGCACAAGCCCCCACCCTGCCTGTCACTCAGGCTCCCGGCAGCCAGAGCTAAAGATAGAATTGAGGGCAACGTTTTAAGTGAGCAGCGAGCAGACCTGGCTGGCCGAGTGGGGAGGGGGAGCGAAGCTGAGTTAGGAGACCTCCTCCAAGCAGCCAGGCTGGTTTCTCTGATATGAACCTTCCCATGTTCCATGAGAGTGGCAGTAGCTGCTGCTGGTCTCCCTCCTGCTGTGCATAGAGCCCTAGACAGGGCTGGTGGCGCTTGGTCTGACCCCTCACTCCAGATTCTGGCCTTCCCTGGACCTCAGACATCCTCCCCGGGCCTTGTCTCTCCTGTTCCCACTGCTTTGTTGAGCCTAGGACTTTGATTATCCCCAAAGCCAGCAAAGACCCACTTCTATGGACCTACTCTGCCCTGAGGCAGATGCTCACAGGTTAGGGAAAGGGCCCCCGGAAGCTGGAAGAAGAGGCCCAGGGTCAGGGAGGTCGGGCCCTCCCCCAGGAGCCCTCTGCTGGCTGCCAGAACCTGGACATCACCTCCAGGACCTTATGGAGGACAGGGTCACCATCAGACCCCACCATCTGCGTTTCCCCTTCCTGTCTCTGGGCCACCTGCTTCTCACTGCCGCTCCCTGGCACGGGCCATCTGATGCTCACAAGCATCGCACTTGCACGGCAGGGAGGTGAGCGGTGTAGGGGAGGAGGAACACCTGGATTTGTTCCCGCTCCCACCCACAGCTCTCCACTCCCCGGCATGGTGGGCTTCGGGCCGTGGTGCGGCCATGGGAAGGAAAGTGGGAGGAGAGGATAAGCCGCCCTGAGCTGCCCACCCTTCCTCAGAAATGTGCAAGAGGAATGAAAGCCACTTCCGGTTCTACCTGGGCCTAAGTGGACTCTGAATCAGGGGGATCTGAAGAAGGTAGATCAGAGGTCCCCAGAGAGACAGACTGACCCAGGATTTAGCCCAAACGTCCTGACCTTCCTGGGGGGTCGCCTCCGTACCTCACCAGCACCATGACAGAGAAGTGACAGAGACAATATGCTACCTGCAACCCTCCAGATGGCTACTGTGCCAGTTTCAGCCACACTTTCTAAGCCCAAGGGTTTGGGGTGAGCCCCCAGGGAGGGGCAGGCCGGAGAGCCGGAGGAGGCAGGTCGGCCTGACGTTCACCCTGTTCCCCCCACAGTGGCGAAACGGGGACTATCACTCCAAGAACCTGCTTTCCAGGTACAGAAATAGTATGGAAGGGTGGGGTGCGGGGGCTGGGGCTGCCACATGCTGCCTTTCCATGGGCATTCTGGGTAGGAATAATAATGAGGCTATTAATAACTTCTTACCTCTGTATAAGTCTGAAAGACCTTTCTCAAGATGTTTTTACCGCCTGCACACCCATGATCTCATTCAATTTTTGAAACAACCCTGTGAATCTGTGGGAGCATCACCCTCACTTGGGAGATGAGGAAACTGAGGCACGGGGAGGTGATTGTTACGTGCTAATCAGGTCATGCTGCTAATAAGTGGCCAAGCAACAACCAGAACCCCGACTTCCTTTGGTCATCTCCTCAGTTGTCCCATTGAAGTGTGATTCCAGAAAGCCAGGGCTTTCTGCTGGGCTATTGTGAAGTTACGTCTGGGGACAGTGGCGTCCCAAGTCCCCCAAAGCAGTACATTTGTTTCCTGGGTCAATTAGTCAAGGCCCATTTGCCAGCACTTCCCACGGTCTATACCCTGTGCTAGGTCCAAGACAGCCATCAACACATATAGTTCTTGCCATCGAGGAGCTCACAGTTTAGAGAGGAAAGAGAGAAACCCTTAGATCATTTCAATATCACAGGGTGTGTTTAGGGACCAAGGTAGCACAGGGTGTCGTGGGAGCACAGAGGCGAAACCCTAAGCCAGCCTGGGGGTATCAGAGAGGGCTTCCCGAAGGAGGTGATGCACTGACCCGCTCCTTAGCCAAGGTTATTCTCCCCGATTGTGCACCTCTTCTGAACACTGGCCTGTGCCCTTTCTCACTCTGCCTGTCCCTACCCATAACCCTACCCTCTGGCCTCTTTCAGGACTGGTACACAGTTGCAGCAGTAGCTAGACTGCTGTGACCCTGCAGGCCAGAATGAGCCCATCCTACAGCCCAGGGGTTGCCAATCAGACACCACTGCTGGAAATGGACAAGAAATTGAGTTCTGAGCCCAGCTCTAGCTCGGACTGGCCATCCATGCAGCAACAGAAGGTGTAGATCCTGGGGCGTGGGGGGTTACCCCATCCACCCGCCCACCCTCAGCTCAGTCTACCCAGGAGTCATCTCCAATGTGCAAAAACCTAGCCTACTTTCAAAACTCTGCTGATCACATTCCACATTGCTCTAGCTAATTCCTGGCATTTAATGCTTCTTTTCTCTAACCTGGATCTGTCATTTCTGTCATTACTAAAACTTAACCTTTTCCTATTTGGTCTTTGGAGGAGACAGGGCAGTTGGTCATATTTATCAAAGCAAAGAGACTCTTCAGGCTTGAAAACCATAATCAGATCACCCCTCAGTCTTCTGCGTCTGGGGTTGACGAATCTGTCACTTTCCTCATTAATTTATGGCTTTATCCTTCCTGATAGGGCTTCTCCCCTCCTCCTTTAGTCCAGGAATCCAGGACTGAACAAAGAGTAGCCCCGGGGTGCTGATCTGAACCGATGACAGCTGGAAGAGAGCAGAACCGTGGGAGGGGCCAGGGGGTTGGCATGGAGAGTGTGGGGGTGCAGGGAGCGGCAGGAGACAGGGTTAGCAGAGGCCAGATGACGCATGCCTCGTCCACATGTGCAAAGAAGGGGAGCCCAGAAGAACCCCGAGGTACTCCAGTCCTTAAGGGATGGTGAATAGAAGCCTGTGAAATCAACTTAGGAGGCGCAAAAGGTAAAGGAAAACCAGGAGCCCAGGAAGGGCTTAGCTGGAGGGGAGCCCCCAACATGGCATGTAACAGATAAGGACTGAGAAGTGGCCACTGGATTTCAAAATAAGGAAATAATTAGGGACTCAGGGAGAGCAGTCTGAGTGAAGAGGGGAGGGCGAAATGTGGAGACAGGCAGTGCACATGGCTCTTTGGGGAGCTCTGGCTGTGAAGGAAGGTGTGGGCGCCAGCCCCCAAGATGGACACCCGCGAGCCCCAGCTCTTGGGATTCTCAGCCTTGTCAGTTCCCTCCCACGTTGCATCAAGGTTGGTCTGTGTGGTCCGTAGAATACAGCAGAAGGGATGGAATGTCACTTCCAACATTCATCTACAGATGCTCCTTGACTTACAATGGGATCACATCCCAACAAACCTATTGCAAGCTGAAAATGCACGCAGTACACCCAACCTACCAAACATCGTAGCCTAGCACAGCCTACCGCAAACGTGCTCAGGACACTTACAGCCTACAGTTGGGCAAAGTCATCTGGCAACATCGGACCCTTCAGAGTATCAGTTGTTACCCTCGTGATCACATAATCACGTGGCAGACTGGAGCTGCCACTGCCCACATTGAGACAGAGTATCATACAGAATATCACCAGCCCAGGAAAAGATCAAATTCAAAATTCTAAGCATGGTTTCTAGTGAATGCACATCACTTTTGCACCATTGTAATGTCAAAAAATCCTAAGTCGAACCATCAGTAAGTGAGGATTATCTGCATAAAAGACATTGCAGCTTCCATTCTGGCCTCTTTCTCTGGGTTCATTCACTCTGGGGGAAGCTGCCATGTCATGAGGCTCACGTGGTGAGGAATCGAGGCTTCCTGCCAACTGCCACGAGTGAGCCGTCATGGAGACAGATCCTCTAGCCCTGGTCCAGCCTTCAGGTAGCTGCTGCCCCACCTTGACTGCAGCCCCGTGAGAGACGTGAGCCGTCTGTCTCACTCAGCTCTTCCCGGGTTCCTGCCCCTCAGAAGCCCTGGGAAGGTTTCTTGTTCATTGTTTTAAGTTTGTTGTTTTAAGCTACTAAATTTTGGGGTAATTTGTTACATAAGCAATAGATAATAAATACAGGGAAACTGAGATAAGGATATGAGGATAAAGAAGAGGATTTTTTTTTTTTTGAGACAAGGTCTTGCTCTGTCACCTAGGTAGAGTGCAATGGCATCGTCATATGAATAGCTCACTGCAACCTCAGATTCCTGGTCTCAAGTGATCCTCTCACCTCAGCCTCAGCCTCCAGAGTAGCTGGGACTGCAGGCGTGTGCCACCACACCTGGCTAATTTTGTAATTTTTTGTAGAGATGGGGTCTTGCTTTGTTGCTCAGGCTGGTCTCAAACCCCTGGCCTCAAGCAATCCTTCCACCTCGGCCTCCCAAAGTGCTAGGATTACAAGTGTGAGCTGCTGCACCTCAGCTGATTTTTTGTTTTTAAAGAGTGAATCTCAAACCTGTATAAATGCTAATGAGAAGCCAGTAGAGAGGAAAAAGTGGAAAATAAGGGAGAAGTACACAGAAAATCAGTCAATGAGGTTTCCAAGCAGGTGGAAAGGGAGAGGGCCCGAAGCACTCGAGGGGATTTGCCTGAGCTCCCAGGAGGGGTGCCTGGACCCCCACCTCTTCCACTGTGGCCAGAGAGCACAGGAGGAAAGGATAAAGTCTGTTTGGTGGCAGGATGTTGATGGCATTTCTGCCAAATGAATTCTGTTTTCTCTTGAGATTATCTGCTGAGGGTCTGAAGGGAGATGTTGGAAAAGGTGATGCTTTTAGGAAAGTGGAGAATGTCTGAAATAGCTAATGGTGAGCTCTAGAGAGCTAAGGAAAGAGAAGAAAATTCCGGGCCATTGGAAACCTTGGTTGTGACTGGGACCATGATGGTGCAGTCCCTCAATCTGTGTGGCTGTGTGATTTTTCTCCCGCGGTGCCCAGAGCGCTAGATATGGGTGCAGAGAAGGCAAATGCCTGAATTAGCTCTGAGCTGGGGCTTTGCCAAAAGGGAGCCATGAAAAGACCAGGCGGTGACGGAGATGTGGCTCTTAGTGTAAGAGTGAGTAGAAGAAATGGAATATGGACCCCAGGCTGGCCCAGGATGGAAGGGCCAATACAGGGAGAAAATAACAAGCCGGGGGGTCAGGGGAGCACTGTGGTCACAGGACAGTTGTGGGAAAGGCTGGGAGAGCACGAAGGGCGTGGGGTTGTGGCCTGCTTGCAGGAGGTGGGCCAGCTCCAGGGCGACCAGGTCCAGGGCGACCAGGATCGGGGGTGGCCCTGGAGTGGGGGCCTGCAGTGAAGAGACCAGGCTGGTGGGAGGGTGGTCCATGTAGATGTGATGTCATACCAGATGATGGTGACATTTAGGTTTGTAAATGTAATGGTGTAAAATTGTCCCGGAAAGAGGGAGAGCAATGTCTTCCATGAACAGGACGGATCCATGATGACACCAGGAAGAGCAGGGTGTGGAGCAGGTGGCGGGACCCCCCAGGGGTAGACTTTGGTGCCAGAGGGCGAGGCTTAATGGGCTGCCTCCCGGGAGCCCAGAGCCTGAGAGAAAAGGGCAGCCTCCCCTGAGGAGGCCCAAAGGGAAGCCGTGTGCTGAGGAGAGAGCTAGCTCCTCAGGCCCAGGAGAAATTTTGGACAGAGGGGAGCCAGGGAAGGAGGGGAGGGACGCCCAGAGCAGTGTGGGAGAGAACGGGCACCTGGCTGGCAGAAGGGGCTGCCTCCTGGGGCACGGAGGCTTTAGCTGGCAGCGATGTTTAAAGGAATCCATCTGGCAGTGAGTTCGGGGGCCTCCTTGAAGGAGTCAGTAACAGCCCTGGTTACTCTTCACAGTTTTGAGGGAGCCCTGGTCCCCGTGCGCAGGCTGGCACCATGACGCAGCCTGAGTGGGAGTTAGCAGTAGCCTCTGGTGGCCGAGGGGGCCCTTTGGCCGATGGGCACAGAGTTGGCCGAGGCCTGGATAATTACAGCCTCGGAAGGGGCTGCAGGGTCCCCCACAGGCTCCCGGACCAGAGTCTGGCCCTGTGTCCCGGGAGGTGGGGCACCAAGCGTGGTCTGGGAGGTGACCTGTTTGGCCTGAGGGTAGCAGTGAGAGAAAACACGTCCCTGCTAGACTCTTTAGCTCAGAGCCCCGTGTCCACTCTGTCACGTGACGCCCTGTGCCTTAGCTCATGCGTGCCCTCCTCCTGGTTTCTGCCCAACAGCCAGCCCCATGTGCACTCTGCTGCTCTCAGAGGTCCACCCAGACTGTTCTGGTAACTTCTCCACTCGACACTTCATCCCGTCGTCCGAGGTGCCGCACGCGCCCTGCCACAGGCTCTTATGCACTCTGCCGTGCCCCCGGTCACCATCAGCTAGAACAGGCATGCGTCCCGGTCCCCCACAGAGGGTGGACGGCAGGGAGGCAGGAGGGTGCAGGGCAAGTGGGGGAGACAGGCAGGGTGCTCCAGACCCAGCCTTGGCCCCTGCCCACGGCGTGGGGCTGACCATTCTGCCTCGCCAGCTTCACAGCAGTCGGGCCAAGATCAGTGCGAGGACGTATGTCTACAACTTTTATTGATGAAACTGTACAAAGTGCCCATTTAATGATTTTTCTGGGTACAAAGGAGAGCCAGGGTGATGCCGTAACAGCTGTCTGGGCTCGTCTGTAGTAACCGCATCTGCACAGCACTTTCTAATCTCCAAAGCATGTTCACAAACCTGCATAAAGATGATCACATTCAAAACCGCCTAGCATGAAGCCTGATATATAGAATATGCTCGATAAATGATAGCTATTATTTTCTCAGACCTCACAGCTCCATTTTATAATGAGAAAACTGAGGCTTAGAGAGGTTATGAACCTACCCAAGTTTCTTTCAGAATTAGTTCCCAAACCGAAGCCTGCTGATTCCAAATCTTGGGACATTTAAATTGCATCAGCTGCAGACAGAGCCCTTTCCTCAATGATCCTAAACTCTGGAGAGAGGAAAGAGCCGCCTGGGGAGGGAACGGGGTGTACGGTTTTGGGACTCTTTCCTGCAACCTGCAGAAAACCCAAGTCTGGGAACAAGTGCAGAAAGAGGGAGTAGGAAGCAGGGAGAGGAAGAAAATAAACAGCCAAGCTGCAGGCAGCCAGAGAAAGCAAATGTGGCCAGCGAGGCAGAGAGCTGATGGATGGCAGTGTCTCTGGAGGAGAGGAGGCAGCCCCCAAGGATGCCAGAATGCGCCAGAGGCCTGGGGAGGGGCCGGGAGAGAGGTTCTTGGTGAGTCAGGCGTGCAAGGGGCTGTTGCTCCTACTCAGTGCAGGATATTGATGGCTTATTGACCCGAAGCAGGGGAGAGGGCGACTGCAGAGGGAGGGGAGTTCAGCTCTGGGCTGGCTGGGGATGGGGGGAGCCCAGCTCTGGGCTGGCTGGGGATGGGAGAGACGGGAGGGAGGCCCGATGTGGAAGGGATGGGGGAGGAGGTAGGTGGGAGTGACTCCTTGTGGAGCAGGAGAGGGCATTCATTGACCCAGCAGCACCTTGCCAGTTGCCTGAGGTTGCCTGGAGTCTCTGGGGCACTAGAAACCACCAGCAACTCTGCCCTGTAGGCCTGGTGTCACATCTGTCTGAAGGCCTTGGGCACACTGGCCCTCCTCACAAGCTCACGCCAGCCCTAGATACTTAGCATGCATCGGATAACACCCGGACGGTTGCGACAAAATTAGCCAATCTCCAAAACCTATTAAATACGCCTCCTGATAGCATCTCTCTCAGGGCCATTTTCAAAAGCATGAACTGCCTGGGGAGGCTTCAACGTGACTAATTCTGGGCTGCCCTCTCCTCCCATCCGGCCTGACTCCATGGACTGAGTGACTTCCCTCTGTGGTCCCTGCAGGGGCACCGCCCTGGCTCCTGGAATCCTGCCGCTGGGACCCACAGTGGCCTCGCCAGGAAGTCCTATCGGGCACCTCCAGCCCTGACTGATGGACAGTGCACCAGGCTCCTGGCCTGTGGGTTCCAGTCCCAGCTGGGTGGGAAATAGGCCACGTGACAACCTCCCCCAGCACCATCCTGAGCTCCAGTGACCCTTCCTCTAAGAAGAACTTATAACCAACTGAGAAAAGTAAATGCAATTTTAGAAACCACAGAGTTGAAAAGGATCTTTAAAATGACCTACCCCTCCTCCCTCAATTTATATGTAAGAAAACCAAAGTCCAGAGAGGGGATGAGACCGCCCAGTGACACACAGCTACCTGGCAGCAAGGCTGGGACAAGACCTAGGCCTTCAACTCCAGGGCTTCTACTCTTCCCTCTGCTCAGTCTGGTGAAGAGGGCCAGGTCGGACATCAGACTCCTAGAAGGAGCTGGAATTGGAGTCCTAAGACTTGAGCTCAAATCCTGACTTTGTCCCTTAAGAGCTGTCTAACCTTTGGCAAGTTATTTCACCTCATTTGCCCCAGTTTCCTCATCTATCTAGTGGGGAAAATGGTACCTACCAAATGGGGTTTTGTGATAATACCAGAGGACGGCATCTTGCCTGGCACTTAATAGGTACGGATAATATTAGGGTTTTTCTCCCTGCCCTACTCCTGCCCTCCTTCCTCCCCTGTTCCATGAGAAATTCTACCTTTCATTTGATTATAAATTCCTTGAAGGAAAGGACTGTGCTTCATTCATGTTTGTAATTCCAGTGTCTGGCACATAGTGGGGCCTCAACAGAAGATTCTGAAATACTGGGAGAATGCCACGGAGCAGTCCTTTGTCTGTCCCTGTGGCTGTTGCTGCAGTTTTCTCATCAGGAATTTTCTCAGGTGGTGTAGAGGGAAGAGAAGAGGGAACATGGGCTGTATTGTAGGGTGTGAGGCTATCCCCTGGCCTTGGCAGCATCTGTCCCCTCCCTGCTTGCAGTCTGAAGTCCCTGATGCCCACAGTGATGAACAGAGCCCAGATCCTGGCAGGAGATGCACATCGGGGAGCCATTCCCTGCAGGTGTGGGGTTATCTACTGAAAGGAGCCACGTCCCTCTCCCTGAACAAGGAGGAACTCCATTCAGCCACTGCCCCAGGAGGGAGACAGCACCATTAGAGGGAAGGCGCTAGCCTTCCAGAACTACAGGTGAAGAAGGACTAGGGAGTGTGCAGGGGAGGAGGAGGAGGGTGAAGAGCAGGCAGGAAGCCTTAGAGGCCAGTCGGACTGGGGAAGAAGGAGGGGTACTGGCATTTTCTGCTTCTGCCTGGCAGCACTCCCAGAGGAAGGTGTGGAGCAGGGTGAGGCTGGTGCAGGGACAGAGCAGCCACTCTCAGCCAGGCTGGCCTCCCCACTGGTTCTTTCAGCCCCTTTGAGGCAGAGCACAAAGACCAATGAGAATGGGCAGCCCCAGGTGGGGATGGAAGTGGTGGGGAGTGAAAGGGGAAGGGAGACGCAGCGGTTGGGCAACCCGGTGCTCTGCCTAGACCAGCCACCCAGCAGTTCACCTGTGGGAACTTGCAAAAGTCACTCCTGCTCAGGCTCCGTCCTTGTCCTCAGAGATCCTGATGTAATTGGTCTGGGATGGGTCTCAGACGATGGAATTTTTTTAAATCTCCCAGGAGCTTGTAATGTGCAGCCAGGCCTGAGAGGATGTGCGGGACAGCTGGGTCTTTGTGTTGTCCCGCTCCCTGGTGCAGAGACCACAGGCGGGGGTGGGCGTTCACGGTGGGCAGCTCCAGGATCCCTGAATGGAGCAGGGGAGCTTCAGAGAGACACTGGAAAGTGGTGGCTCTGCCCCCACTTGCTGTGGGTCCTCGGGCAAGGGACTGCGTAGCTCAGGTTCCATCCATTTACAGAGGAGGTGGAGTGGGGGTGGGGAGGGTGATCTCCAATGGCCTTGAACCATTCTCGGGATTGGATGCTAGGAACCGTCTACCTCGTGGGGACTACTTTGCTTCCCTTTCTTGTCCCCACCCCTCCAAGCTGACAGATGAGTCCCAGAGAGGGGGAGAGTCTTGCCCATGCTGCTTCCTGTGCGTCCATCCCTGAGAGCACAGAGGGAGGGTTCTTCACAGGGCCCTGCTGGCCCACCAGCTCTCACTCCCGCCTCCCCAAACACTTGTTTCCTTCTTTCCTTACTTTAAGAAGAAAGGAAGAAATGGGTGATACATGGGTGTACCAGTCAGAGTTCTCCAGAGGAACAGAACAATAGGATATGTATACACTAAGAGATTTATTTCAAGGACTTGGTTCATGCAGCTGTGGGAGTTGGCAAGTCAGAAATCCGTAGGACAAGCCAGCAGGCTGGAACTCAGGCAGGAGCTGACGCTGCAGTCTTGAAGCAGGATTTCTTTCTCAGGGAAACTTCAGTTTTGCTTTTAAGGCCTTCCAGCTGACTGGATGAGGCTCACTCACACTATCAAACATCTCCTTTACTAAATTAAGTCACATCAAAATACCTTTAGAGCAACACCTAAATTAGTATTTAAGTATAGCCTAGCCAGTTAACACATACCACTAACCTTCACAACGGGTGAATTTGTTTTCCTTTCAATATTATTTATTTCCTAATGTATACTAGGAACATTCTAACTGCTGATCAAAACCTTGATTTCATAGCTATTGTTGCCTAAGATGAGGCTAAATTTTTTAAAAGAGCCGATTTAAAGAAAAATATTAAGTAAACAATAGTAGGTGGTAATTTAAAGGGACAAAAATCATGATGGTGAAACCTCACAACTGAAATTTGGAAAGCAATGATGATGTTTAACTTGTATAAAGAACAGAGGCTTTGGAGTCAGAGAAACCTGAATTTGGACCAGTCCTGCCATTCTCTACCTGTGTGACCTTGGCGATCTACTTAATTTACTTCATTAACTTCTGCTGCCCTTATCTTTGTTATTTCCTTCTTTCTTTGTATTTTTATTCAGTTCTTTTTCTAACTTCTTTTTTTTCTAACAGCTTTATTGAGGTATCCTTGACATAAAATAAACTTCACATATTTAAAGTATACTAAGCTAAGTATACTGTGCTAAGTTTTGACCTATGTATCTACACACTCATGAAACTATCACCATAAAAATGAACATACCCTTTACTCCTCAAAATTCCCTCATGCTTTTTTGCAAACTCTCCTTCCTGTTCCTCCCCTCCCTCTTCTCCCCACCCAAACAGATCTTCTTTCTGTCACTATAGATTAGTTGCATTTTCTAGAGTTTTACATACATGGAGTAATATTATATGTGAGCTTTGGTAGTTGTGTATTTTAAGGAAATTGTCTATTTCACCTACGTTATTAAATTTATTGGCATAATATTATTCATAATATTTCTTTACTATCCTTTTAATATCTATAGAATTTGTAGTTAGTTACATCTCTCTTGCCTGATATTGGTAATTTGTAACTTCTCTATTTTTTTCCTAATCAGTCTGTCTAGAGATTTATCAATTTTACTGATATTCTCAAAGAACCAGCATTTAGTTTTATTAATTTTCTCTTTGGTTTTTCTGTTTTCTATTTCATTGCTTTTACTCTGATCTTTATTATTTCCTTTCTTCTGTTTATTTTGGGTTTGATTTGCTATTCTTTTTCTAGGTGGAATCTGAGACCTCATTTGGAGACTTTGTTCATTTCTAATTTAAGTGTTTAGTGCTATAAGTTTGCTTCTAAGCACTGCTTTAGTGACATTCCACAAGTTTTGATATATTGTATTGTCATTTTCATCCAGTTCAAAATACTTTGTTATTTCCCTTTTTATTTATTTTTTGACCCGCAGATCACTTAGAAGTATATTGTTTAATTTTCAAATATTTGATGATTTTCCAGATATACTTCTGTTGATTTCTAATATCCCACTCCATAATAATAATTCCACTATGGTCAGAGAACACACTTTATGTGACTTGAATCCTTTCAAATTCATTGAGGTTGATTATGTCCCAGAATATAGTCTGTCTTTGTAAATGGTCTGTGTGCACTTAAAAAGAATAGATAGAGAGGAGGGTATTATATTAAAATTTTTCTACTATAATTATGGATTTATTTCTCCTTACATTTCCATCAGTTTTGGCTTCATGCTTTGAAGCTATTATTAGATACATAAATGTCTAGAATTGTTATGTTCTTTTGATTAAACGCTTTATCATTTTGAAATAACCTTTATGTTTGGTAATATTCTTTGCTCTGAAATCTACTCAGTATGGCCACTCCAGCTTTCTTTGGACTGAGGGTAGCCTGGTATATCTTTTTCCATTCTTTTGCTTTTAACCTATGTGTGCCTTTATATTCCAAGTGTGGTTCTTATAAGCAGCATATAGTTGGGTCTTTTTAAAAATTATTATTCTAATCTAATAGTCTGCCTTTTAATTGGAGTGTTTAGATCATTTACATTTAAAAATATAATTATTGATAGAGTTAGATTTAAGCTATCATCTTAGTATTTATTTCCTGTTTGTCTCATTGTGTCTGTGTTCCCTTTTTCTTCTTTTCTGCCTTCTTTAGGATTCAGTATTTTTATAACTTAATTTTATCTCTTTATTGGCTTATTAGTTATAGCTCTTTGTTTTATTATTTTAGTACTTTAGGGTTTATAGTATACATCTTTTACTATCACAGTCTATCTCTAAGTGATATTTTACCTCTTCACATAGAGTATAATATTTCTATTTCCCCCTTCCTGGACTATGCTATTGTTGTCATACATCTTACTTATACATATGTTATCAATTATACAACACATGTTTATTATGGTTGTATTCCCCACTCTTTGGGTCCAATGTTTTATATTTTACCATTAGACCAAGATTGTTTCTTGTGTTTTTCATATCTACACTTTCCTGCCCTTAATTTTTCAGCTTAATTTATCAATTGTTATAAGAAGTGTTAAAATCTCCCACTATGATAGTCGATTTGTCTAGTTTTTCCTTGTAATTTTGCAATTATTTTTGAAGCTATGTTACTAAAAACATATAAGTTTGTAATTGTTGCTATTATTGCTTGACTAGTGAATTACACTTTTTTTCTTATGCAGTGACTCCCTTTGTCTATGGTTATGTTTATTTTTTTACCTTAAAGTTTACTTTGACTGTTATTGATATAGCTACAACAGATTTTTTAGGCCGGGCGCGGTGGCTCACGCCTGTAATCCTAGCACTCTGGGAGGCCGAGGCGGGTGGATCGCTCGAGGTCAGGAGTTCGAGACCAGCCTGAGCAAGAGTGAGACCCCGTCTCTACCAAAAATAGAAAGAAATGATTTGGACAGCTAAAAATCTATATAGAAAAAATTAGCCGGGCATGGTGGCACATGCCTGTAGTCCCAGCTACTCGGGAGGCTGAGGCAGTAGGATCACTTAAGCCCAGGAGTTTGAGGTTGCTGTGAGCTAGGCTGATGCCACGGCACTCACTCTAGCCTGGGTGACAAAGCGAGACTCTGTCTCAAAAAAAAAAAAAAAAAAAAAAGATTTTTTGGTTAGCATTTGCCTGCTATATTATATTTCATTCCCTTTTGTATTTTTATATTTTGGATGTATTTCTTTTAAACAGCATGTAGCTGGGTTTTGCTTTTTAATCTAGCTTGAGAATCCTTTACTGTAGCATTTAATCCATTTATATTTATTGCAATAAACAATATGTGGATTAATTTCTGCATAGTATTTTCTACATTCTATTTGTCTCATCCTTTTTATATTTTTCCCCCTCTCTTCTCTTGACTCCTTTTGCACTAATTGAATTTTTCTCGCTCCATTTGTTTCCAGCATTAGTTTGGAAGATATGTTCTCTATCTTTTTTTTTTTTTTCTTTTGGTGATTACCTCAGAAAATTTCTACATGCTTAAGTTATTAAAATCTCACAATAATTAATTTTTACTCTCTTCTCAAACATTACAAGAACCTTGGAACATTTAGGCTTTCTTTCCTGAGCCCTGGGAGTCTATAAAATCTCAAATTTAAGTTTACTAAGATTGAGAAGACATCCTCAGGGTGATAGCCAGCTTCAGTCGCCTGCTCAATTATTTGAGTTCCTTCTTTCACTCTGTAACTATCTTAATTTCCCACCAGATCATTAAAAATATTTTATCTTGAGTTGCTTTCAGTGGAAAGGTTGTTTAGTGTGTCTAGAGTTTCATGTTTCTAGAAATAGAAGTCTACCTAATTTCTCTGAGCTTCAGTTTTCTTTTACATTAAATGAGGATAATAATAACTACCTCACAGGATTATTTTGAGGAATAAATGAAAAAATGTAATAAAACAGCTTATACAATATTTACAAAATAGTTTAAATCAAATTTCTATATATACATATTTGCACACACATCTCTTTATAAAGAAACAACACAGGTACTCAAATATGCATCATATTTTAACATATTGCAAGGCAGCTTCCAATGTGCTAATGTGACTAGCTCATTTTTGTGCAGACCTTATAATAAATGTCCTTTCACAACCTTTGATTAATTAGAGAATATTCTGCAATTGTAAAGTAAAACCGTTATTTGCAACTACTGATCTGAATGAATCAGGATTGGGAGATTCTTTACAATCGAAGCAAAATAAAGAAAGAAGTTGGTTTCTGAGGTCAGTAGAACTCCTGATTTTTTTTTTACATCATCAGAATAGTCTCATTTTTCTCATTTATTCATCTTATAAGTAAATATTATAAAAATTGAACTACAAAATAAATTCCTTCAAATAAGTGTCATTTTACCTGCTTCATTTACTAGAGTATCAAAGAAACACATTGCTAAATTGTTTTAGCAGGGCTCTCTATGTGCTGCAGGAGTTGAGAGAAGTCAGTGAGTTGAAGTGGTTGATGAATGCTTCATGGATTGTAACTGAGAGGTGCCCAAATGGAGGTACCCTGGAGGTTTGGACCTTCACAGGGAAATCGGCCCTCCCCACCCCTCACTGCCAACCACAGTTACTGACTCAGCTTCCCCTTCCTGACCTTGGGACCATGTGATTCCTGAAGAAAGTAGCTTCAATCTCGTCCCTTTTCAGCTGTTCTCCAGGCCTGCCTTTCGAGAGGGCTTAGTCTAGTTTGTAGTTTTGAACTTAAGCCTCACTAATGTCATGGGGAAGCACTAAAATCAGGTACCCGGGCCTTTCAAAGAATTCACATCATTTTCTCTAAGGCAAACACACTGGGTTCTAGTTTACTCTGGCTAAAGCACTGTCCTTAGCATTTTATGCGCATGATGTCACCTAAACCTCCCAAGACCCTCAGGCTACTGCCTGCTCTTTCTCCTCCCCTTCTCTGTTGGGAAGAACAGTTCTACACTGTGATCATTTATTTCCTCACTCCCCGCTCTCTCCTCAGCCCTGGCTTCCACCCCCTCAGTCCACATACGCAGCTCTCCCTAAGTGATCTCTGTGTTGTTAAATGTGCTGAGCATCTTTCGGCCCTCATTTTACTTGACCTTTTATCATCTTTCCGCATAACTGAGCACTCTCTCTTTCAAGAATGACTCTTCCCTTCTCTTCTGTGACCCGGAGTTTCTTGGCTTTGTTCCAACTGCCCCTTTCCCTTGTCTCCTTCTCAGGGTCCTTCTCACCCAAAAATGAAATGTTGGGTTTCCTTGAGGTTGAGACCCAAGCCCTCTCCTCTCCTTGCACTGCACTTGATTCCTGGGGCATGTCAGTCATAGGCACAGCTTTGATTACTGTCTCTGCTAATTTCCCCTAAATTTGTATTTCCAGTTCAGACCCATGTATCTAGCTGCCTGTTAGAAAACTAATTTGAATGTCTCGAGGGCACCACAAGCCAACAGGTCACTCAGGCTCATTCCCCCACACCTGCAGCTCCTCTGGGAGTCCTTCTTTTAGCAAACTATCAGCCATCCAATTACTCAAACCAGAAACCTGAGCATAGTCGGTACAAATTCCTCTCTTACTACCCCCCCACCATGCCCAACTAATCAATTACCAAGTGCTGTCAAATCTATTTCCAAAGTAGTTCTCTAATCGGTTCAATTCTAACTCCCTCCGTTCCTACCCCATTTTAGGCTACCATATTATTTCACCTGAACCATAGTAGTGGCCACCTAGCTAGTGTTCCCAAACTCATTTACCACCTTCCCCCAGATCTACTGTTAACTAGAGATAGATCCCTTCTCAAAGCAAACCTGATAATATCAGCTCCCTGCCCAAACCTTCAATGGCCTCCTGCAGATTTTAGGATAAAAACAAAACATGACCTAGACCCTACTTATCTCTCCACCCTCACTTGGTCCCGTGTTCCCTTTTATTCTCTTCCTGCCTCCTGGCTGGCCTTCTTTCTTATCTTTCACTACAGGACTTTTGCACATCCTGTTTCCCCTTTTATCTAGTTAGCTATCTTCATTCTTCAGTGCCCCACACAAGCATCACCTTCCCTGAAATCCCTTACCATATCAGACCCCTCTGTTATAGGTTCTTATAGCACCGCATTGTCAATAGTAGTAGCGCTTGTCACAGTTACAGTTTTAATTTTGTTAATATGGCTATTCAGTGGTTTTTGTTCTACACTAGTCTGCAAGGTCCATCCCATTTTTCTCATAATTGTATCACAGTGCCTAGCACAGTGCCTGTCTGACAGTGAGCCGTCAGCACATATTTGTAGAATGAATGGATCCAAGAAGAAAGGTACTATTTTTAATATAGGCACCCATGTTACGTATTATTACCCCCCTGTTACATAAGGAAGAAATTGAGGCTCAAAGAGGTTAAGTAATAGGCCCAGCTAAGAAATGGCTAAGTTAAAATTTAAACCAGCTCTTCTGATTCCAGAGCCTGCAATGCTTAAGCAGCTTTCCCAAGTGGACCAAACACCAAAAACAAACTTACCAGCACCTTCCTAAGGACATCGGTTCCCTGCAGCTACATCTGCATAGTCCTGAAAATCAAACAGCAGAATCCTGGAAATCAGAACAAAATCCTAGAATCCTGGAGTTGGATGGGATCTAGAAATCCGCTGGTGAGAAGTGATCTGTCCAAAACCACACAGCAAGGTGGTAGCAGGTTTAGGGTTAGAACTTCTAACTCCAGACTCCATGCTTTACACCCTGAATTTTAATATCCACTCTGCCTCCTTTCCCAGGGCAGGAGCTTAGTGTCCAAGGTCCAAGGTTCAATCTGGCAAGAGCAGTTCTTCTAAACTTTTTTGACTGTGGTTAATTCGTGATTGGTGAAGCAGGGTGGGACAGAAGGACAAGAGATCCCTGGATCCACCTATTCTCACTTTCCAGGATAAAAAAAATTCAATACGATTGATTAAGGGCTGTCCTACAAGCAAATTTAGGGGAACCCCTTTGCATCTGCTCTAGCAGTAGGAGTGTGGCTGCCTCAGATTTGAACTACGGTAACTTGCTCTGCCCCAGACACTGTACTAAACCCATTAGCATTATCTCTTCTAGTTTATACAACCCCATGAGGGAAGAACCATGATTAGTCCCACTTTACAGATAAACAAGCTGAGGCTTAGAGAGATTGCATAATTTATCCGAAGTTACAGAATTTATGAGAGACAGAGTGGGGACCTGACTCCAAATGCTCCAGCTCTGAGCTCTTAACCACTTTGCTGGGCTCCCTCCGAACAAACAGCTCTGCAGACATGTCTTAAAGTCTAGTCATTGGAAATTTATTCCTTTCGCTGTCTGCCTGTTTGCCTAGTAATTTATCATTTCACTTAAAAAACTAGTGTAATGAAAACAAACGAGGTATTCTAGATGTTTAGATATGGAGAAATATATTATTGAGGCCAAAAAAAATGCCATGGTAGATTATATATAATCTCCTATTATACCAAAAAGTACATATATACTTATGGAAGGATGTTTAATAAATCATTAATAGGTTGAGAGTGGGCCTGGGGAGGCCATAAGAAGGAAGAAGCCTTTTATTTTTCACTTTTCTGCTTCATATGCAATTATTACTTGTATAATTTTTTTGAAGTTGAAAAATATACTATACATACAAATATACATCATTTCACAATATAGTTGACTAAAAACCCACCACAAACTAAATTGATTCAATATGAGTAGCAGTTTCATCCCGCTATCCACACTCAAGCCGACACCCATGAAGGTGAAGGGAAGACAGAGGCAATGCAGGCACTAGAGTCAGACAGCCTCGAATCCCTGTTTGCTCTGTTCACCAGCTTTATGACTTCAGGTGTGTTATTAACCTCTATGAACCTCAGTTTCCTTATCTGTGAAATGGGATGACACCATCTCACAGAGCAGTGATAAGAATAAGAGATAATGCATGTCAAACCCTTTGTATAGAGCTTAGCAAGCAGTGAGAAGTCAATGGGGCTAGTAGCTGTTTTTATGCACTGATAACAAAACATTCTTCACCCATTACAGGAATTCCAACTATGTTCGTGCTTGTGTGATAGGAAATGTACGATTGCTCATAGTCAAGGGGCAGTAAGGCTTATGGGTAGAAAAAAGGGCTAATGGCCTTTTATTTTTGCAATCCATGTGCCACTCGTGAGGTTTCTAGGATCTCCAGCTAAACCTCAAGAATAATTAACTATTTGTCCCAAAGAGAAGGTTATGCTTGTGAATTTGGGAGGGGAGATGGAGGAGTTTGAGGAATAGATGGTTCAAGCTGCTTTTCTTTGCTTTCATTTTATTCCTGTCCATCCCCTGCCTCCAACTCCTAGCAAGGAAATTTACAAGCTTAGAAAGTTTCATCAACTATAGGGATTTTTACAGGTCAGCTTGATCCAAGATGGGGCTGGAACCACTGTGGGCCCACAATCCCTTAACCAAAGTCCTGAAATCCAAAGCACTCTATAACTAAAAGGTTTTTTTATATGTCTAAGGAGAACTCATTTGGAGGAAGACCCTTTCCTGGACTGCCATGAGGTTATTTAACATCTTTTCTGATCACATTGGGATTACTAGTCGTACGTTTTACTGGAAAAATATTGATTTGCTTGGGTATGTGGTGCTGCCCCAGACCTCACTGATGGGTTTATACAACATACAGTAGATGTACCATATTTCCTTGTTAAAATCTGAAAAACTCTGAAATCTGGAAAACATCTGGCTCCAGGGATTTCAGATAATAGGCTGTGAACTTGTATTTCCAGACAGAACTTTGGGATTTTGGGTCTTCCTTGTCCACAGCCCAGCTTTTTCCTATTATTCGTCACAGGGTCATCTGTGGGGGCAGAACCTGGCTGAGCCTCAGAGGCCTTGGGGCCCCAACCAAGGACGTCAGCACCATGGACAGCAACACAGCCCCTGGGAGACAGCCAAACAAATTTGCTAACATCTTGGACTCAGTTTTTCCTACACATAGAGAGAGTGACACAATGAAGCTTGCCTGAGCAATGCAACCAATTGTTTTCTAATTGTAAAACACAAAGTATAGGGGTGGGGTGGGGGGACAGTTGGTGTAGTCCAGGCAGAGGAAATAAATGTGTTTCTTATCTTTTTCCTCCAGCTGGTTTCAGACTCTTCTCCTCTGACATTATTAAAAGCCTGGCAGGTACTTTGAATGTTTGTTTTCAGCAAGTTTCCTGGCCATTCTAATCTGCAAATACTTCTGGCTAGTTTCCTTCCCTGAGTGTTCTGTTGCCTAGCCACTGAACTTCCCCAGCCCGATCTCCCCAGCAACCAGTACATGGGTAAGACCCTGTTAGGAGTGGACAGCACATTCCCACTGGATGTCTGCCAGCCCTGGTCATTCTAAACAAAAGAGACATGAAGTAATCCACAAGTCCCCACTGTTGTTCACGATCCATGTAATCATTACGTCCCTGAGGACAAAAAGAGGGGCAACAGTGAGGGGGTTTCCTTCACTACTAAGTGAAGTTATGCCCTACCTCAATGAAATTGAACCCTCTGCCACTGAAATTAATGCCTTAAGCTGCAAACATATAGTCCTAGGATGTCAGAGCTACAAGGGCCTTTGTGCTTATATGTTGGAGACAGTAGAAGCAGAATGGTTGTTTTTCTTTTTTTTCTTCTGGCTTTTTTTTTTTTTTTTTATTGCGACAGAGTCTCACTCTGTTGCCCTGGGTAGAGTGCAGTAGCGTCAGCCTAGCTCACAGCAACCTCAAACTCCTAGGCTCAAGCAATCCTCCTGCCTCAGCCTCCCAAGTAGCTAGGACTACAGATACTCACCACCACACCCAGCTAATTTTTGTTTTTAGGAGAGATAGGATCTCACTCTTGCTCAGGCTTGTCTCAAACTCCTGAGCTCAAGTGATCCTCCCGCCTCAGCCCCCCCAGAGTGCTAAGATTGCAGGCGTGAGCCACCATGCCCAGCCGGTTGCTTTTCTTTCTTTCTTTTTATATATATATATTTTTTAATTTTAGAATAGAGATGAGGTCTCGCTCTTGCTCAGGCTGGTCTTGAACTTCTGAGCTCAAACGATCCACCCACCTCGGCCTCCCAGAGTGCTAGGATTACAGGTGTGAGCCACCGCACCTGGCCCGGTTGCTTTTCTTTATTCAACACATATCTAGTACTGTGCCAGGTATAGGCTAGGTACCAAGGATAGAAAATACAGCCCCATCCTCCTCCCAGAAACTCACAGTTAGGTGAGGGAGAGACAAGTAAGATGTAAACATACAGTGCACTGTGTGATGTGGGAGGAAAAATACAGGGTATTGCAGGAAGCCAGGGGAGGGTCACCTAGTTCAAGTTGAGGAGTCTGGGAAAAGACACCAAGGAGGAAATACCTGAGCTAAGCTCTTAAGGATGGGTGGGGTGAGGGATTTCACAGAAGCAGACCAGCACTTGCAAAGGCAGGCCCTGTGGGGAACCCAGGCTTGTCACCTCTTCATATGTGTATGTATTTGTCCTTATCCCATAGCAGAAATAATCCTATCTGTGATGACCAAGGCCATATTTTATATCTTCTTGTATCCCTAGAACCTTCCCTGATCTCTATATGCAGTAAATGCTCCATCAGTGGTCATCAGTGATGACGGGTTTGAGGCCTCACATATCATACTTGCAGCCAGGCAGGTGATTTCTCAGTACAAAGCAGAACATTACAGCAGGAACTTGCACACATTCACTCTATGCCTCCAACACTTGCTGTGCTGCCTTAAGGAGCAACTATGGCCTGAGGGCTCCAGCAAATTGCAGAAATGGAAATTGCTCCTTACTTCCCATGGCCGAAAGTTCCTCTAGAAAGTGTGTTGCCTAGCAAAAATCCCCTTGTACATGTTCTTGAGAAGCTTTAGTTTGAGCCCCAGAACAAGCAGTCATCAGCCCAATGATAGTGGGAGAATTCCGTGACTTGTTTGAACTGCTGTTTTTCTACCTACAAAAAATAGAGCTTATTCCTGGGCTACCTACCTCAATGCATATTATGAGGGTAAAAGAAGCAAGCCCTTTAAAAACACAAAATATCACTTCTAGTTGCTTCTGGGCCTTTTGGCTAAGATCAAGTGTAAAACATCACTCCTATTATTAATATAAGTGATCGTTCTACTAGGCAAAGAATCAGAAAGGCCAGACTCCCTTGCCAACCAGCTCTTGTCCCTGGCTAAGTCTTCTACTCTGTCTCATTTCTTTTCCTGTGGTTGGATTCTACAGATGACCCTTGAAGATCTCACATTGTTTCATGACATTTTTTAATGCTTTGCTTTGCAAACAGGAAGCTTTAGGCAGCTTTTGTACACTGTGCTCTAGAACAGCTGGGCTTTAATCCCAGTGTTTATGTCCTGACTCATGTCCATCGGTACCTAAGCTCCCAGTGTTGGCTGGTTGAATTGCAGCAGAGATAGGTCTAGTTGTCCCTGGCAAATCACAGTGGCCACAGTCCAGAGAGGTCCTTCTTGGCTGGAGCTTTGAGGACTGGGGGATGGCCAGGCAGCTGGAAGAGAGATTCAAGCCTGGGGACAGGCTTCCCCTGGATGTAAGCAGCATTTAACTGCAGAAAATGGTTTCTGTAACATTGGGGCAAAACACTGCAGCTTAGCAGGAACCTTGGCAGGGGAAAATAATTAAATCTCTGACCAGTTTGCTATGTAGTGTGTGTGTGTGCGTTTGTGTGTGTGTGTGTGTGTGTGTGTGTGTGTGTCTCCCTCCCCATCCCTCTTTTCCGCCCTCTCTTTATCCTGCTTCATTGCTTATGCACTTTCCCCTCCCTGTTTCCTGACCCTTCTCAAGGTTCCAGCTGTCCTTTATCTCCTCCCCTTTCCTCCCCAAGTCATCTCCTCCACCACTACTTTCTCTCCTGCCATTACATTGCCCACTCTCTGCAACCTCCACGCTGCTTTTCTTTGCCTTCCTTTTTTCTGTGAGGCTCACTAGGGCTGTAAGGAGAACATGATCCTTTAGAAATGTGACCTCATTTACTATTAATCTCCCACCAAGGCAGGCTTGGGGTAGAGGTCACTCCCCAACCCACCATTGTTCCTGCTGGGAGGAAAGATTTTGAGAGAGAAGATAAGTCTTCAAAGGGTACCCAACGTATCAGTCATTCACCCAGTGAACATTTGTTTCTATTTAAGCTTTAAAGTAATTTTAAAGTAATGTGTGTATGTTGCAGAGAATTTAGAAAATATAAAAAAGAATAAAGAAGAACGATTAAATGAACCATCGTTGCCTTCACCAAGGAATAATCCTTAATAGCATTTTGTTTTAATTTCTCCTAGAATTTTTTTCTGGGCTTTTTTGCTTACTTATGGTTATATTGTAGGTACAATTTTGAAAGCTGCATTTTTCTGCTTCATTTTATAACATAAGCATTTCCCCCATGGTATTGTAAATTCCTTTAAAACATTGTTTAAAATTGTTTACCCATTGCTGTGTTTTCTGGATGTTTGTATATGTTCCCAATTTTCTGTAACAATAATTAATACTGTGATGGCCAGTTTTATGTGCAAAGCTGTTGCAGTCCGTATGATGTAGGGTTGAAGGGTGAGGCTTTAGAGCCAGACTGCCTGGGCTGGAATCTGGGCTCCACCTTTACGAGCCATATAACCTTGGGTAAATTATGTGTCTGTTTTCACATCTGCCCAAAAGGGATGATTATAGTACTGACTTTATGGGGTTGTTAGAATTAAATAAGATGATTCATCTAAATCAGTGCCTGGTACATAGCAGTTACTCAATAAATATTGCCTATTAATATTGCCTTAGGATAGATTCCCAGGAGTGGGCTTACTCTGGCCCTTGGTATATAGTGCTGAATTACTTTCCAGAAAAGAACAAATATGTATTGACAAACCTACCATGATTTGAACCCAGGCCTGCCTGGTGTGAAGAGTCCTGTTCTTTCCACAAGTCCCCAGGGTACCTCCTCAGGCAAGAGTTAGGGATCCCTGCAATAATCGTTCTCCCAGCACAAAAGAAATGGAGTACTATTAAGACTAAATGCAACAGTATACAGAGCATCTAGCATAAGGCCTAGCACCTATTAAATTATTTAGGAATCAATACAAATTATATTTTATAGTGAATGCCTACATCACAGATTTAATAGATGATTCATTGAGATAATGAACTCTTAGCACAGTTCCTGGCACATGGCAGGCCGTCAAAAAAGTCTACTCTCCCTCCCTCCATCCATCCATCTCTCTTTCTATCTCTATTGTACCTCTGTCTTGCTAGCTCTCAGTGCCCAATCTGGCATGGTGTGCATTCACTACTCTAGTTGTTAACGTTCTCGTTGACACAGCAGAGCCCTGCCACTGCAATACAGCCAGGGCCCAAGGTTGTGCTGGGATAACAGGCTTGGAAGCCAGAGGGAGAGGACTGTATCCCAAGGTGTGTAAGAGAGATGGGACGAAGGCTTCAATGGAACCAATGTATGCCTGCTATGAGGCAGGGTCTTATGTGGGTACCCCAAATGCTGCTGGGACCATGGGTGACCAGGGATCAAGAGGCTGATAACTGGAAGTAGCTTGGCCTCCAAAGACTTATCTTTCCTTCTTCCTCTCTTTCACTCTCTCTCATACACACACACACACACACACACACACGCTTTCTGAAGCAAGAGCAGAGGAAAGCTCTTGCGAATGGGTGTTCTGGCAAGAGGGAAACAGCAACCTGAGTGATCCACCTTCTTGGGAGTTTTTTCATTTTACTTTCTGCTTGCACACTCTGCCTGTCCCCAGGGTGGCATTCCCACTGCTCCTCCCTCCCTCAACCATTTATTCTTGGGTCCCCTTAACCCAGCTGAGTTAGACTGGGGTCTTCAAAAGGTCCATGAGAAAAATTCAAGAAAAACAGTAGAGAAGTAAACAAAGAAATCACCTTAAAATCCTCAGCCTCTGAGTTTGGCAAGTACAGGCTCCTGAGCTGGTAGAGAATTGGGGGCCTTGTGCCATTTCAATCCCACCTGCAGGGATGGATGTCCAGAGAGTTTCCTTTTACATTTTGAGTTTGTTTCCTCTTGTTTCTTTTTCTGCTCCTTCATTAAATGCCCCAATCCTTGGACAATGATGCAGGTGAGCAGGGTTGCTAGGGAAGAGAGTGGGGGGGGGGGGGGAATCAGCTTTGGCATCAGACAGACAGCTTTCAAGTCTTGCCTGTCACTTGTGAAATGTATGGATCTGACACATTAATTTAACCTCCATGAGCCTTGATTAAAAACAACCTAATTGAATTGTTTTGAGGATTAAAAGATAAAAGCATTTGAGACAGAATAGGCAGGCAGAATGGACTCTCTTCTTCATGTCCTGGGCTGAAGAGTATAAAAAGTTCTCCACCTTCTCTAGGAATGTTTTCTTAGTGCCAGTAACCCTTTTGCCTCCCCAGACCCTGATCTGGAGAGGAAGGAAGGGTCATTTCTCTCATCTGCACATCAGACACACACACATGCAGGAGGAAGGGATAAGGAAAGTGTCTTTCTCCATACAGAGGGACAGTCTTTTCTTTCCTGGCTCAGAAAGTCATTCCTGGGGCAAACACATCCTACCCTTCTCTTTCTCTCTCTCTCTCCCCCACCCACAAACACAAACAAATACACACACGCACAGAGATGGAAGCAGTCCTGGTTCCTGGGTCTTAGCTGTTCAGAGGGCTCCAGTCAGGGCCCTGTAGGAGTTTATACTGTCCCAGTTCAGGGAGAAGGCCAGGAAGGCCTCCTTCTGCAGACCCCACCTAGCTGGCTCTGGCTTCAAGGGCAGGCAGAAGGCGGGATCAGGCATCAGTTTCATTTCTTTTTCTTTTGGCTTAGTATTGATCTCTATTTTTTCCAAGTTGGAAGTTATTTAACTTATCTGGGACTTATATTCCTTATCTGTAAACTGGGGGTGATACATGCTTATGAGAATGAAATGAGGTCATGGCTGAGCAGATGCTTCAAAAACTGTAGTGTGCAAGGCAAATATAAAGCATTCTTACTCTTCCACTCAGTTTCATATTGTCACTGCATCAGGTGAAAGATGCCTCCGTCTGCTGTCTGCTTGCCACTGCTGATAATCCCCACAGCCTCACGCACACACACTCACGCATCCCTGCTCCGGCAAAGTGGGGAAGTGCCAAGAGCGCAGGTTTCTCTGCCAGGGAGCCGTGCTCACATGCCCCCGAGGATGCCTCAGCCTGTGAATGCCAGAGTTAATGCTGGGTTCTGAGCTGCGCTGCCTGCAGTTGCTGTGTTCCTCCACCTTATGCTCTGGTTCTACCTCTCAAAGTTGCAGTAACTCTCCCTCCCCAGGCTTGAGTAAGCTTGTGTCTGGCAGGAGAATAGGGGATTGGGCAGCACTGGTGCGAGAACCCTCCTCATCTTCTTTCCCTGGCATGAATCAGTGTGCTTCTAAAGCAATGGCTTCATCTTCAGTTTTGCAATCTCCTGTGGAGAAAAGAAGTGAGCAGCTGTGGTAATGTGCTTCCAAAGTCCCCCAAATGAGATGTTTAAGAGACAGACTATTGACTCCATTGCTGGTTGTCTGTCTCTAACCAAAGGGCCTGACTCAGAAGCAATAAGGGTTTCCAGGGTTCTCTCTGGGGTCCAAAGTTAAGAATTGGTTCCCACTCATTGCTTACACCCCCAAATGTACCCCTCCTTGGAGCTGTGTCATCCTGAGCCATGTCCTCAGGCAGCCCAAAGACCCACCTGTTCCTATCCTCTGCCTGACTGTCCCCCTCATTTCGAAAGGGCTTTGTGAATCACAGACATATGGCCTTGACCATGAGCTTGACTCAGAGATATGGGATCTCTAGGCCAGGGCTGGGGCTTGCTTTCCCCACTAATGGGAAGCCTCTCTCCCAATGTGTAGCCTATTGAAGCAGCAAGTGAAGCCGATCTCCCTCCACCTAGGGAACACTGTGGGGAAATCCACCCCTTGTAAAAAGAACTAGATTTTATGCATGAAAAAGCTTATGAAGGGAAGTCCCCAGGTGGAAAGAGATTAGCAGCCCAAGCTGACTCCAACAAACACAGAACCCACCAGTGTTGGATTTTGCTTGGGGAATGTCAGAGAGGTGGGAGGAGAATGGGATTGAAGGCATCTCCTCCCAGGTTTTCACCCAGCGCCTACTCTGTCCCTTATCTATGGACCTTGTTCTCGTCCCAGCGGGGACACCTCCTGCCTCCTCCAGGTGAGCTTTCAGGGCTGCTCTGCCCCACTCACATCTCCTGGGCCAAGCCTGGACCTTTCCCTTTTCCATTAAGATAATCAAGATAGGAGGGAGTCTTTTGACTTAAGAAAATTTCCTAGGAGCCAAAGGGAGAATAAAATTGGAAAAGAGAGCTCCTAGAAACTGAGGGCTTACGGTGCTCAGCAGCATTCCCCAGGGTGGGCGGAGCGTGCTCCCCTCCCGATGCTGTCAGGGAGGTACCATCATCTTTCCAGAAGCAGGAGGCCCCAACATTACCCTCATCCCCTTCCCCACAACCAACTTCTCTTCTCTGTTCTGACCCAGAAGTGTCTTAAATCCATTCTCTGTTCCCCATCCTGCCAACTCTGCCTTTTTCAAGTTCTCACCATCTCTTTCCTCGACTCTGCTATAGCTTCCTCACCTCCTCCAGTCTCCTCTCTTCACTCGGTCTTTCTATCTAGAATTCCCACCTCCCCTGGCCTGCCTGGGGAACATCTCATTCTTTAACAAAACTCAGCCCAAATGTCACCTCTTCTGGGAAGCCTCCTGGGACTTCCCCAGGTGGGGCTAGTGGTTTCCCTCTCTGGCACATTTCACCGACTTCATGATAGCATTTATCCCAACGGGTCAGAGTTGCTGGCCCACATGTCTATCCATCCCACCACCCTTCACCGCAGCTCCTGCAAAGACCTGCGCAATGGCTTGCATTCTTGATGTCTAACAGAGGGGTTGAGCTTCACTACCTAGCAGGAAATGCTTGATGGAGAAAGGAAGGGAAGGATAAAGAGAGGGAGTAGAAACTGGAATGGAAAGTTTGCATACTTATAGATTCTTCAGTTCCTGAGCCACCTTGTGAGGAGTAAAAGGTAGTTGCCCTAAAAGAAATTCTTATCACTGCATTACTCACTTTTCTCTGTTACAAATGTCATATATTGCTGACTGCACTTACAGTTTCTTCATAGCTACTGAAGGGGCTTAGAATCCTAAGGAAGCAAAGGCCCAGGAAGATTAGGCAACTGCCTAAGGTCACACAGCCAATTAACGACAAAAGCAGGATTAGAACCTGGGTCTGCCGGCACTAGGCCAAGGCCCCTGACACAACACCAATGGCCTCCCTTTGAGTTTTCCCTCCAGGCAGCAGCATATAATTATCAACATTAGTATCTGGAATTTATATGCGGCTTTTGCTTCACTGGCTTTTGTATTATCCTTTCAATTAGTAATTCGGTATGCAGCCCAGGCATGGAGCAAAGCCAGGGTGGGGAGGGGAGATGCAGAGGGAGGACAAGGCCAAGTAGGGGGCTGTGAGCCCCTGTAAGCAGGAGGCCAGAGGGAAGCAAAGGTGCAGGAGGGCACACCAACTCAAGGGACAATGTCTGGTGTGTGTGTGAGTGCGTGTGTGCTGGGAGGGGGGGTGTCTGTGCAGATGCTGTATGGGCCTCAGAGGAGTGTTCCAAGAGCCTTCCTGGCTCCAAGAGGCTTAGACTCTAATGGGTCAAGGGCAGGAAGAACAAGAATATATTTAACACTCAACCAGTTGAACACCAATGCCAGCCCTGAGACAGACCACAGGCTGAGGGAGTTCTCTGCCCAGCGTTGAAGGGAAGACCCAGACCCAGACCCAGCCCCAAGACCCAGACCCAGCAGGGTCTTGCTCCTGCTTCCTGTCATGTTTGCACGCTGGGAGCTGCACAGAACTGTTCCAATGACCCATGTCCTGTGGGAGTGAGGGGGTCCTGGCTCCCACCATTCCGTGTGCTATGGCATCCTTGGGTGGGGGAGGGTGGAATCCCACTGCCAGAGCTGGGTCCCTGCTGCCTTCCAGTCCCAGTGCCAGCCCCAGCCTCCCCTGGGGTTTACTTTGCAGGCCCCCACTTACCTTCAGATAATTAGAGTATTCTCCCCTCCCGAATCCTGGGACTGGGGTGAGACTCAAGACCTGGGCAGGGGGAGTAGGGAGGAGCTTGAAAAATGGCCTCACCACTCACAACGCCCAAGGTCAGGGTATCCCCATGCTTAAAAATTAAAGCAAACTGAGGTGGGGTCACATAAGGAGCCGGCCAGTGGGGGAGACACCAGCAGCCTTGCCTTAGATCTCAGGTCCCCTGCTGGGAGCAGTGAGGGGCATGCTCACCCAATGAGGGCTATTGGGTGCCAATGTGCCACATATGTCATCTCATTTTGTCCTCATATGACCCCTCATGGGTGGATACAGCTCCCCCATTTTGCCCATGAGAAACCTGAGCCTTTGAGACCTTAAGTAACTCGCTCAATGTTACGCACAGTAAGTGGGACACAAGGACCAAGGCTTAGGCCCCTGGGCTTTAAAGCTTGTGCACTTCCTGGCACAGAGCTGTTACCTCCAAATAGAGAGATTTCATCCCTGTGAGCCCAGGGAACTCATCTGCAAAATGGAAAGTGGGGGCGGATATTGCCGAATAGAGTTGTTAAGAAAATTAGGTGTGATTGTGTTGGTTAAAAACGTTATCTGGCATGGTATCCGGCATATAGTAGGTGCTCAACAAATTTTGTTTGTTTTCCTTTTTAGGGCAGATCAATATTAAAACTCAGGGCTGGGAGCCCAGGCGCTCCCAAATGCTTCAGGAAGCCCAAGGGCCGCCCATCGCTTCTGGGGGTGCGCGGGAGGAGGGCAGGGGAGCAGGGCTGGGAGAAAGGGCTCGGCTCCAGGCTCCGGAGACGCGGGTTCCAGCCGCGCGCCCCGAGCTCCGCCGCCTCCCCCGGGCTCCCCCGACTTCCCGCCCCGCCCCGCCCGGGCGCTGGGTCCGGAGCGCCTGGGGGCTGACTCCCGGGCGTGGAAGGGAGCACGGAGCACGGGGGCGAGAGGGAGGCGGCGGCGGCGGCGGCGGGAGGCTGGGAGGAGGGGGACCCTCCTCGCTGCTCTCCCAAGTCGGCGCGGAGCCGCCTCGGGCCGGGCTGAGCACTACGTGGTGGCGGCGGGCCCGGCCAGGATGCGGGGCTCCCGGGACCGCGCGGGGCGGGGCGGGCGGCGGCGGCCGGCTGCGGGCGGGAGCTGTCCGCGGTGCTGAAGCGGCGGCGGCGGCGGCGGCGGGGACGCGGGGCCCGGAGCGGGGGAGACCGCCGGGACTTGCAACGCGGCCGCGAGGCGGGGGCGCCGTCGCTCACCGGCCCATGCCGAGCCCCCGAGCCCCGCGGAGGAAGCGGGACCGTCCGCGGCGGGACAGGTAAGGGGCCGTCTGGGGGCGCAGCGGGAGCGCAGAGCTGGGCGCCGAGCCGGGAGTGAGCAGGGGAGGACAACCGGAGCCCTCTCAGGGAAGGGGGCTCGGACTCCTGCTGGCCGCAGCTTGTCCACCCGTACCCCCCACCCTGCAGGTTGGGCATGCGGGGAGGGACCTGAGGGACTGAGGTCAAGACAGACACCTGGGCACAGAGGCCCCGCACCACCAGGCCTTGACCCCGAACTCAGGCAGCTCTGAGATACCCTGCCCGCTGGCTGCAAGAAACACTGATTAGAGCCTCCCAGACTCCCTTGGACCCCAATCCCACCAAGGTTCTGCAACACTAGCAAAATCTGAGCGGGCTTCACTAAGCTCCCCTATTCTCCCACCCAAAGCTGCTCACCAGGGTGACCCGGGTGGCTGTGATCCCCCTGCTCTGAGATTTCTTTGCCCTGGAAATGGCCCTTGGGCCAAGGGATGGGTCAGGCCCCTTAGGACTGGTTAACCCATTTCTTCAGGGAAGGAAGGAGGTACTGGAAGATATCTCAGTTTTCCCCCACCCCAGTGGCATTCTTGACTCTCATGGAAAGAGGCCAGATTTGCATCCCACTGCTTAGTGCATGAGTGGCGCTCCTTGGGTCCAGTTTCCTATTACTTGCTGGTGACCCTAGACAGAGCCTGCAAAGAGTTAGTTCTCTCTCTTTCTGGCAAGGGTGTGCTGAATGAGCTCACTCAGGCCTGCAAAGTGCTTCCACTTCTTCAGAGCAGAGTTCTGTGACTGGGAGAATGTAGCGACCAAATAAAACTGCGTAGAGGAGAATTTGGCCTATCTCTGTGGCTGACCACTGCTTTACACTGCTTTATCCCCACCCTCCAACCCAACACAACTTCCCACCCCCCACGGGGAAAGAGCACTAGACTAGGAGTTCCTGGCTGGGCACAGCCACTTACTGGCTTTGACCAGTTACCTGAGCTCTCTGAACCT
Source organism: Lemur catta (assembly GCF_020740605.2). Taxonomy (NCBI): domain Eukaryota; kingdom Metazoa; phylum Chordata; class Mammalia; order Primates; family Lemuridae; genus Lemur; species Lemur catta. The sequence goes on from NC_059128.1 coordinate 25,705,755, forward strand.
CATTCTCCTTGCCCCTAAATGGGGAGAAAGTAGCTGCCCTGCTCACCTTGGAGAACTGCCTTGGGACTCCATGAAACAATATACCTGACCAGAGGCTTGTCAACTGCGTATCTCCGTACCAGTGTGAGCTGCTGTCACTGCTCCCATCCCCTAGCCAGGCCTGCTGGCAGTGACCTGATCATTGTCACCCCTACACCCTCTTCTCCCAGCCCAGCAGTGGACCCCTTTGTCCAAGGCCTTCCCGGGGTCCCAGAATCAGTGAAGCCCAACTTATAAATCTTAAGGAGACAAAATGTGTTCCCTCCCCACTTCTCCTCTCCCATCAGCACCTATTGAAGATAATATAAGGTGAGAGAGAGTCTGACTCACAGGTTCCCCCCCCCTCAAGAATCACAGATCTAAGCAAACAGCTCCTTGAAGGCAGGGATTGTGTTGTTTTTATCTCTGTGCCTCCCTCCACAACACCCCTTCCCCACAGCATCTGGAAGATAGTAAGGACTCAGTAATTGGGTGTAAAATAAGAGAAAGAAGTGTTAAAATGTATCAGAATAAAAGGATTTAACTGGGAGTCAGAAGCCCTGTGTTCTGGTCCCAGATCTGCCACTGACTGTCTCAGACAGGTCCCTTGCCCTCCCTGGGCATCAGCTTTCTCATCTGTAAATAAGAGAGTTGGACTAGATGAGTTATAAGTTTTGGGGCTCCGATGTTCTGTGGGGCTCTCTGAGACTGTCCTGAACACACAGACCCCTTATTTCACCTTGAATATACAATACCAGCTTCGTTAACCTGGTTTAAAGAGTAAGTTAGTGACCTGTCAGTGATGACCTGGATTTTATGAATGGAATGGAAGGGAGAAATAGGAACCAGAAATAGTCACTTATATTTCTGGTGTTTTCTTAAGAACCCCTTGTCTTCCTTATTTCTCTGGGAAAGCCACAAGTATAGACAGAGGGACTGAGCTGAGAGAGCTCAGCCTCCAAGCCAAGAGGCCAGGAACACCCCAGCACCACCACCGCCACCACCAACATCGCTTGTGAGTACCCAAGGGCCAGGGACCCCATGTTTGGCCATCTACCAGGGACCCTGCCTGGCTGGGAACTCACTCCTAGGAAGATTAGAAGAGGGAACAGGCAGGAAAGATCTGTCCCTGTTGAGAGTTTTATATACATATATATAAAACAAAATGAGCTCTCTGATAATAATTTCCCTCAACTGTGACAGGCCCAGCCAATGCTCAGAAAAACCTTAGCTAATTGGCATTTTGGTAGAGCTGAGTAAGCCATGCCAGTGACCTCCTCGATTAACTCTGCAAGTGCCCAGCCAGTGTGGGGGACCAGTCTGCCCTCCCCACGTCAGCGCTTTCTGGCTCCCAGCTGTTGGTGCAGCACTGGCAAGAATCAGCTCTCTAGAGTTAATGGACAGTCACTAACCCTCATAACAAAGTGGTGGCGGCAGCAGCAACTGCAAGCAAAGAGAGGTGCTTTATTTTCTGCAAGGCTGGACTGTGGGGGAGCTGGCCTGCTACTGGGATGAGGACAATACACTAGCCCTCCTTCTGCATCTGTCTGGGTGGACACTCCAGCCCGCCAGAGCTGTCAGAGTGCAGGGCATCTGTGGTCACCCAGGCAGATAACATCTGGCTCTTCTCCCAACCAGGGAAGATGGGAAGACTATTCCCTGGCTACCGCCTGGGTTCCTCTCTTGCACCCTCCTTGCTTAGGTTTCTCCTCTGGGCCCCTCTGCAAGCCCTCAAAGGGAAGAAAAGAGTCAACCCTGGCACATGATTGGGTGATTTTGGTTATCTGGGGCCGGGCTATGGGAAGCTGAGGAAGAGGAAAAATAAATGCAACATGGTCGTTAAGAAATGGTGTGTGTGTGTGTGTGTGTGTGTAAGGGAGAGATTAAAACATTGAGATACATGCAGGTCCCTTCCCTTGGGTAACACACAGAAAATGACAGAGGCAAACAATATCTGGAGACATCTGCACGTTATTATTATAGTTACCTTCAAGTTCAAAACCCAATTCATCTGGCATCCTAGAGGGGCTTCCAGCCCTTAAACACACCACTCCAGGGAGAAAGGAGCAGAAGGATCAGCCCTCACTTTGGGAAGAAGAAACATCACGGTTCTCTAAAGCTTCCTCTGCATTTTCCAATCCCCTTCCGTTCTCAGGGGCTCAGTCGGCATCCTGTATGAGGCAGGGTCCCCTCTGCCGCAAGCCAGGGGACAATGAAGACTTATCCTCATCCCTGCTCTTTGTATCAAGTCCTCATGTCTCTTACTTCCTCCCTTATTCTCTCTTCTCCTTCCTCCCTGCAGCTGCCACCCCCCGCCCAGCAAACCAAGCAGGGAGTGAGAGCTGTACCTCCTGGTTAGTTATGTTATATTCTACCATTAGATGCGCTGTTTGCTTCTAAGTGGTTGGGAATGAGCTGCTTCAACGGAGAGACAGGGTTTTTCAGCGAGAATAAAGATTTGATTTCCCCCTGAAAATGGGCTAATTTGAGTAGTGGAACCATCATTCCAATCCTCTCAGCAATTTTCACCCTTGTCAGCTACAAACCCATCCCCCAGGCAGGTAGATTATGCTTTGAAGAAGAGGTCAGTTCTGCTCATGGGAGCCCAGGGTGGCAGGGGTTAGAAATGGGGTTAAATTGATTCTCCCTGGAAGACAGCAGCTAAGAAAACTCCTGTGGGAATGGGGAAACGTTCCAGCTGTTCTACCTGCCCTTCCTGGGTCGCCCCCTCAGCTCCCTCCCCTTCTTTTCTGTTCTCTCTTCTGCCTTCTCTTCTCCTCCCTCTCCAAAGGTCCTTTGATGATTCTCACATCTCTCTCCAGCCCTGACTGTTACCCAGGGCTTCAACTCCACACATCCAACTGCCAGGTGGAGTTTCTACCCTGATATCCACTTCTCCTCCCCTTTCTGCTCTTCTGTGTGGGTGTGTGAGAGAGAGAGAGAGAGTGTGAGAGAGGAGAGAGAGAGAGAGAGAGAGAGAGAGAGAGAGATAGAGAGAGAGAGAGAGAGAGAGATTTTTCCAGCTTGGTACTTGGTGGGCCTTTTCAATCTAAATATTCTTTTTTTTTTTTTTAAGTTCAGGAAACACTTTCTGCTTGTGCTTCTCTAATTATTATTTTTCTCCTCTAGTATCTCTGGTGTATCTTTCTGAAACTCCTTTTAGATTGATGTTATGCCTCCTGGGACTCTCCTCCGTGTCCTTTAACTTTATTTTAACTTTATCCCTCTTTTTGTCTTTTTGTTTTGTGGCTTAGAGAATTTCATTAACTTTTTCTTTTACATTAAGAGATCAGTCTTGGCCAAGCACAGTGGCTCATGTCTGTAATCCCAGCACTTTGGGAAGCCAAAACAGGAGAATCACTTGAGGCCAGGAGTTTGAGACCAGCCTGGGCAACATAGCAAGACCCTCTACGAAAGAATTTTTTTAAATTATCCAAGTGCAGTGGTGTACATCTGTAGTCCCAGCTACGTGGGAGTCTGAGGTGGGAGGATCGCTTGAACCCAGAAGTTTGAGGCTGCAGTGAGCTATGATCATACCATACCACTGCACTCCAGCCTAGGTGACAGAGCAAGACCATGTCTCTTTAAAAAAAAAAAAACTCCAGGCCAGGCATGGTGGCTTACACCTGTAATCCTAGCACTCTGGGAGGCCGAGGCAGGTGGATTGTTTGAGCTCAGGAGTTCAAGACCAGCCTGAGCAGGAGCGAGACCCCATCTCTACTAAAAAATAGAAAGAAATTATCTGGACAACTAAATATATATATATATATATATATATATATATATAAATTAGCCAGACATGGTGATGCATGCCTGTAGTCCCAGCTACTTGGGAGGCTGAGACAGGAAGATTACTTGAGCCCAGGAGTTTGAGGTTGCTGTGAGCTAGGCTGATTCCATGGCACTCTAGCCCAGGCAACACAGCGAGACTCTGTCTCAAAAAAAAAAAAAAAAAAAACTCCATCTTCATGCCCATTCCAATTCTGTTATCCAGTCTCCCCAATGAATTTTTGAAAATTTATGTAATTATTCCAAAACTCTCATGGTCTTGGATTGCTCCTTTTTCATAGCAGCCTGTTCTAGTTTTATAGATAAAGTATTCTTTTCTACCTCTCTGAGAATATGAATTCAAAAAAAAATTTTAAGTTTTTTCTGTAACTTAAATCATTTTATAATCTTATTGGGTCAATTTTTCTATTTGTTTATTTAATCCTCTTTTATTTTCATGTAGTTGTTTTTCATTATCCTTTGTTGTCCATTCATACTTATGAATGAAGGAAGCTGTGGACTATAATAGGCAGCTGGTATAAATTTCTTCTGAAGTTGGGTAAGTTCGTTTCCCCAACAGGCCTCTCCTCTGAATGGGAGTTGTTCTTACCTCTGATGTTTGGGGCTGCAGGTTTCTCTGCACTGATTTATTCACCAAGGAATCTCATCTGCTGTTTATCTCCCAGGAATTCCTGGCCCACTGATATCATTCTTTTTTTTTTTTTTTTTTTTAGTTTTGTTATGATTTCATTTTTTAAAAAATAGATATCCTGTCATTTTAATAGAAACTTAAGAAGAAAAAGAAGTGGTCACTTGTGCTCGGGCTGCCCTCTTAAACAAGCAAGCTCCTCCTAGCTTCTCTATCTCAGTTGGTTGCATCACCTTCTATTTGGTTGACAAAGCCAGAAACCTGGGAGTCATTCTTGGCTTCTTCCTCTTCCTCACTTCTAGTTAACCACAAATTCCTATTCGTTTAGCCTCCTAACTACTCTGTAGATATGACTCTTCCTCTCCATCAATTCTGCCACAGATCAGTTTCAGGTCCTCCTCCTCTCCTGCCTGCATTTCTGCAATAGTCTCTTAACAGGGCTCCTACCCTCCATTCTCACTCACCTTAAGTCCCTTCTATCCCCTGCTGCCAACCAGAGAGCTCTGTGTAAAACACAGGCTTGACCATGTCACTTCCCTGCTGCACCCATCATTGGCTCCCCAAAGCTTCTCTGCATGGCATGGGAGGCCCTCCCACCTCTCCAGCCTCACTCCATCAATACCATACCACCTGGCTTGCCCTCCCTACCACTACCCCATGCCTTTGTTTGTGCTAAGAATTGCCCTTCTCTCATTGTCGTTGTCTAGATGATTCCTCTTCCTCCTTCCAACAAGACTCAGTTCAGACGTCACCTGCTCTGAGAAGTCTCTTTCCAGTTCCCACCATGTGGGATAGGGGATCCCAGGATAGGGGTCCCTTATCAGTGCACCCATAGCATCCTGTATGCTGCCAGCACAACTTACTCCTTTCTACTAAAACTTTGTATTTGCTAGTCCATATTTCCCACCCCTCCTCGTAATAGGTACCACTTCATGTTTATTTTTTTATATCCAAAGAACTGACCTGAAGCAACTGTTTAAGAAATGTTTGTTGTGCACAACTAAATGTGCCTCAGCCAGATGTGCTCCATCCACCCTAGATCCTGGAAAGTACTTTCTTTCCAGAAAGTACACCTAGCTCACCCACTCACTACTTCACTCATTCATTCATGAGATCCACAGTTTATTGAGTGCCTACTATATGCCCTGCAAGGGGATGCAGGGATGAGCAAGATAGACACAGTCCACATCCCCCTGGAGCTCACAATCTGGTGAGGGAGAATGACACTAATGAATGAATCACACATATATAAATAGAGACCATGATAAGCACTTTGCGAAGAAGAGCATGGAGCCGTGGAGAGCAGACAACAAGGGAAGCAAAATCTAGACTGAGGATGGAGGGATGGGCTCCCTGAGGAAGTGACCTTTAAGCCGAGAGTTAAAGCATTCTGATGTGAGTGGAGCTTCTGAGAAACAGGGCTGGGAAGTGAAGGACAGAGGGCATGGGAGCTGAAAGGGGGAATGGCGTTGGGGAAGGCTATGCCAGTTCTCTATTGCTGCCTGACCACCCCCAAAATTAGTGGCTTAAAACAACAGACATTTCATGATACCTCATAACTTCGTGGGGGTCAGGAATACAGGCAAGGTTTAGCGATGTGATCATTCCACTCCCTGTGGCATTAACAGAGGTCAGCTGGTGACAGATGGGCTGGTTTGAAAAGCCCAAAGTGGCTTCACTCACATGTCTGGCAACTTGAGGATGACTAGGAGGCTGGGCTTGGCAGCTTCCATTGACCAGAGCATCTACAGACACATGGTCTTTCCAGCATGGTGGCCTCAGAGTTAATCCAACTACTTATAGGACAGCTCGAGCTTCCAAGAGTGAGTGTTCCAGCGAGCAAGGTGGAAAGATGCTTAGCCTTTTATAACCTGGCCTCAGAGGTCACCTAGCATCATTTTTGCTGTGCTCTGTAGTTGAAGCACTACAAGCCCACCCATATGAGAGAGAAGGGGTATAGACCCCCTACTTGTCCATGGCAGGAGTGTCAAAGTATTTTCAGCCAGGTTTTATAATCATCACAATGATTCTATTTTTTTTTTTTTAAGCGAGGGAGACAATATGCTTAAGCACTGTTAGGAAGGATCAGGAGTTAGGAGCTGGTGGTGACAGAGGAGAGAAAAACCATAATCAGTTGTGTTAGGATTGCTGAGAAGGCAAACCAAAACAAAGAAAGCGAAGTTCCCCATTTTCCTTGACTCTGCCACCCCTGACTGTTCCTTCCATTACTGTCAGATGCAGCAGGCTGCAGCTAATGAGTGCAAGCTGGCTTGGTGGCTCTCCCTTATCAGCAGCCAGAAATCATCAAATCCAGCCCCAATCCATCAACAAACAGCCACCATAGTCACAACACTTCACAGTTTGCAGAACAGTTTATATATTATCTGACTAGAGGATGGTCTAGCTCCTATTCTTAAAGATTTCACCTTTTCCCTGGATTTTAATCACTTATATTTAATCTTCTGCCCTCCTAGGAAGTTCTGGCTTTTATCTCTCAGTTTAAAAACAATCTGTCCTGTTCCACTGAGCGACAGTGGTCAGTAGCTCAGCGTCTTCACAAAGGCTCGATATTTATTTGAACCCAGACCTTGGGGGTTATCCAGGCAGCCACCCTGAGCTGTCAAATCTCTTAATCTTTTTTTAAATCTCCCATTTCTCATTCCCTTCACTGGAGATTCTGGTTTTAGCCTGTTCAAGACCATTTCCTCACCTCTCTCACCACCCGCCATTGAGTACAACCCTCCCTACACACAGGTGCGCCCTGAAAGGTGTAGTCAACGAGAGCCCAGGCTCTGGACTAAATCAAACCTGAGTTCAAGTCCAAGCTCTGTCACTGTTTAATCTTGGGCAAGTTCTCAAGCTTTCTGAGCCTCAATTCTCTCATCTGAAAAATGGGAAATGATAATAACCAGCTTCATTAGTCGCTGTAAAGTTTGGAGATAAAGTATATGTAACACCTGACTCGTGAGTTTGCAGTAACTAGTAGCTGTTACCATTTTAGAGGGTTCTGATAAAGGCTGACCCCATCCTAGCATGTGATCCAAGTCTTGGTCACACATCACACTGTCCTTTTGGCCTCTCTTTAACATGTTCACCCTGCCTCCTCCCAAGCACTTCAGCGCCCACCTGGCAGTGCACACAACAGACCTCCCCAAGGCCTGGGCCCTGCAACTCATGCTGGAGAACTGGCCGGCCAGCCCATGGATTCCATTGGCCAGGACCATGTTCTCCCGTCCCTGCATCACTGGTTGCTGGTTCAAAGCTTACACTCTGGTCAGACAGACTTGGGCCAAACGGGGCTCTGCCACTCTCTAGCTCTGTGATCTCAGAAAACCTCCCTAATTTCTCTGAGCCCCAGTTTTCTGAGTGAAAGAGGACAGATTCAATGAGATTGTGCATTTGAAGCACTTGGTGTGGTGTTCAGAACAAAGCAAGCACCCAGTAAATGTCGGCTGATACACAGTGGCACTAGGATGTAGTGACTCTGCAGTCGGACTCCCAGGGTTCCGGTCCAGCTCTGCACCCACCAGCTGTGTGAGCATTGGTGTGGTCACTGCCAATACACTTATGCCTTAATGTCTTTGTCTGTAAGATGGAAACAATGATGGCGTAGACTTCACAGGGCTACTGTAAGGATTAAATGAGATAATATGCAACATTTAGAGTAGTGCCTGGAACATAGTAAGAACTTAATAAGCATGGGGTGTTATTACTCCATCCTTTTACCTTCAGCCTTTTTACATTTAAGGTTCATTGCTTATATGCAGCATATAGCTGGATTTTGTTGTCTCTTTTTAAAATCTAGTCTATCTTTGTACTTTTTAAAAAATCACCTATGAAGTATAAGATAAAATTCACTAATTTTAAGTATACAATTCAGTGAGTTTTGTGAAATACATACAGTCATGTATTACCACCACAATCAAGAGACAGAAAAGTTCCATTGCCCTAAAAGTTCTCAGGCTCTTTCTCAGGCAATGCCCCCCCTTCCCCCCTCCCTGAGCAACCACCTGTCTGCTTCGGTCACTATAGTTTTGCCTTTCCTAGAATTTCATATAAATGGAATAAATTACTGTATGACTGTTTTTGTCATTTTAGGAGCAGTTTTATTCCATTTACATTCATTGTAATTACTGATATAGCTTGTTTTAAGTCTAACATCTTAATTATCTGTTTTCTGTTTGTCTCACTTGTTCTATATTCCTTATTCTATTTTTTCTTGCCCCCATTTGGATGAATCAAGTATTTTTATTATTTCATATTCCCCATCTATTAGCTTATTGGTTATACCTTTTTTTAATCTTCTTTCAATGATTATCAGAGCAGTAGTTCTTAAAGTGTGGTCCCTGGACCACCAAAGTTGTCACCTGGGAACTTGTTGGAAATGCAGGTTCTCAGGCCCCGTCCCAGAATCATAAGCTGTGAAGATGGAATCCAGCAATGCAGGGATAACAAATGCTGCGGTTTGGAGAACCACTGCCCTGGAGACAGCTTTTGCCCCTGGCCGGCAGCTAGGTGTGTGCAGATCACCTGCATCCAGGTAGGATGGAGCTGACTGCAGGTCTATTTTCAGTCCTGTGAGGGCTGATTCATCTCCAGTTTGCTCTGACTCCAGGGTGTAGCCCTAAAGAGGTCCCCAGTTGGAAACCAGGAGTGTGGGTCCTCCTCCTTAGCAGACCCTGAACTCCGATTTTACTCCCCAGCCCTGACGCTGCTGGAAGAGCAGGCTCTAAGCTGCCACCTGGGAATCAGGGACGTCCTCAAGGGGGAAAGTGGTGCCAAGTGCCAGGCTCACCTGTCTGCGTCTCTCTGTCCTCTGGGTTCTTGACATTTCACCCCTCAAGTTCTCATTCCCTTGGTGATTCCTGGATGCCTTCATGTTTTCCCCAGTTTCCTAGCTCTTATTGGCAATTTTGTGTGACGTGAGTTAGTCTGCCCCAGCTGGAAGAGGAAGCCCCCATCCTGCTGTTATTTTTCCACTCAGACTAGAGTTAGAATGAGCATTTAGAACAGTTCAGTTCCTGGCACGTGATAATAAGCTCAATATTCTTCTTCTTCTCCGAATAAAATCCTCTAGGGTCATATTGAACTGAGTTGTATAAAATCAACTTCTCCTAACCCTCTCATACAGTTTATAGATAAGCAAACCAGTGTCACACTGTATGACTGGACTCCAGTGCGACTGGACTCAGCGGGAAGCTGCAATTGGATTCCAGTGGGTGCCCAGATGGCTTCCTGCCCCTGGTCTGGGAGGTGGCAGTGTACGCTCCAGCCCCAATTCGGGGATTGGAAAACCTTAGGACCCAGCTAAGTTCTCGGCTCGGGAGGAAACAGCCCAGGGGCTGTGGCCTCAGAGCCACCTCCTCTCCCTCCCCTCCTGTGGGGCTCAGACCCGCAGCCCTAATTGCACAATCTAGAGCAACCTTAGCTTCAGAATTCCAGACCCTCTCATGTCTTTCCTCTGGAGCAGCCTGCACACACGCACACACATGCAGACACACTCACCTGCGGCCAGTCGGGCAGCGGCACAGATCTGGAAAGCGTTTCCAGGTGAAACCAGGCAGCACAGGTGGTGATGACAATCGCTCAGCTCTGCTCTCCTTACCCCAGGGAAGGGGGAAAGGCAGACCCAAGGAACAGTCTGGAAGGCCAGGTCATGTCAAGGGCAGGAAAGGCTGGGACTGGGGACCTGCCGGCCCCTCCTCTGGCCAGGACTCCATGCTGGGCACACAGGGTCAGGTCCATGAACTCCCGTGCAGCCCCGTCCAGCCCTAGCAGGATGTGCGGGAAACACGAGCTGGGTAGAGAATCTTGGCCCTTGGCTGGACTGTGAGCGGGTGCAGCCCCTGCTGACTTGGGTTGCTTAATGGAAGTGGAGGTGTGGGTGTGAGTAGACCTGTGTGTGTTGGTGTGTGTGTAGACAGGCGTTAATGCCGTGCTCAGCCGCCAAACCCAGGAGGAACCCCCCAGCCAGCCTGGAGAGGTTTTATACTGATTTTAGATAATTTGGCTCAGGAGAAATCCATGCACTTAATTTTTTTCTGGTTTAAAAGTAGTACGTGCTCATTGTGAAAAATAAATGTGGAAAACAGAAAAAACACGGCGTATAAAGGAAATGAAAAGTACCTGTGCTCCCACCCCTGGAGATAATCACTGTTGACATTTTGGCGGTGTTGAGATTACACGCACTTAACATTTTCTTTGCTTCCTTCTCACTGAATTTGCAATGAGCATTTTCTCACGTCATTACTCTTTGTGAACCTGTTCGAAGGCCTTGTACCACCGTATTGTGTACCATAATTTATTTAACTTGTTCCCAATTGTCGGACATTCAGGCAGCTTCCAGTTTTTCCCTATTGTGTAAAACCAGGGTCATTCATCTTTGTGCGGGAAGTGCCGAAAAGCCGCGCTTAAAGGCACCCTCGCAGCTCGAGGGAGGAGGGAACCCTGGCAGGGCTGAGTGTGGTGTGAATTGCAGAGGCTCCTGGGTGTGCTTTGACCAGGAGAGTGTGACATGCGTGGGGGGTGAGCTGGGATCAGGCTGCCCTGCCTGCCTTGCACAGGTGCCCTGCAAACGCCCTAGTCTCCAGGCACCGTTCCATCCCATCTCGGGGGATCAGACAGGAGGACAGGAGACTTGCCGGGTCCTCCTGGTGAGACAGAGGTGGGCAGGGGCGGGTTTGATGCGTTAGTCTGCTCTGAGGGCCCTGGGGCCGCCCACCCCCACCCCCAAGGCCCCTGCAGACTTCAGCCCACAGGGACGGTTACAGGACAGTGCTTTGGCTGAGGGACCCTCGAGGCTACAGACTGAGACCAGCTGGAGGAGGGGCTGGAGGGCCTTTGGGAGCCGTGTCCCAGACTTCTGAGGGTGGGTGAGATGGGCAGGGGGTAGAAGGACGGGGCTGGGACTGGGGCAGCCCAGGGGCAGTTGGAAAGCCAGGAGATGACTCTAGGGCTCTGCCGCCGTCCTGAAATTAGGTGTCTTACCTTTCCTTTGCCTTCCTCAACCTGCTCCAGGGCCTCGGGAGGGAAGATGAGGATTGTGCCCCTCCCTAGGCTTTGAATGTGTTCACCTGTCCCCGATCCTTGAAAGGGGGCAGGGGTGGGGGTTATTTCACTTCTGTGGGCTCCCTGGGGCTATGGGATCATGGACCGTTACTGCCGCAGTCAACACCTGTGACCATTTCATCCAATGCCAGGTGAAGAAACTGAAGGGCCAGGTCCAAAAGCTAATGGGGGAGACTAGAAATGGAACCCCAGTGTACCTGACTCGCAAACCCATGAGCTTTATGGTCACATGTCCGTCAGCTCCACACCTGTGGTCACATCTGTTAGAAGGAAGGAGGCCAAGGCAGGGGCTCAAAAGCTGCCCTTGGGGTCAAGAGACCAGTCCTGCTGGGCTTCTGTCCAGAGGAGCCCTGCCCAGTGAGGCTTCCACCTGGGGCACGCTCAGCTCCCCACCTGCAGGAAGGTGACGCTCCACATCCCTGTAGCCCAAGGGGCTCCCTGCATTTTGGCCCTCAGCGAGGAAGGAGGAGGCCCTGCATTTGTGAACACTGGAGAGCTGTGAACTAAGCCCACACGACCAATCCTGTGTTGCCTCATCGCTGCATGTGGAGAGGTTTTGCCTCAGCTGGGCGACAGCCCACGTGGAACTCGCTACTAGTTAATGCGCCCACAGGGCCCCCAGGCACATGGCAGCCCAGCCTCTCCAGCACCATCTGTGCCCTCCCTGGGTGAAGAATTAGGCACTTGGCCACATCCCCTGCTCTGTGCCCCCCATGATTCTTTGTTAGACTTTCTCGGAGCCCAGCTCAGAAGCAGCGCCTCGCAGGGGTTCCGAGCTCAGAGCCGGGGGCAGCCTCTTCTTGCTCCTTCGCCCTCATGCAGGCAACAGCCCGCCCCTGCCCCACTAGCAAGTCATCCCGGGGAGCCTGGCCCCCAAGGTCACACCCCAGAGCTCTCCCCCCAGGCTTTCCTTGCCCCTCTCCTCCCGCACTCATCTGGGCACTATTCCCGGAGCCACACTCCGCCTTCAGGTTTCTCAAGGGCCAGCTTTCTAGAATCAAGCCATTTCTCTTAGGCAGAAGTAGAAATGGCCATTTCTCGGGCTCTGGCTGTGGGTTCTTGGTGGGGGTTGGGAATGGGAAGGAGATGAGATGATCCCAGCCTTGGGGGCAGAAACCTCTCCCCACATTTTGCCCTTTACCACTAGCGGAGGAGCTGCCAGGAGGGCAGACATGGCCTGTGTCAGCGAAGTGAGAGGCTGAAGCCCAGAAATCAGGACAGCAGCACCCCCACTTATAATCCACTACATGCCGTCATCTCAGCCGCCTCCTTGGATCCTCAGAGCAGCCTTGTGGGGTGGGCAGGGACTGTCATCCATGAGGGAAGTCAGAGGTACACACTAATGTGTCCAAGGCATCGAGACCAGGACTGAATCCCCAGTGATCAGATTGGAAATCTGGGGCCTCACAAGGGGCCTGGAGGAGCGGGGGTGGTGCATGAGGCCACCTGGCCTGCCTCTGCTCTCTCTCCACACCCTATTCTTCCTGCCATACCCAGAGCATGTATGGGTCTGGGCCTCCCCAGGTGCACACCTGGTGCTCAGGGCTGGCTGCAGGAGGGGGAGGCAGGACTGTGTCTACACTTCCTGCTGGGACATGCAGGGCCAGATCTCAGCACCCAGGAGGCCCCACCTTGATCCCTCAGGAACTTCCCAAAGTCACAATTTGCCTTAGGAGGGAAAGGAGCCTAAGTTGCTAATATCTAGCTCCTTCTGACATTGCCAGGGGGAAGCCTCCTCCCCCAGTGAGAGCTGACAGCTGTGAGCACCCGCCACCTCCTGCAGAGCTCGGGACTAAGCATTGTCCCATTGGACCGTAGAACAAATCCTCTCTCAACCTCAAATCCCACCTGCCGCCAAGTGCTGGCAATATCTCTGAAGGCCCGCCCCCTTTCCTCCACCTCCACCACTGTGAGTCGGTATCCTCAGCTCACCCAAAGCCATAACAAAAGCCCCCCGATGGGATCACAGTCAGCCCAGCCCTCTCCAGTCTGCTCCCCACACAGGGCCATGGGGAAGGCTTCAGGACCCAAATCTTACCCTATCACCCCCACTAAGACCCCTGTGGTCCGCTTAGACCTCAACAGTGCAGCCTGAACTGGCCCCACCTCCCTCCGTGCCGACGCTGCTCCCGGGCGCCCAGACCTACTGTGCTGCGTCCAGCCCCAGGGCCCTTGCTCACATTCTTCCCTGTGCACGAAATGTGTTCCCGTGCCCTTCACCTTGTTGACTTGACTCTTTCTTCAGACCCCAGCTCAGCATCTGGGTGCCAGCTCTGTCTGTTGCACGTTCGTGCACCCACCTGCCGTACTTCTCCTTCAGGACAGAGACAGGGTTTACAACCGTCTTCTCCACCAGCCTGGAAGCTGCATGGCGACAAAGCATGCACCCTCTCCCTTTGCCCACCTCTCGCCTCCCTCACCACTGTACCCCGAGCACCTGGTACAGTGCCTGCCACGTACTCATAGTCCATAAGTACATGTTGAATGGGTAAAGGACTGAGCCGACTCTACCAGGTAAGTGCGACTGCTGTCCCCAGTCCACAGGCAAAGAAGCAGAGGCCCTGAGAAGTGACGTGGCTGGCTCCAGGTCTCACAGCTGGGAGATGGCACAGGCAGAGTCTGAGTGAAGTCGGACTACAGAGCCTGTGCCCTTCCCCACTTCCGGTCCTGCACCCGGTGCCCTGGCCTCAGTGCCCGTCTGTCTTGCTCTTCCGATAGGCTCTCTGAGGACTGCTCGGCTGGCCCAGGCTCCCCTCCCTGGCAGCTGCCCCTAGAACCATGGAGAGTCTGAGTGAACTTCAGAACCCGTTGCTGCCTAGGAGCCCTGCCCACCTCCACGGTCCCTGTCCCTACCCGGAGGCTCCACCCAGCTGGTCCTGCCAGGAGAAGCTCTACTCCTACCTCCTGGGTGGCACTGGGCCTACTCGAACCCACCAGCTCCTGGACCCAGGGTCCCTGCAGCTGGCCGTGGAGGCCTGGTACCGGCCCAGCTGCCTCCTGGGGAGGGACAAGGTCAAGGAGCCCAAGGCGGGCAGCTGTGAGACCAGCTTCACAGAGGGCAGGGAACCCCAGGCAGGGCCCACCGAGCTGCCCACGGAACCCGGCCAAGCTGAAGAGGATGTCACCATCCAGACAGTGTCCTATGGAGTTCAGGAGGAGCTGCAGGGCCAGGAGGACGACCAAGAAGAGGACGAGGTGAGCACATATGTTTAAAATGCAGATTCCCAAGGCCCCACCAACAGATGTTGAGATTTAACAGGCCTGGACTGGGGCCCAGGAATCTGCATGCTACCAAAGAAAAGGTACTCCTGACATAGGTACAGTCACCACTTTGAGAAACACTAGTTTGAGTTGACCATTTAATTGTCTAATAGCATTTATCGTTCTTGTTTTCTTAATGATATAAGTGATTTAAACTCAGCACAGAAAACCCCTCAAAGAAAACATTACTATTTTGGCAGATGACTGTCTAAGTCTCTTTATTCACGTGTTTGCTCCACCCCACTCCCCAAATGAGATTGTGCTGTCACACTTTTATAACCTGATTTTTCTCTCTCAGCAACGTATTTTACTATCGCTCCAAGTCATTTCTATACGGTGATTTCCAATGGTGATGTGGTCTTCCATTTAAGTTCTCCCATCATCTATTAACACAATCTCCTGGTCCTTGGCCATTGAGAGTGTTTCTAATCTTTTGTACAATCGCTATCCTTTGACGAACATCCCTGGACATAGATACTCTCATTCCTTCCTCGTGATAAATTCCTAGAAGTGGAATCATTGGGTCATTGTTATGGCTTTTGACAGAGAGCGCCAAGGCCAACCTCCACAACCCCCCCCAGCAGCAGAAGAGACTGGCTGCTGTGCCACAGAATTGCCCGCTGGGTGTTGCCTTTTTAAACAACTCTTGCCAGTCTGACGGTGCTGGGGTGGTCTGGCCCTGGTCACCATGCGCCGCTGTTTTGCAGAGTGATGCGACTTCCACAGAGAGCGAAAGCGAAGACAACTTCCTCACGCTGCCTCCCAGGGACCACCTGGGGCTCACGCTCTTCTCCATGCTGTGCTGCTTCTGGCCTCTGGGCATTGCCGCCTTCTACTTCTCCCAGGGGGTAAGAGCGCCTGGGCCCAGGGCTGCTTCTCTGGCCACCTGCCTCCGCTGGCGCTGGCGGGCTTGGCATCCTGTCTGCAGGATGGGGTCAGGGGCCTGGGGGCGGGGCTGTCTTGCTGGGTGTGGGGACACTCATCAGCTCGTCTCTCTCCCTAGACCAGCAAGGCCATCTCCAAGGGGGACTTCCGCCTGGCCAGCACCACCTCCCGCCGGGCCCTCTTCCTGGCCACACTCTCCATCGCTGTGGGGGCCGGTCTCTATGTGGCCGTGGTGGTGGCTCTGGCAGCTTACATGTCCCAGAATGGCCATGGCTAGTGGCCAGTAGGGCCTGCATCATGCCTCCCCTGCCCACCTGAGGAAGCACGGGGCTTAGGGTTGCAGACCCGATGGAGAGCCCTGGCCCCCAAACAGAACCCGAGAGAGTGGCTTGCTGGGGGGAGCCCCAGTCTGCAGCCTGCCGAGCTCAACCTTCACGTCTTCTCGCCCACTGCTCCCAGCCCCGGAGCAGGGCCAGGGCCACCGCTGTCTAACCTAGGCTGCAGAGGGGACACAGGAGAGGGCAGGGCTGCTCACCAGGCCATCCAGCAGGGCCTCGCTCAGCCCACCCTGCCCATTCCCTCGAGGGTCTCCTGCCCTACAGGCAGCCCACCACCTACTCTGCTGACCTCCCCACAGAGAATGAGCAGGGGATCACAGGGAAGAAAAAGGGTGCCCAGGGGACAGGGGACCCAACCCAGTCCTTTTAGCCCACAGGGGTCTTCATCTGGGGACAGCGCGAGCATCCCCCAACTCTGCTCTCTGGCCCCCTCACGCCCAAACCCCAGCCAGCCAGGAAAGAAATCCATGGAGGCTCAGAGGGGCTTGCCCTTCCTGCCTCTAGGGGATGCTCATCTGCCCCGTGGAGTCTGGACAGAGGAGTCTCAGCATGTGAACTCTGAACCAAGGGCAGGTTCTTGGAGCTTTTCCGTGCAGGAGCAAAAGGCAGATATGATGACAGAGAGACTGGAGGGCCCTGAAATATTGCTGGACCACACAGGCCCCCCACTCTGCCCCTGTTCCCCACCCCCGTCATCCTTTTCTGCCTGAGCTTGTGCCATCCCAGGTAGACGGAGAGAGTGTCTGTTATCAACCCCCCAGCCCGAGTGCAGGGCCCTGGATCCAGCCCCTGCAGGAAACGCAGCGAAGAGAGACCCTGGGAAGTAGTGAGTGCAGGTGAGGGGCACAGGGCAGGTGTGGCCTGCTGAGTAGCCAGCAGTCCTCAGGAAGGCTTCCTAGAGGAGGTGTCCCTTGAGCCAGGCTTAAAAGGATGAGTAGAATTCAAAAAGGGATTCGTTTTCACATAACACCTTGTATTGGTGGGCAGGGGTGTGGCAGGAGCTTTCTATAAGGGGCTTCCAAGGTGTTTGGATTCTGCCTGGAACATCTAGGCTGGAGCCAAACTGCAGCCTTTCCCGAGGGTTCCACCAACTCAAGGAGTAAGGTCCACCTGTCTTTCAAAGACCAGTGATGTTTTCCCACCTCTGAATGCTGGGGGGTTGGTGGTGGGCCCCTGCCCACCTTTGGAGCATCTTCACGGATAACCCTGCTCAGGGCTGCTCTCAACACCCCCAGTCACTAGGGAACACCCAGAATTTTAGAGATATCCAGGCAGTCAAGGGGAGCATATTGGGAGGGCAGGCCTGTCTGGGCCCAAGCTACAGGACCCTGTTGTGCATGATTTGGGGACCTGGACATTCTCCTGCCCCATCCAGAGCCCAGGGCTTGCTCACCATAGGCCATCCCTTGTCCCACTGTCCTCCCCCACCAGGGGCATTGCCAGCCCTCCACTCCCTGCATCATCAGCAGTTTTAAGGTCGCATTATTGTATTTATTTATCCTTGTAATAAACGTTTCCATAACACGTGGTGCCCTCTGGGCTTCTTGCTGCCCTCACCTGCCCACCACCCCCACCTTGCCTGCATCCCATCTTCCCCAAGACCGACCTCTATCGCCACGTCTGCTGCTCCCAGCGGCCTCTGGAGAGGACAAGCCCACGTACAGGCCTTAGGAGGCAGGGTGGCCGGAGTGTCTACGCTGTCCCCAGATTGCTTTGCTTGGAGTTGCCTGGATGTAGGGTGACAGCACGCACTTGACCCTGTGCAAGGCAAGGCGAGATCTGTGCCTGGAGAAAAATCCCTTCTAGGCTCAAGAGCCTTGGCGGTCAGGGAGGAGGGGATGTGAGCCAGAGTGACAGGCTCCACAGAGCTGCCTGGAGCTACCAAGGGTGCACCCAGGCTGTGCGGGCCAAGGAGCCCACTCCCCTGCTGCCCATTCTTGAGTTCCTCCAGATCTCCCGTCCCAGGGGATGCTCCTGGGCAGTGTGGAGAGGAAGCCATCTCTGCCTGCCCTAGGTCCCAGCCTCAGCACCAAATCTCCAATGTCCTCTTGGTCGTGGGCCCCCAGGATCCTGCCTATGCTGGCAGAAACTCTGGCCTGCCTCTAGGTCGCTGTGCACGGAAGGCCCTGGGAGATGGCTATGCACATTCTACACTCACATGTGCACCATGTAAGACACAGCAATGCATGTATGCACACACACACACACACACACACACACACGCTGCATGGGTGCCCCAGAGATTGTGATCAGCGTGCAGGATTTATAGTAGGGGCTGCTCTTGGGATAACATTTGTGGGAGGGAGGAGAAGGAGACAGATCTGGGTGGAGGGAAAGGTCAGCCCGCGATGCAGTCTGAGTGACAGTCTGGGCCAACCCACAGTAGAGCAAGGGTGTCCTTCAGGGTTGATCCAAGCTGGGGCAAAAGGCCAGGTCTTTCTACCCCCTCACAGATCCGTCACTGGATGTGGACCAACCGGAACAGGTGTGGGACCTCACGCAAGGTGGCTTTCTTCAGCTAAGGCAGCCCACACAGGGGTTTGCCCCAAAGGCTGTTTGCTGCTGGCACCTGCAGCAGCTGGAGGGGCTTTCCGTGCAGACTGAAGGGGCTCTGAGTGGCACATTACTGCATCCGCCACACCCTTCTGCCCAGCAGACAGCCTGGTGCCCCCTAGGCCCCCGTGCATTCACCTCTGTGTGCCGAAGCCTGCTTCCTGGGCACTCTGTGACACTGGCCAGCAGACAGGCCAAGCCGAAAGTGCTGGAGAGCTAATGCAGCCCTCGGCACTGACAAATGGGAGAAGGTGGATAAATAGCCTAGACGTCTGGCCCTTGGATGGGAGAACACCGGTTCCCAGGGTTCCTCAGTCACCCAGAGCAAAAATCTGCTGGTAGCATGCCCCGCACCTGCTGTCCCCTTCCCGACTCCCCCACTGTGCTTCCTGGAATTGCCTCCCACTAAACTGCCTTCAGCTGAAGTCTTGCCTCAGGGTTGGCTTCTGGGGGACTCAAACCCAGGCACACACATGCCCGTTCACCTGCACATGCACCACATACGTGCACACACATGCATACACATATACAGGCACAGCCATGCAGCCACGCACACCATGCACACCCACACACACATACACAGGCACCGCCCACACAGGCACAAAAACCACACGCACACACTCACATGTGCACCCACACGTGCAGCACGTGCACATGCAAGAGGTGAAGAAGGAGGCAGGGGGCTGAGGAGCCTCCGGCCCTGCCTGCTCAGCTCTCACCCCATCACCAGGCTTGCTCAGGGCCCCGGAAAGGGCGCAGGGCAGCACGCACCCCAGTCCAGGTCCTGCCTGGGCCCCGCCTCACAGCCCAGACAATTCTCACCGCCTTCCCAGCCCTCTGAAATGCTGTTCCAGGCCTTGAGAAGGGGGAAAAGAAGGCAAATGATTTCCTATTTTCAACCCTGGTCCTGCCCCGCCACGCTTTTCGCCCCATCTCAGCTGCAAATGCAGGCTCTGTCAGGAGAAAATGGAATCAGAAATACAGCCCTTGGGGCCTCCCTCCTGCAGCCCCCTAGGAGGGGCCCATCCTGTGGAGCCCAGGCCTGTCCTCCTCAGTCCCCAGAGCATGAGCACTGGCAGTGACACCCCCCTCTTGGGGCTGAGGCCTGCCTCTGGCATGCCTGGGGCACTTCAGGCCTCCTGCTTCCCAGCACTGCCTTCGCCTGGCTGCCCGGGCCCCCGGGAGGCACAGGGGCTTCAGCTACTCCCCCTCAGGCTGGCAGAGACAGGCCGGGGGCAGGGAGGGTCCCCTGGGTAAAGGTGCCCGTGATGAGCTGCAGTGCCAGCACATCTGTGCAAATATTACCAATTATTTTCCTCACTATAAACACCCAGCAGGAAGGCAGAGGAGCAACCAACCCAAACTGTTCAAAATAGAAACTGAAATTGCTGCACAGGGAAGTCGGGGCAGCGGCAGAGCAGGGGCCCTGCACGAGGACCCTGCGTCTCCCTGCCACAGCCCCCGCCCTCCAAGCCCAGCTCAACCTTCTGTCCCGTGGGCCAGGCAGGAAGGAGATGGGAAAGGCCCCCGCCTAGGGGACCTAGGGGAGCTAAGGGATGGGCAGGGACATGAGCGGGGAGCCAACTGGGCCCTGTGCAGGGAGGGGAGACGGCTGAGGGCTGAGGGAGACAGCCGCAGAGGACCCGGGAGCTGAGGCCACCTGGCCTGTGGCCTGTGGTCCAGGGCAGCCGCTGGATAAGTGGAGCTGGGGACGCTGTGGGCAAAGGAGTGGGGGGAGGGGGCCTCCCTTCATCCTACCCCAGCCCTGGGGAAGGAGGGGCACCCCAGGGGTGGCAGGCCAGGGGTCCCAGCTGGGCCCAGTGGGAATAGTGACCTGCCCCCACTCTGAGTGAAAGGAATTTTCCTGATGGTGGGAATGAGTAGAAACCCGCCCAGGGACCCAACAGCCTTGTCTGTCCCTCCCTCCCCATAAACAGGGCTCATGGACAGCAGGCCGGCGGTATAGTCGCAGGGGTTGTCAGAATGGCAAGATACTTCCACGCTGGTTCATCAATAGGCCCTGCCCTAAGCCCTCCACATGTCTCCTTTTCCTGCCTCCCTGGCCCCTCCCCCAGCACCCCCAGACCTGCCCCCACCAAGAACTAAAGGGTTAACAGCCAGCACAGCAGCCCCCCCACCCCAATGCACCAGTCCGCGCCCAGCTGCCCTGACTGCTAAATACCTCGAGTGTCCTGTCCGGTCACCTCTGCCCAGGAAGACATGCTCTGTGTGAGGAGGGGGCTCTGGGCAAACCCACCCTTGCAGCCCTGCTGCTCTGCAGAGGCAGTCTTGGCACATTTCCTGAGCCCAGCCAGGCCCCAGTCCCACTCAGAGGGTGGCATGAGGGGGCAGTACTGGGCAAGGGGCAGTGGCCAAAGGTGTGACTCCTGGAATGTGGCAGCCAGAAGAAACCCGGGAGGTGATCTAGTCACAGTCCCTCATACTACAGATGAGACAACTGAGGCCCAGAGACGGCGGTGAGTAGCCCAACGTCACACAGCAAGTCATGAGCCAAGCCCAGGCCTCGCCTCCCAGGCCCTGAAGTTGCTGAGCCAGGCTGGAGATGTCTGCCTGCCTGGGAAACAGAAAACCCAGGGACAAATGCTGCTGCCGCCCTGTGAATATTAACAAGCTTGCCTCTGGCCGCCTTCCCTCCCAGGCTGTTTCCTGCTTCAAAGGTTTCCCCGGCCAGCCCCTCCCTGGAGCTGATACCTTGGCCCTTCTATTTTTGGTGGCTTGGCGGGGTGGGGCGGGAGGATGACAGCCTTGCTTTTGCCTGCCCCAAGCTCATGTCAGCCCCCCGGGTACTCTCTCATCCTCTCTGTGACAGGGGGAGGTGCTACTCTGGGCGGAGGAGTCCCCAGGGGAGACTCAGATGTTCTGAACAAAGATAAAAGGTGCTCGTGCGGCCCATCTGCATTTCCGAATACTTCTAGCCTGCGTCCTTTGAACTGCCTTTACCTCTCCCCTGCTAAGGAGCCCGGCAGTTTTCAAAGCCAGTTCCAGCTCTACCAGGAAATGACAGAGAAAGAAACTCCCAGAGGGCAAGATCCCCCAGAGGCAGCCAAGAAGGGGACAAAGGGAACAGCTGGCATTTGCACCAGTGGACAGGCCGGGCAAGGCAGCAGAACAGGTTGCATTTGCTGACAGAGCACCTTGAACACACAAAGGACCTTTGTATGGGCTCTCTCTACCACTGAGGCAGGTGTTCCTGTTCCCATTTTACAGACAGGGATACTGAGGACTGCAAGGCCCTTCCTTGGTTCCACAGTTCAGTGGATGGTACCACCGCCTCTGGGGACCTGCTGTGGTCCAGCCTCACTTACTGCCTACATCCCATCTGAGGCCAACTCCCTGCCGTTTTCCCTCCTTCACTCCCTCCAGCCCTGTCCCTAAACACTTCCACCCAGGGCTGGCCAGGAGACACAGCGGAAATCCGTGTTGAAAGCACAACCATACAGAGCCAGATGGCCCTGTTCAAACCCTACCCCTGCTTCTGTACAACTCTGGGCAAGCTGCTCCTTGGTGTTCGACCATCTGGAAAATGGCGATCATGACAGTGACCCCTGTTAGGGTTACTGTGGCTATTACAAAGATTAATACTCGTGGGGCTCCTGCAACAGCATTGAGTGTCTAGTAAGTGCTATATGGAGTTTCTTAAGAATTATCTCCAGGCCAGGCCTGGGGACCTGTGCCTGTAATCCCAGCTACTCCAGAGGCTGAGGCAGGAGGATGGGTTGAGGCCAGGAGTTTGAGATCAGCCTGGGCAACATAGCAAGACCCTGTCTCAAAAATAAATAAATAAGGCCGCGCATGGTGGCTCACGCCTGTAATCCTAGCACTCTGGGAGGCTGAGGCAGGAGGATCACTTGAGGTCAGGAGTTAGAGACCAGCCTGATCAAGAGCAAGACCCTCTTCTCTAATAAAAAGAAAATAGAAAGAAATTAGCTGGACAACTACAAATATATATAGAAAAAAAAAATTAGCCGGGCATAGTGGCGCACACCTGTGGTCCCAACTACTTTGGAGGCTGAGGCAGGAGGATTGCTTGAGCCCAGGAGTTTGAGGTTGCTGTGAACTAGGCTGACGCCACAGCACTCTAGCCTGGGCAACAGAGTGAGACTGTGTCTCCAAAAATAAAAATAAAAAAATATAAATAAATAAATAAATAAAATGTTAAAAAAACTTTTTTTGAACCACCTCCAGCTAACCACCACCCTAAATGGCTTCCCTGCCAGCATTTCCTCACCTCTCCCACCCCCATCCCTTCCACAGACAGAGAAATGAAGGCCAAAGTCCCTGCAGACAGAGACCCCGCTGATCTGATCTCTGCGCAGCATGCGGGGTGGGGGGGGCACAGGCCTGTTTCCCATCTCCCTGCCTTTGCTCAGGCTGTTCCTGCTGCCTGGAATTCCCTTATCTGCCTCCATCCCTTGAACTTCTTTTCCTCCAAACTGATAAAAATCTTCCAAGACAGGGCTCAAGAAAATCTCATCTTCTCTGCAGCCCTACACAACAACTCACCCTGTCCCAGCACCAAGCAGAGCTACCCGCCCCCTTCCCTGTGCCAGCACCACCCCTGTTCAAAGGGCCACATCTACAACACTCTCCTCTGCTGAGGGCGGGGCTCGTGTCTGGGCTGCGTGTCCCAGGTCTGGCATGGGGCCTGCCTTCAAAAGGCACTAGGCTCCTGTTCACTGTGAATGTCACTGGAATAGGAGCGACTGGTCCCCAGGCTGGAGAAGGTCGAGATCACGGTTCTCTCCACTTCAATTTCTCTCTCAGAGGGGAGAATCTCCGAGTCCTTGGGGGAGAGGGGAACAGGAAGGGGTCTCTAGGTGGGAGGGGCTTTTTAATTCCAAGGAGGGTGAAAGAGACCAGAGACAGCAGTGTGGCCCCCCGGGGTGCCCAGCCTGGTGGTATCTGCATGGGGACAGAGCACAGAGCCCTCAGGCACCGCCTCCACCTTTCATCCGGGATGCCATCAAGGCCATCCATCTGGTCCTGCCAGGTCTGCGCTCTGTAGGAGGACACAGGCAAGGGGAGCAAAGAAGCCAGAGTGGCTGCTGGCTCCTCTCCTCCTCCACAAGGCTGCGGACTGAGGATAGAGAAGAGGTTTTTACTCAGTTCCCTCTGCTCCCAGCTCAGCCCCTGGGTCACCCCTGACCCCCATTCTCCAAAGGAGCCCACAGGTCTGTGTGCCACTGGCCTCCCCTCTGAAGGCCGAGTCCAGAGGCAGGAACGCTGCCCCACCCAACCTCACCACCTTTCCCCAGTCTCCCTGGCTCTGCTTGTCGCTAAGCCCTAGTCCAAGTCCCTGACAGCTCTTGTTCAGTCTCCTGCAAAAGCCTTCTAAAGGACCTGTCACACGCTGCAACATGGATAAACCTTGAGGATATCATGCTAAGGGAAATAAGTCAGTCGTAAAAGGACAAAAGGATGACTGCATTTATGTGAAGTTGCCAGAGGAGTGAAATTCTTAGAAAGAGAAAGTAGGATCCTGGATGCCAGGGACTGGGGGAGGGGAAATAGGGTATTGTTTAAAGGGTACAGAGTTTCAGTTTTGCAAGATGAGAAAGTTCTGGAGATCTGTCGTACAACGATGTGAATATACTGAATGTTACTGAACTGTACACTCAAAAATGGGTAAGATAGTAAATTTTGTTATGTGTTTTTTACCACAATTTTTTAAAAGGACTGAGGCAAGAGATAATTACTATATTTTAAAAAAATACTATGATAATGGGAGAAAATATTTGCATGCTATACATCTGATAAGGGGCTGATAACTAGAATCTACAGAAAACTCAGGAAAATCACCAAGAAAAAATCAAATAGCCCCACTAAAAAGTGGGCAAAGGACATGAACAGAAACTTTTCAAAAGAAGGAAAAATAATGGCCAACATATAAAAAATTGCTCAACATCTCTAATCATCAGGGAAATGCAAATCAAAACCACAATGAGATATCACTTAACTCCAGAGAGGATGGCTTTTACCAAAAAGTCCCAAAACAACAAATGTTGGCGTGGATGCAGAGAGATAGGAACACTCCTACACTGCTGGTGGGACTGCAAACTAATACAACCTCTATGGAAAGTAATGTAGAGATATCTCAAAGAACTAAAAGTAGAACTACTGTTTGATCCAGCAATCCCACTACTGAGCATCATGTACCCTAAGGGAAAAAAGACATTCTATAAAAAAGACATGTGCACTCGAATGTTTATAGCAGCACAATTCACAATTGCAAAGTTGTGGAAACAACCCAAGTGCCCATCAATACATGAGTGGATTAATAAAATGTGGTATATGTATACCATGGAGTTCTACTCAGCCACAAAACACAATGGTGATCTAGCACCTTTTGTATTATCCTGGATGGAGCTGGAGCCCATTCTACTAAGTGAAGTATAACAAAAATGGAAAACAAGCACCACATATACTCACCATCAAATTGGTATTAACTGATCAACACTTCTGTGCACATTAGTAGTAACATTCATCGGCTGTCGGGCAGGTGGGAGGGGAGGAAGGGATGGGTATATTCACACCTAAAGGGTGCGGTGCGCACTGTCTGGGGAACGGGCACACGTGTAGCTCTGACTCGGGCAGTGCAAAGGCCATATATGTAACCTAAATGTTTGTACCCCCATAATATTCTGAAATTTAAAAAAATACTCTGATACTATTATAAATCTGTCTAGTCTCTTTTCAAAGATGATTTTAATGAAAAAAACAAAAAGCAAGCCTCTGGAATGGTCTCCCTGCCTCCTCACTTTAGCTAAAGTGAACTTTCCTAAAGGCAAATTCAGCTGAGTCAACATCTCCTGATTAAAGCTTTCAAAGGATACACATTTCTCCTAAAGCCCCAACTCGCAAGCCCCTGCCAACACACTCCGCACACCCCCACGCTCTCTGCACCCACAATGTGTGCCTTCCTTCAGCCCTTCAGACTTGCAAGGTCTTTGCATATGCTGTGTCCTCAGCCTGAAATACTTTCCCTTCCCTTCTTGGACTAATTAATTCGTATCCATCCCTCCCTCCACCTCCCAGGGCCTCGCTTCCGCCTCATAAGGTAAAAGGATTGGTGGTTTGTAATTCTGGTCTTAATCAGTCCCTAACAGTCATCAAAGGGAGAATGTGGGGGAGGGGAGCATGAGCTATTTTTTTTTTTATTGAAGGTACAGTCTCATAAAATAAAGGGAACAATTCAGTGGCATTTAGTACACATACAATGTAGTTCCAAATGTTGTCATCACCCCAAAAGGAAACCCTGCACCCATAAAATAGCTGCTTCCATTCCCACCCCATTAAGCCCCTGGAATCCACCAACCTGTGTTCTGTCTCTATGAATTTACCTATTATGAATATTTCATATAAATGAAATCATACAATACATGACCTTTTATGTCTGGCTTCTTTTATCTTGCATAATGTTTTCGAGGTTCATCCACCATTGTAGCATGCATCAATACTTCATTTCTTTTTATGGCTGAATAATATTCCATGGTATGACTATACGACAGTTTGTTTATCCATTCGTTCGTGGATGCCGTGAACTGTTTTTAAAAGCTTTTCCAAATCTATGATAAGACCATAAAATTTGTTTTGACCACGCCCTGTGTTTCAGTATAAAATCTGACTAAATTTAGTTTGACTAAGATGTGTTTGGAAGACAAGAGCTTATCAAATACAGACAATATAACAGAAGTGCTTGTAGATCCCATCCCAGGGCCCAATCCTACGACTCTACAGACACAGTCTCATCCCGGGTTCGCTGTGGGCCAGCCACCATTCTAAGCATTGTATGTGCTTTGTCTTCGTCACTCCTCACCCTCAAGCTGAGGCAGGGACTGTCATCTGACCATTCTGCAGATGAGGTTGCTCAAGGTCACAGTTAATAGTGGTAGAATTGGCATCTGAGCCTGGATTCTGGATCCCGAGGGCAAACCCATCATCCCCCGGGGTTCTGCCTAGCCAGGGCACTTGGCCGGCCTCTTGGTCACACCACATCAGGCAGCACTGCTGACTATGGCCCAGATGCATGGGGCAGACGCAGGCTCTGAGCAGAGGCAGTAGAGCTCAGGGGTTGGCGGAGGGGGGTGCACACTGATTCAGGTGGTCACAACTTACCTCATAGGGTCGTTGGCACATTTAAATGAGATCAGGTATGAAAATGCACATCTCAGTGCCTGTTACATCACCACAACTACTATATTGACTGCAAGGGAGGGGAGCTCAGGCTTATGAAAGACATAAGACAGATCTGGCCAGGCGTGATGGCTCACGCCTGTAATCCTAGCACTCTGGGAGGCAAGGTGGGAGGATCGCTTGAGCTCAGGAGTTCGAGACCAACCTGAGTGAAAACAAACCCTTGTCTCTATTAAAAATAGAAAAATTAGCAGGGTGTGATGGCGCATGCCTGTAGTCCCAGCTACTCGGGAGGCTGAGGCAAAAGGATCACTTGAGCCCAGGAGTTTGATGTTGCTGTGTGCTGTGATGACGCCTCTGTACTCTACCTGGGGCACCACAGCGAGACTCTGTCTCAAAAAAAAGAAAGAAAGAAAGAAAGATAGAACCTGACTTTCAAAAAGTTTAGGCTATAAAGAGAGAGCGGGATCCTCCCTAGTGACCACACAGTAGTCACTCCGGCACATGGGCTTTGGTGGCATCGTATACAAAACGTTCCTACTATGTTTCACACATACTGTCATTAAAGTACCTACTGATTTTAAGCATTTGTTTGCATGTCTGTCTCCTGATTCTACTGTGAGCTCCTCAAAGGCAGAGACCCCATCTGTTCCTGTCTGAACCCCCTGTGCCCAGCACATGCCCGGCATAGACCAACGGGAGTTCAGAACATGTTTGGGAAACAAACAAATGCAGAGGGACTTCTGAACTCTGAGGACATTTCCAGCTCAGAACTTCTCCAAGTCTGAGATTTCAATTCAACAAATAATCCACAGTGCACTGACCTAGGCTCTGCAGGACACAAAGAGAGAAACCAATGCTTTCAACAGTATTCCAAGAATACCCACTTGTGGTAAGTCAATATTTTAGGAGTGCATGCTACAGATATCTTTGTCTGTATGCCCTTTGATGTAGGTTCAAAGATACTTACTGAAGCATTGTGTTTCGGTAGCAAAGATTGGAAGCAACCTAAATGCCCATCTGTAGAGGGCTGGCTACATAAATGCAGTATAATCATCTAATGGAATACTATGCAGACATTAAAAAGAATGAGGCCAGCTTAGATAGCTTAGTATGATATAATCTGTGAGATGGATGATTGAGTGCAAAAAGAAATTCACAGAAGTCTGTGTACTATACTATTTGTGTGTTGTGTTTTTCAAAGAATACATACATACATATATGCTTATAAATGCAAAGACTAGCTCTAGAACAGTGCTGTCCAATAAAATTGGAAGCTGCAAAAGTAAGCCATATATGTAATTTAAAAATTTCTAATATCCCCAATAAAAGATTTTTTTAAGGTAAAATTAATGTTCATACCTAGCATTTAACCCAATATAGCCAAAATATTATCATTTTAACACTTAGTCAATATTTTTAAATTATTACTAAAATACGTTATGTATATTTTTGGTACTAAGTCTTTGAAATCTGGTATGTATTTTACATTTACAACACATCTCAATTCAAACTAGTCACATTTCAAATGCTCGACAGTCACATGCTCCTGCATTGGAAAAGTACAGTTCTGGGAGGACTTCAAAGGGTGGTAACGACAGTCGCCTGCCCCTGGGCAGAGATTTGGGGGAACAATCGCGGAAGAACTAATTTCCCCTACATGCTCTTTTGTTCTGTTTGACTTTTTTCCCATGTGCATGCATTACCTATTTTTAAAAGCTCACCATTTTAAAGGGAAGGAAAAACACAGACAAGCTAGGCAGAGAAACAAAAAAGCAGTGGTGTTAGAAGTAGGAGATTACAGATACATAGGTGCAGTGTCAGGGAGGTTAAGAGAGGGAAGCTTTTCAGAAAATGAGGAGGAGGAGGTACCCTGAGGTGACTTCAGATTTGGCACCTGGGACATTGCTCATCACTCATCGGTGACATTTGAGAGCTGCTTCAGGAGAGGGAAGGGGTGGAACAAGACTGTCGCCAGCTAGGAGGGGGAGGCAGTTGGTGTGGCTCTTTATGCAGAGAAGAACCACAGACTCCAACACGGGAGCCAGATGACCGATGACTAACTCGGAGGTGGCCCAGGTGGTAGGGGCTGCTGGGGACGGCTCCTGGAAGCCCTGGGTGTGGAGTGTGTGACAGAGGCAGGTGGAGAACAGGAGGCTCAGGGAGCAAACACGACCTGGAACCAGCCTGTGCTGGGGAGCGGAGAAGAGTCAGGCCTGGCTGGAACCCAGGGGGCTGGGAGAGACCAACAGTAACATCTGAGCTGCAATAACTTCTTAATCTCTTCGGGGACACAGACTCCTTTGAGAATTTGATGGCAGCTGGGGACGCTGCCCACCTGCATACACAATTTTATGCACAACTTCAGGACCAGAGCCTATGAAGGTCACCCCAGGTTACAAAACCTGCTACAATAGTTCACTGCTGCCCACAGGATGTGGCTGAAATTCCTCACCAATTATCTCCTTCCCTTTGTTCTGGGTGTTGTTGACCCTGAGACCTTTTCCCTCTTAGGAATGCTTCCTCCTCCTCTTCACCATTTGGAAGCTGCCTCCATCCTCCAGGCACATTTAATTACATCTTCCTTAGTACAGACTTCCAAGTTCAGCATTGCACATCATCAGTTTGTGTATCTGACCTGTTTCCATCTCCCCTCCTAGCCAGATTTTGTGCAACCTGAGGCCAGGACCTCATCTAATCCATAATAGGTTCCTAATAAGGGAATGAACCCATATGTCACCCAGCTAGAATCTCTCAACATTATTACTCTCTCCCTCTGTTATCCCTCTATCCATCTATCATTCCATCCTAATTTTTTAAAATGTATTTCAAAGTAGATTGCAGGCATCTTTCCACTTCTCCCTAAATACTTCAGCATGCATAGTATCGACTAGAGTTCAATATTTGGTTGCAGTTTTCCTTCCTTTCAATATAAAATTTACATTATAATGAACTGCAAAGATCTTAAGTGTACATTTGCTGGCTTTTCACAATGGCATATACCTGTGTGACCCAAATGTCCTCCTCAGGCAGTCGGCCTTAAGCCGCTGTAACTCCTGATCCATTCATTGGTTGGACCAAAGAGATGGTGTTTGGAGAGAAGAACACCCCTTGGACAATGGGATGAAGATCACCAATAAAAGGAGGACTCATGGGGGCTTTATCAACAAGGAACAAAATCTTGGAAGGTACGTTACTCTCCAACAGTACCTCTCCACCTCTCTGGCACAGTGATTCAGGAGGACATCTTGGAAGAGGAACTGAGTGATCCATGACTTCTTATCGCTCCTGTCGTCCACGGGCAGCGTGTGCTCACTGCTATGCTGGAAGGCCTGGGGGTTCTCGCTGTGCCAGATCACACAGGGCTTCAATTTGTAGCCTGCAACACTGCCCCAAGCAAGACTGCTGCTCTCCTGTCCTTAAAAGCCTTGAAACCTGGCGTCAACTGGGCCTTCTTATGGATGAAGGTCCTTTTAGGTGTCAGTTTCTAGAATGGAGGTTTCATCCATACTGAAGATTTGCTCTGGCAAGTAATGTCCCTCCACAATCAGCTTATCTGGAGTTTGCCAACATTCTTCAGCTGCCTTCACATCAGCATTAGCAGACTCACCATTCACTTTCACATCAGGTAATGAACAATGATTCTTGAACTATTTAAACCACTCAGAGCCAGCAGTAAATTCAGTATTATAGTCAGGTCCAGCCTTTTCTCCCAACGTCACAAGCAAACATTTTGCTTTGGCCACGATCACCATGGTGCTGAGAGGGATCCGCTTCTGTGTCTGGTCTTCAATCCAGGTCGTTAGAAGTTTCTCCATATCTGACACAGGCCCGTCTTGAATTTTTGTTAGTCTCACTGCCTTCAATGAAGCAGATCCTTCAACAGCTTCTGTCACTTTGCTCTTGTTCTTCAAGATTGCAGCTGCGGTACAAGGGGACATGCCGGCCTGGAGAGCAATAACCATCACTGATTTTCCACCTCGGGAATCGTTAGTCACTTTTAATTTCGTTTCCAGGTCAATCACTCCACGTGGCCTCTTACTGGCAACGTCAGCCATGGATTCTGTACGCTTAGGAGCCATGAGGAACAAAACGAGATTAAATCAAGTACAAGAGAAAATGATGCAATCAAGAGGTGCAGTAAACACGAGATGTAGGAGGCTGCGGCCAGGAACACGGCGCATTGTTTTACAGTAAACTTTATTTTTGTAAGTAGGAGTGCACTCTAAAATAATGGTAAAAACTATAACATAGTAAATACATAAACCAGTAACGCAGTTGTTTATTTTTGTTATCAAGTGTTATGTACTGTACATAATTGTGTATGCTGGATTTTCCTACGACTGGCGGTACAGTAGGTTTGTTTACACCAGCATCACCACAAACACAGGAGGAATGCATCATGCTGTGACTTTAGGACGACTATGACATCAGCAGGCAATAGGAATTTTTCAGCTTCATTATAATCTTATGGGACCACTGTCATATATGCAGACCATCATGGACCAAAATGTCGTTGTGTGGCACATCACTGAATTCCTAGGTCCTAAGGGATATATATTCACCTACTAAAATATCTTTAATAGATATTGCCAAAGAGTTTTGCAAAGTGGGCATTCCAGTTCACACTCCCATCTGAGACATCATACGTTATTAACATTCCCCAGGTGGTGCTAATATCCAGTCAAGGCTAAGAACCACTGCACTACTGTGTTAATTACAGATGTCAGGGAGGGCTCTGGTAGAGCACCCACGACAACCTGTAACAAGGAGCTCTGGGGAGGGGTGTTTGGCTGAACTCTGAGGGCCAAGCAGGAGGAGCTGGGGAGCAGAAGCATTTCAGGAAGGGGAAGGGTTTACTCTGGGAGGCCAGAGCCTATGAAAGGCTCACATGGCTGCAGCACAGGGACAGTGGCTGGAGACTGTGGGAGAGGCAGGCAGGGGCTACAAAGCCAGGCCTTCAAGGTCATGTTAAGGGTTTCCTTTTGAACTTTTAATTTTGAAATAATTTTAAGCCTATAGAAAAGTTACAAAAATAGTACAGAGAATTCCCATATACCCTTTACTTAACTTCCCCTAATGTTAACAACTCACATAAGTATAGTAAAATGATCACAACCAGGAAAATAATGGGCAATACCATTAACTAAACTCCAGTGCTTAGTTGGATTTCACCGGTCTGCCCCGACGTCTTTTTTCTGTGTCAGGATCCAGCCCAGGGTCCACGTCGCACCTGGCTGTTGTGTCTCCCCACATTTGTTTTTCATGACCTTGACACTTCTGAAGAGTACTGGTCAGTTACAACATAGAACATCTTTCAATTTTAGCTGGTCTGCTGTGTTCTCAGGATTAGATCAAGGTTATAAACTTGCGGCAAGAACTCCACAGAAGTTGTCTGTTTTATTACTGGTATTATTAACCTTGATTGCTTGGTTTCATTGCTGTTTGCCGGTTTCCCCACAGGAAAGTCACTATTTCGATCTTTTTACGAAGAGAAAAGGGATGACATTGAAGGATTTTAAGCAAGCAAAGTGACTTGTTTGGATTCGTGTTTCAGGGCTGCAGCATGAATAACAGAAAAGGGGCTAGAATGCAGGTGGGGAAGACTGGTTGGGAGTATATTGCAGACTAACACATGATGGAAGGAGACATATTCTAGAGATATTTAGAAATGTCTAGAGATATTTAAAATCAAAGGGGAGGTTAATGAGACTGAAGAGATTCTGATTTTTTTAGAGACAGGGTCTTGCTCTGTAGCCCAGGCTGCAGCACAGTGGCCCAGTCATAGCTCACTGCAGCCCTGAACTCCTGGGCTCAAGCGATCCTCCTGCCTCAGCCTCCTGAGTAGCTGGCACTAAGGTACATGCCAACACACGCAGCTCAATTTTCTTTTATTTTTGGTAGATATGGGAGCTCCCTATGTTGCCCAGGCTGGTCTGGAACTCCTGGCCTCAAATAATCCTCCTACCTCGGCCTCCCAAAGTGCTGGGATTACGAGCACGAGCCACTGCGACTGGCCAAGATTCTGATTTAACTGGTCTGCAACGGGGTCTGAGAAAGGCTAGTTTCAAAAGCACCCAGGTGATTGCAATGTTGAGCCACAGTAGAGGTCCATGGTCAGCCCACGCTGCTCAGGGTCTCTCTGGACACATGAGGATGAAGACACAGGGTGTGTGTGGGGTGTCCCCTGCCATCCTCTCACAGCTCAGAGAGAGCTGACAACAGCTCCTGGCTGGGAGGGGAGAGGAAGTTAACGAGACCAGAGGGCTCAGGGAGCACTTACCAACCTATCACTGACGCCGTAAGTAGGGTTGCCAGAGAAAATACAGTTAAACTGAAATTTCAGGTAAACAATGAATGGTTTTTTAGTGTAAGTATGTCTCAAATATTGCATGGACCATACATATACTAAAAAATAACTCATTGTTTATATGAAATTCTAATTTATTTATCTATATGAGACAGGCTCTCACTCTATCACCTAGGCTGGAGGGCAGTGGTGTCATCATAGCTCACTGCAGCCTTGAACTCCTGGGCTCGAGGGATCCTCCCGCCTCAGCCTTCTGAGCAGCTGTGACCACAGGTGTGCACCACCACATTGGCTAATTTTTCTATTTTTTGTAGAAACGGGGTCTTGCTCTTTCTCAGGCTGTTCTCGAACTCCTGGCCTCAAGTGATCCTCCTGCCTCAGCCTCCCAAAGTGCTAGAACTACAGGCATGAGCCACTGCGCCCAGCCTAAAATTCAAATATAATTGGTTATCCCTTATTTTTATTTGTTTCATCTGGCAACGCTCTCCCCAAGACAGGGACCTGATGAGTTGGACCCATTCCCATCCAGTTCAGCAGCTTCCAGACCAACAGGGACTTTTCTCTTCCTCTGCCTCCTCATCTTCCTCCTGTCTCATCCCTGCCTGGCCTGGCAAAGAGCAGGCGGGTCCAGGCACCATGGCTCCCTCCCACCTGCAGGCCACAGCCTCTCCATGGCAACCTGCACAGGAGTCCCGGGCACAGAGCCCGGGAGGAAACACCCAGCCTCTCACTCCAAACCCAGGCATTTCTTAATAAATATTTTTGAGCACCCACTAGGTGCCAGGCCTTATTCTGGTGAGAGGGATGAGGCAGCGGACAGGTCAGAAGAGCCCCTGCTCTCCGGGGCCAGCATTCTAGTGGGGGGAGATGGACAAGAACCTGGAGGGCCACTGCTGAGAGGGTGATGACAGCAGTGAGGGGTGTGGTAACGGTGACTGGGGCCGACTTGAGGTGAGTGGGGGAGGACCTCTCTGAGCTGGCGACTTGACTTTGACTTTGACATGAAGGATGGACAAGAGCCAGCTCTATAGCCGTCTAGGGAAGCCACTTCCATCTGGTGGAGCCACAGCACATCTGGCTGATGTGTAGGATTTGCCGATTTCCGTAGTGTAAACGGTCTATCATGGCCAATTCCAAGCTCTCAACATGACACAGTAATTTTTAGGAAGCTGACACTTTAAATGGTTTTGGGCCTCAAACTGCAGGGGCCAAATGGCTGTATCAAAATCCTACTCTCATGGGGTTCCCCCCCTCCCCAGCTCTAGGCCCTGCATCCTCAGTTTCTTCCTCCCCAACTTTCCCGCTCACCCACTGAGACTTTTATTTTTCCCTCAGTTTCCTTGATACCACTGAGACTTTGAAGAGACTCCTTTAGCAACCCTCAGGAGAGGCAGGCCGGCTCCCTTTTGCCAGCAACACCATTGCCTCCCTCTGTTTCACCTCATGACATATTACAAGGCCGTGGCTTGAGGAAAACCAGCCTTAAAAACCAAAGTCTTACTGCATAGAAGTGTCTTTCAGTGGCAAAGTATCATTGTAAAAGGGTTCTGTGTTTATGTCTCTAATAAAATGAATCATGAATATCATCTAAAATTCTGAATGAAGACATAACATGACAACCCACCCTTATAGGGCCCCTGAGAATCCTTGAACCCAGGATTGAGGACCAGTTATATAGTCAATGTTTATAAACAATTCCAGGGGGGCTGGGTCTTACCGAGCTTTGTAACTTTCCTCTCCCTCACCCCAGGCCTCCACAAATGTGGTTGGAATGAACGGAATATCAAATATCCCAAAGAGGCCAGCCTCCCTTCTGTGACAGCGAGCTCTGAGGATCCGCGTGGACTCCACAGCCATCAGCACCTGTCCTGGACGCTGCCACGCAGCCAGCTGTGTGCCCTCTTGCTGTGCCCCAATGTTGTGTGGTGACGTAAGTGATGACAGCTACCTCTGCCCAAAGTCATACAGCCTAGAAACTGAGCTTGACTGGGTGTCAGCACCATGACCTGTGGAGGCGTCCCTCTGAGCCAGGCCAGGGGAAGGGAACCCGGAGCCACTCAGACCTGAGTGCTCCCCAAATGCCTCCCTGACTCCCCACAGCCTGCAACTCCCTTCCCCCAGGAGCACCCGCTAGTGGCCTTCCTGCTGTCTGCCATGCCAGTGGCCTCCCCAGGCAAAGGGTGACACATGAGCAGCTGCCTGCCCAGTCTCCTGGCTGCCCTCCTATCTCTGTCCCCCAACTCTCTCTGCCTGGCAGGGAGGAGCTGCTAGAGTTAAGCGGATTTCATGCTATTTTCGAAGTCATTTTCCATGGAAAATTTTTTTATATCATTAAACCTACTTTCTGCTGCTTCTTATCTCCCTAAAAGCTTCCCTCCTCCTCTTCTATGAGATAAACCAGCAACGGGAACACTTAGGAACCTACTAGTGACAACCTACAGGTAACCTGGTGTCACTAACCAGGATTAGGGAGGAGAAATCACACTGGAAGATTCTGGTGAGAAATCAGGCCAGTGAACGTGGGCAGAGTACACACAGGCAGGAGCAGGCTGCCCTGCGCTTGCTTTCTGAGCTTTGCTTCTCAGCCTTCTGGCCCCAAACTAACAACTGCCTGGCGTCAGGACCCGTCACTCAGCATCCCATCTTCCTGTGAAAGCCACCATACTGGAATGAGTCTTTTGCAACTAGTGACCAGGGTCACCTGAGGGGCAACTGAGGCATTTCCCAGAGACTCCTGGGCAGCCTGCGTTTCTCAGAGAAGAGTTGGCCCCAAGAAGCTGCAAGGTGGGGCCAGGGACAGGAGGGGGGTGTCGGAATGAGCCAGAAGGTGCCAGACAAAGCCAGCAGGCACTTCCTTGTGATCTGGCTGCACTCCTTGTGCATCCCATATGGAACCCTTGATCATGTATCTCACCACAGCTACCTGCACAGTGAGGCCTTTGGGAGGACAAATGGCTCTGTCTCCTCAGCACACAGCACAGGGTCCAGGCTCTCAGAGGTTGCCGGATGGGAGCCTATTCCCTCCGCCAGATCCCCTGTGAGCAAGGCCAAACCAGCACCTCAGCCACAACTGGGCCAGACTTGGGCTGGCCGGCAGCCTCAGGTGCAACCTGATGTAAAAGCTGTGCTCACGGGAAAGGATGGGGTGGGCTGTGGTCACATTCTCTTCCCTGCGATAGCCCAGCAGTGTGCAACCTCGTGAAACCTGCCACGTGCCTAGGGTCCTGCCAGGTTGGAGATGGGGGAGAAAGAACTTTCTAGGATGACTTTCAGCTTTCTGGCCAGTTCAACTGGTAACTTGGTGCTGCAGCAGCCATGGTGAAAAATACTCCAAGAAGAGCCGGTCAGTGGGGAGTGAGCCCAGACAGGCGGCCAGTAAGATTTAGGCGATGGTGGGACATCCAGGAGGGGAAGTTGGGTCATGAGGTGGGTGATCAGGGCCCAAGAGGCAAGAGCAAAGCCCTGAGCTTGAGTGCTGGACTCCAGAGAAACATCTGGGAGCAACTTCGTGCATATCATGGTAGACACAATGATCTCCACCAAAAACACGGGACCCCTTCCCTCAGCGAGTAAATATGGAGATAGAAGGAAAAAATTTAATTATTCATGTTTCACTCCATTGTGTTTTTAGGGTGAAGCTTTTATATTAAAAGTTTTTAGAACTAGTTGTTACATTACAACTGCACAGAATGTTGGAAGGAGATGTCAAGTTAACCTCACACATTGTTTTCTTCCTTTATTCACACATTGTCCATTTCACTGGAATTTCTTCTTACATCTGCATCTGAGACAGAAAGTGGTGCAAAAACAAATTACAAATAACTTCAACAAATGTTGACTTCAAAATCAGCATGAAGTATTCTTGGCAAATGTGGTCATGGCTGAGGCATCCCTGCCTTTCTAAGCAGATTATAAAGGAAACAGCTTTTCTACACAAGAATAACCATACTTATGAAAACTTTTCCAAATCAATAAATATTGACATATCATTTTTATCTTACTTTTTCCCAACAGAAACTAAAATTTCTGCCTATGGGTTTAGGGCTCAGTGCTGGCCGCTGGCAAAATGACTTTTAATCTTGGGACAGGAGTGTCTTTAATCTGGAGGGTAACTTTGAACAAGAATCTCCTTGGGCATTAGCTTCCTCCTAGAAAACAGAAATCAGACTGCAGGGATCAGACACCATCATTACTAATAGCAAATGCTCATCTCCACTTCGTATGTGAGGGGGTACTAAGGCATTACTTTAATCCCCATCTTACAGACGGAAAAAGTGAGGCACGACAAGGGAAACAACTCCATGTCCACATCCTGCCTGTCCAATGTCTAAGGTGGGAATCAGCAAGTCTAAGTGGGGCCCTGGAACCCACACTCCTCACAAGCTCCCCCAGGGACTGCGACCCAGGTGGTCTTTAGACCCCCCTGAGATACTGCTCCAGGCATCAGAGGATCTGCTCTGGTTCAAGAGTGCAGGGAAGAGAACTGGAGCATCCAGAGCCCCAACCAGGGTAGTTCTCAGAAGGGAGGTTAGTGCCACCTTCTGATGGCCAAAGCAGTAAGGGAACACGGGCTGAGGGGTTGGAACCCAGACTTTGTCTCTTGCTGTACTAGATTGCCATCTGCTGGCTGTGGGTGGCTACAGCAGGCCAGGTAGGAACGCTATTTCCCACCACTCACCCCAACCCTTTCCCCAGATGTTAAGTGGTTACACGGGTGCTGGGGCTTCACTGCAGACCCCAGAGCCCAATCCAGAGCATCAGCAATGCCCTGCGTGTAGCGCCCTGGGACGGGGGAAGCAGGTAGGGGAACAGGTCTAGATGAGGGGTCAGTGTGAAGTAAGCCAGAGAGGGAGGACAGGGCCAGACTCAGGTGGTCTCATTTGGATTTTGTGCTAGGGCAACGGGAAATCCAGCAGTGAGTCAGAGTTACATTTTAGCAGGCTCATTCTGGCCTTTGTCAAGAGGATGGAATGCAATAGTTGGAACAGAAGTAAAGTCAACTTGAAATAGTTCCCGTGTCAAAGATGAGGGCAGCTAGTGGCATAGGTGGCTGTGGACATGGAGGAAAAATGGTCTATGAGGAATATTTAGGAAATAGGATTGATTAGGTCTGATAAAACCAAATCCCAAAGGATAACGGCAGGGAAGGAATAGAGGCCCCGTTTCATTCATTCCTTCTTTCAACAAATTTTAATACCTACTATGTGGGAATCAATCGACCTGCTGGGAACACAGGTGTGAGCAAGTCAGGAGAAAGCTCTGCTTTTCATGCAGCTTGTGTTCTGCTGGGGGTGAGGAGGGGGGTGTGTGGACAATCATCAAATAAGCAAATAAACAAGAAAAATATCAGATGAGAATAAGCACCATGCAGAGAATTAAAAAGGGTGATGTGCCAGTGACTCGCAGAGACCTGAATGGTAAGAAGCCTGCCATGTAAAGGTGACAGGGAACAGCATTCTAGACCAAAGGAGCAAATGCAAAGGCCGCTAGAGCAGGAGTAAGTGTGGCATGTTCAAGATCAGAGGCAGCTGATGCAGAGCAAGGGTTGGGAGAGGGAGGGGCGGGAATGCATAGATGTCCTAAGGCAGGAAAGTGACAGAATCAGGTTTTACAAATCTCTCTCTGGCTGCTCTATGGAGAATGGATTGTATAGGGGGGCAAGAGTGCAGGTAGGGAAGCAGGGAGAGAGGGTGGGAAGCTGTGATGTGGGCCAGAACTGATGGGACTTACTGATGGATTAGATGTGGGGTGAGCAAACAGCAGAGCCAAGAGTGACTCCCCAAGACCACAAGGATGACAGCCACTGCAGGAAACCTAGACAGGAGGAGAAAAGGCCTAAGGAACGTCTTCCCTAATGCTGCCTCACCCCAACAGGCAAAGGCCAGGCTTATAGCATGCACATGAACCACTGTGGCCCCGTGTCCTCATCTGAGCCTGGGCCTGGCCTCTGAGCACACCTAGTGTGCCAGGTTTCTCCCATGACAGGGAGGTGTCTTTCTAGGCAGCCAGAGCCCTACACCCAGCTGGAGGAGCACTAAAGGTCCCTTTTGATTGAATTTAGAGTCCCCAGAGTAACCCCTCCCGTTCCCCAAGGGCTGGACCTAAGCATGTCCCATCATGAGAGAGAAATGGTCACTCTCAGTCCCCTTAAAGCAAAGGGTAACATGGGAATGGGCAGTCACATCCTGGCAAAACAAATTCCAGAGACCAAGAGCTGTGGGCACTGCATCACTTTATTTCTTTGGTTTTCCAACTTCACTCTTGGACAATGCAAATTCAGTCTCCCACCTGCCTGGCCGCTTTGTGGTCCCTCATTGAGGTGGGCCTTGGGCTCTGAGGAGAGGCTCAGCAGCACAGCAGGGTCCCCAACAGCCAGCCAGGCTGGCAGAGGACTGCAGGGTTCCCAGCAGATGGATCAAGCCCCAGCAAGCAGGGACTCTGGCCTGTATCCCCAAACATGGCCTGCATCTCCTCCTGCCGGACTTCCCCCCACCCTGTACCACGCTCCTTGCAGGGGACAGGCCAGCCCCTCAGTGATCTCAGGAGCATCAGAGCCTTCCCTTAGAGGCCATCTGTAGTTCTGCCTATACATCCCTGCTGCTGCTCACACTGAGCCTGGCACCTTCTTCCTTGGGGACGCCAGGCACTAACCTGCCCCACATTTGATTTTTTTTTTTTTTTTTTTTTTTTTTTTGAGACAGAGTCTCGCTCTGTTGCCCGGGCTAGAGTACCATGGCATCAGCCTAGCTCACAGCAACCTCAAACTCCTGGGCTCAAGCAATCCTTCTGCCTCAGCCTCCCAAGTAGCTGGGACTATAGGCATGTGCCACCATGCCCGGCTAATTTTTTTCTATATATTTTTAGCTGTCCAGATAATTTCTATTTTTAGTAGAGACAGGGTCTCGCTCTTGCTCAGGCTGGTCTCAAACTCCTGACCTTGAGAGATCCTCCCGCCTCGGCCTCCCAGAGTGCTAGGATTACAGGCGTGAGCCACCACGCCCAGCCTCCACGTTTGATCTTAATGTTCCTTTGGGAAACATCTTTGAGTAAAGAGGGTCCCAACCCCCAAAAGAAACTGAAGATATATATTCTGCCTAATGGGACAGATGGCCATGCTATAATACTCCTTGTGTCCCCAGGAAAAGCCGAAAGTAGTTCTAGCTAACCACCCCCCCTCTCTGCCCGCCCCCCCCACATATGTATAGCTTCCAACACCAGCAAGGGGGCCCAGCCAACCCACTCAAGTCAAAACCAAAAACTAAAACACAGCAATAAAAATGTGACCAGCAAATAACCAAAGAGAACATCTCCAGTGCTGTATCTTTCCGCAGGAGACCAAATGGCTGATTTCTAGCTCTTTCTGCCCTGGAAAGAGGAAGTAACTCAAACACACTCTTGGATTCAGGGTGGACACTGTGGGAGCCAGAACAGATGGCATCCTGGCCAAGCCAGGGGGCAGTGCAGGCCCCTGACCCTTCCCAAGCTGGTCCCCGTTCCTCCCAGCCCCTTTCGCGTGTCCCTGTCAGCCGTCAACCAGGGTGAGGCCATCGTAGAGGGCCCGCTTCCACATGTAGTAGGTGGAGCGGGCGGTGAGGGGGAAGAGGGCACTGAACTCCTTGTAGGAGGGGAAGCTCTTGGACTGGAAGCGCTTCTGCAAGAATAGCTTGGCTTGGGCCTTGAACCTGGTGGTGGCGATCATGTCCATCACCACTTCCTGGCCATCACTGCCACCCGCCGCTGCCACCTTAGGGTGGCTCGAAAGGGGCTCACCATGGGGCTGGCCCTGGGCTGTAGCCCCCTCCTGCAGGGCCCCCTCTCTGGAAGGCCCTCCCTGGGGCGCCACCGGATCCTCTCCTGGAGAAGCCCCCCCTGGCAGAGTCCCTGCATGTGGGGCCAGCACAGCTGTCAGGCTCCCACCAACTTCCTTTTCCTGCTTCTCGGCTTCCTGCCGCCCCTTGCCCGAGGTGGAGGCTTGCATCTGGGGTTTGCCCCGGGCAAGACTCTTCCAGAACCAAAAGGTGGAAGGGGACAGGGTGGGGTAGCGGAGGCGGAAGCGGCAGAAGGGGAGACGCCCGCTCAGCACCTGCTTGCGCGCAGCCCTGCGCAGGCGCCTCTGCCAACGGAAAAGGGGCACCTTCAGGGGCAGGAGCTCCCGGGCACTGGCTGTGCCCCCGCCCATTGCTTTCCCTGCCCCCTCCCCCTCCTCACCCTTCCAAGGGAGCAGGGCCTCGTCCCCAGCAGACGCTGGCTGGGCAGCCCCGGAAGCTGAGACGGCCGGTGCCGGCTTGAAGCTGGGGTTCCTCCGCAGCGCCTTTCGCCGCCAGTTGTAGTAGGTGGACCGCGAGATGCCGGGGAACCTCCGTTTGAAGCAGCGATAGGGCACCAGCGTGTTCAGGGAGATGCAATGCTCCAGGTACAGCTTGGCCCGCTGCATTAAGATCATGCCAGGGCTTGACGCCGCCGGCGAGGAGCACCCCAGCCCGTCGCCCACCTGCTGCTCTGGCAGCTTCTCCGGCAGCTTCTCCATCTCCTCCGTGGCCAGCTGCTCCTTGGGGGCCAGGGCCGGGCAGGAGCCCGAGCCCAGCATCTCATGTTTCCAGGCATAGTAGGTGGAGCGGGAAATCTCAGGGAAGCGCTGGAGGAACTGCTGCAGCGGCACGACGCCCCCGCGGTGGACGCTGTCCTGCAGGAAGTGCTTGGCCGAGAAGCGGGTGGCCACCTTCCGCCGGTGCTCCTGGGACTGCCGCCGCCAGCGGTAGAAGGTGCTCTTGGTGACGCTGTAGCGCTCACAGAGGTGGGAGTAGCTGAGGCCAGGTTCACGGTTGAGCAGCTCCAGGGTCTTGGCCGGTGGTGGCAGTGGGGCCGGGGCTGGAGAAGCCAGAGCCAGGCTGGGAGCACCTTCAGCCTCCACCTCCTCCAGACCCACCACGGGGGCAAAGTACTGGTGGCGGAAGAAGTGGCTGCTGAGGGGCTGGCCAGCCCACATGATGTGCAGCGTGGAGGGCACATGGTCACAGCGGCGGGGCCGGATGACACGGTTAAAGTAGGGCCGGATCTTGAGGTTACGCATGGGGTAGATGGAGTAGATGTTACGCTGCAAGACAGAGGCGAGGGCATACAAGTGCCACACGTTGGAGAAGCTGGTGGGGAAGCACGTGGCCTTGACATCTGCATCGAAGATGGCCTCCAGCGTGGCCGGTGACAGGCTGGTCATCTCCGGGGACTCCTCAGAGCGCAGGGAGTGGCGCACGGCCTGCAGCATCACTTTGGAGTCGATCATGCCCTGGAGGTAGTAGTGTCTGTGCAGCAGCATCTCCACCACGGTGCGCGCCCGCAGCTCCAGGCTGAGGCCCGCATCGCCCCACAGCAGCATGCTGGCCGCCTCGAACAGCAGGCTGCCCTCGCCCTTGCACACCAGCGGCAGCATGTTCCGTGGGGCATCATCTGGGTACAGGCCCAGAGCCACCGAGTCCACCTCCAGCACCTGCAGGTCAGGGCCCCCCTCTCGGCAGGTGGGGAGAGTAAAGGAAGATAGGACCTGCTTGGCCTCGAGGGCGGCACCAACGAGACCCTCCAGGCCCTCGGACTCCACCGCCTCCTGCAGCTCCCGCAGCACCTGCTCCACCAGCTGGTCCCGAGAAGTCATCCTGCCAGGGCAAAGGACAGAGAACAGAGGTCAGGCCAAAGTACCAGATGACAAGCAGCAACAGTGCCCTATCCACTCCTGCACTGGCCCCCTAGAGGTAATGTCTACCTCCTCCCATAGAGAATGCTCCCGTAGCAGATAGCAGCCAATGGCCTCCTTGGATTTGTTGAGGCACTCAATGGTACTGAAGAGCGTGGTCTCTGGAACCTAGCTTTGAATCCTGGCTCTGACATGAGCTTGGTCACCCTGGGCAAGTCATTTCATCTCTCTATTGCTTCTGTTCCTTTTCTAGAAAATGGGAATGATAAAAAACATATCTGCCTTACAGGGTTATGGGCATAAATGAAACAATGAAAGTTAAGAATGAAGGTACATAGGTATGTAAACACACATACATCCATTCTGAGAACAGTGCCTAGCACATAGAGTGTCAGCTATTATATAACACTACCTAGTACTCTGCATGTTATATAGCAAAGCTATCAAGGCTATACTTCTGTACTTGTTAAAGATTTATAATCACATATGGCCAAAATTGGTCCGCCTTTCCCTAGAACAATGATTCTCAAAGTATAGTCCCGGGACACTTGGGGTTCTCTGAGACTTTTTTAGGGGGTCTGCAAG
Organism: Lemur catta; assembly: GCF_020740605.2. Classification (NCBI taxonomy): domain Eukaryota; kingdom Metazoa; phylum Chordata; class Mammalia; order Primates; family Lemuridae; genus Lemur; species Lemur catta. The sequence goes on from NC_059128.1 coordinate 25,749,029, forward strand.
CCAAACTATTTTCATAATTTATTAAATAACACTGAGATGTTATTTGCCTTTTTTGCTGTATTAGAATTTGAGTAAAACTGTGTTATCTTGCATGAATCAAGGCAATGGCATCAAACTGTACTAGAAGTCATTCTGTTCTTCTTCACCATGTACTTGAAGTTAAAAAAAAAAACAGGCTAGTTTCACTTAAGGATGTCTTTGGCCAGGCATGCTAGCTCATGTCTGTAAATCCCAGCACTTTGGGAGGCTGAGGCAGGAGGATCGCTTGAGCCCGGGAGTTTGAGGCTGCAGTGAGCTATGATCCTGCCACTGCATTCTAGCCTGGATGACAAAGCGATACCCTGTCTCTTAAAAAAAAAAAAAGAAAAGAAAAGAAAAGAAAAGAAAAATGAATGTCCTGGATGAGGCAGTAAAGATTATTAAATCAGAACCCTGAAGTCATGTCTTTTCAGTTTTGGGTGTGACCGAATGGGCACTTGTGATGCATACTGAAGTGTGAATGTCTCAGGTGGACAACTGTTTGGGTTTTGTGATGGATTAGGTCCTTTTAGCATGGAATACCATTTTTACTAGACAGACTGACAGACATTGGTCATTTAGATTTGAGTACCTTTGGCAAACATCTTCTCAGAAATGAATGAGGTGACCCTGTCCATTCAAGGAAAACAACTATTTGCTGCCAATGAAAAATTATGAGCTTTCATCTGAAAATTAGAATTTTGGAAAACCTGCATCCACTACAGTGAGCTTGACAGCTTCCTAATACCTAAAAACTTTTCTGATGAGATCAGTGGTGACAATAAATGTAATTTTTTGTGCTGTATAATGAAATTATCAATATTTCCATTAAAGATCTACATCACTCAATGAACAATATTTCCCAAATTACTGATGGGTGATGTTACAAAGTCATGCACTTTATAAAAGAACCATTCAAAATATAAAAGAGCAATGGATTTTAATATAACAGTGTACAAAATGTTCACGAATATGGTTTCAAATTCCACGTTATAACTAAGCTTTGAGAAACTACTACTTTGAGTTTTGGTGTAGTGTCAAAGAAAATCCACTGAACGAGCTATCAAAATGTTCTTCCTTTCTCCATCTACGTATCTAGATAAGGTTGGATTTTCTTCAACTGCTTCCACCAAAACAATGTATTGAAACAGATTGAACATAGAGACAGATGTGAGAAAGTACCCATCTTCTATTAAACCAGATACTACAGAGATTTGGAAAAATGTAAAACGATGCACTCTTCTCACTACTAATTTTTGTTCTGAAATAGTGTTTTTTGGTTTTTTTGTTTTTTTGAAACAGAGTCTCACTCTGTTGCCCAGGCTAGAGTGCCATGGCATCAGCCTTGCTCACAGCAACCTCAAACTCCTGGGCTCAAGCAATCCTTCTGCCTCAGCCTTCCAAGTAGCTGGGACTACAGGCATGTGCCACCATGTCCGCTTAATTTTTTCTATATATTTTTAGTTGGCCAGCTAATTTCTTTCTATTTTTAGTAGAGACAGGATCTCACTGTTGCTCAGGCTGGTCTCGAACTCCTGACCTCAAATGATCCACCCGCCTCGGCCTCCCAGAGTGCTAGGATTACAGGCATGAGCCACCACACCCAGCCTTTGTTCTGAAATAGTTTTTCATAAAAATGATTATTTGTTACTGTGTAACAGGTTTTATTTTTTTTTTTAATTATCAGTTTTAATTTTGAATACAGTACACACTGCTAGATATAACCTATATATATATATAAACAAAAGCTCTTCAGGATCCTTGGATCATACAATGGTCCTGAGACCAAAAAGTTTGAGAATTGCTGCCCCCTGGAACAAGAAGTCTTTTTAAATGGGCACCAACAGTCTACCCACTGTGTGGACAAAGATCTAATAACAAGGATTTACCAAACCTTTATTATTTGCCATGCACTGCCCTAATTCTGAAAGCAATATTTTAAGGTAGGTACCATCATTATCCCCAATTTACAGGTGAGAAAACTGAGGCAATTGAAGTTAGCCTAATTTGCCCAAGGTCACAGCACAAGCTAGTGATATATCCACCAGTTATTGAAACCAGATGCTTCTTAGGGCCTGTAATTCATCTGTTTAAACCACCAGCCACCTTTCCAACATAAACTAATCATCCTAATTACTGGTAGAGTTTCGGTATTTATTTGCAAAGCAGAGTGGTATTCCTTTATGGACACAGTTTTTAGACTAGAAAGGAGAGCATTATCTTTTCTGGTTTCTCAGATGTTTGTTCTCAAGAGTTCAATAAATTGCTTTAGAGGAGCCTTAGATTTAAAAATTGTGTTTCGGTGTATATATTTTTCAGCTTATTGAACTATACACTTAAAAGGGATGTGTTTGAGTATAACTTCTGATACAGTAAAATTGAAAAAAAATTTAAAAGCACTGAAAGAACCCCTATCAGAATTTCACTTGATAAAGAAGGAAAGCTTTTTAAAAATTGTTGATCAGAATCACCTTTGACTAAAATTCTAGGCTGTAGATTTCTTTAAAATGTGTATGACAAATCTGGTATAACCACTCACCCAATTTCTATTTGTATCGTATTATTTAACCCTGGAATTGGGTTTTTAATCTGTTAATCTTTTATGAACTTTATATTTACTTTTTTAAAAAAACTATTACTTTTCTTTGGACCCAGGAGATAAACTTCGTATCAGTCAAGAGAATACTTACATACGCAATAAAAAATTGAACCCTGAAAAACAAACTGTACACAAAGAAGAGCTTTTTCATTCTCACAATCATTCCAACAAACAAGATGCTGGGCTTTTTGTTTTTGTTTTGCTAGACACTTTGCAAACAAAATTAGGAAAATAGCCACTGACTGCTTAATATGTGCACTTAACTCAGGAAATCTTAGAAAAAATAACAGGGAAAAATTAATTTAAATTGTATGGATGATTCTCCATGCCTTTACACACAATGAGCCCATTTCCTGAGCAGAGCATAATGTTCCCTCTGGAGTCATTACAATTTTCTGTGTGCCACCACGCCCAGTAATCCTAGCACTCTGGGAGGCCAAGGTGGGAGGATTGCTTGAGGCCAGGAGTTTGCGACCAGCCTGAGCAACAGCAAGACCCCGACCCTGTCTCTACAAAAAAATAGAAAACGTAGCTGGGCGTGGTGGCACACGTCTATAGTCACAGCTACTTGGAAGGCCGATGCAGCAGGATCACTTGAGCCCAGGAGTTTGAGGTTGCAGTGAGCTATGGCACCACTGCACTCTAGCCCAGGGGACGGACCGAGAGACTGTCTCAGAAATAAATAAATAAATAAATAAGTTTCTGTTGGCTTTTCACAAGGTGAGCATTTGGATTTCAGGCTTTTCAGAAGTAATTTTGTTTATATGTGGTTCTTACCTTTTCTCCATGAGAATTACAACTCCATCACACCTACATCATCACAAGGATCACTATTTCTAGTTCACACCCAGCCAAAGGCAGGCTCAGGGGGTTAAATTAGCTTTCCCAAGACCACACAGCTATTAAAAGCTGCAAAACCTAAGCAGTCCAACTTCAGAGCTCCTCTCCTAGCCACTATTATTCCATCACCCAAAATTTTCATCATCCGATAAATCCAGAAACATGGATTCTTGGAGCTTTGAAATAAACCTAGCCGTTTCACAAATAAGGAAGTTGAGGTCCAGAAAGGTAAAGGTGACTTGCCTGAATTCATGCAACAGTGTCCAGATATCTTCCAACACAAGGTCCAGATATGCCGTACTTCCTCTTGCACAAACCCCACCCCTCCCCACCCAACCTTGTCCCACCCTACCTACTCTTCGCTGTCCCAATCCCACCTGGCTCCACCCAATCTCATTCTTTCCTCTTCTCCAAAGAGGTAAAAGGACCTACAAGGAGGTAATAACCCCACTTCTGGCTTCCTCAAAAGCTTGCTTAGGAAAAGCAGCTCCACGGAGAGGCTCTACAGCTACACCCGCCCCCAGGTATGCAAAACGGGGCTGGACCACCTGAGAACAGGAGAGGGCAGAAGCCACACGGGGAAGCCTATAATCCTTAAATAGACAATTGGTGATGGGGTTCAGGTGCAACAGTCTTTTTGGCAAAGGCTCTCCTGGAAGTGCAATGCAAAGCAGACATGCCGCGTGCCAGGTGCATTCAGAGAATGAGGTGCAGAAAGTGATAGCTAATCTGTGGACTTTGCCCAGCTGGCCTCCCCCGGCCCCCACAACTCTTGGAAGGGATCTGAAAAGGTGTGAAACCAAGCAGGCAAGGCCCCCTAGGATTACACAAGCTCCCCTACTGCCCTTGCTTGAAGTTGGGAGGGAGGGCATAAAGACGGGCGCCCCAGGAGGCACCTTGGCACCTAGGAAGGGCTCTGGGGCCAAGGAATGGAAGAATGGCCACGGGCCACTCTGTAGGCCCATGGAGGACACTCCCTGCCTCACAGTCACCACGGTCAGTTTTTCTGCTCTCCCTTTGTCCCCTTACTTTCAAGCAGATGGGCCTTTGAGCCCAAGCCTGGCCTCTTGTCCTGAGTTTTGGGAGTGAACCAGAGCTCTGGGCAGGCAAGGGAAGGAGAGGCAAGAGATCTGCTGATGGGACCAGCCTCACCCTGTGCTTTCCGTCCTCCCTGTTCCTCCTGTCCCTCGCAACAGCGCTGCAGTCACTGCGGTCAACCAGGCCCAACAAGCCTGTGGGCCACACAGGTCTCGACCCTCAGTAATTAAGCCGTGGGGTTTAATTCTCTCCAGGCTGGCTTCTCACCCAGCCTTGCTCCGCACCGCTCACACCGCCCGGCCACCCAGGCTGCACCCTGCCAGGGCCCGAGGGAGCGCCAGCCATCTTGGCTCCCTCCCCGGGGGCCTGGAGGCCCAGGCGGGAAAGAGCCGCCGCGAGGGCTGGCTGGCTGGCAGCTGCGACTTCCCGAGGAAATTCTCGCCACCAAGGGTAGTGGGTGCACCTGAGGTCACCAGGGCAGGCCCGAGGCCAAGTCAACCAAGCCCAGGTCAGTTGCTCTACTGGACCACATGTCGGGAAGGGAGACAGAGGGGAGAGTGCAGGCTACAAGTCACCAGTCACCCCTTGGGAGTGCCAGGAGGCAGTGGGTGGCCAGGGAGGGAGCTGGCTGGCGCGGAGCTATGGAGACCAGGGACACTCACAACCTGGGAAGCTCCAGGAGTCTGGGGAGGGGCTGAGGCCAGACCATTGTGTAGGGTGGGGAGGGGAGATAGGCAGACCGGTGTGGGTGGGGATGGGACTGGAGGTGGGGGTGGGGAGAAAGAACTTGAAACAATGCCTCCCCTGCCTCTACACACACACATGCATACACACATACACACATACACACACACAGCATCTTCACGGGGCCCCTCTGACCTGGGCCCGGTAGTGTCCCGAGGTCACCGCTTTCCCCGCTAGAGGCTCCAAGCTGTAGGAGGCATCCACCCTTCTAGTTTTGAGGAAACTTCTTAGTTTACTGACCTCAAAGGTGACCCAGACCCCTGGGGGCATCCACTTCTTGCTCCACCTTCCAGCGTGGGACATTTAAGTCACCCTGTAGGGAAAAGCCTTCCCAGGAAGCGTCCACAGCTGAGTTCCACTCTCACTCCAGAACCAGTTTCATATCTGCAGAGGACCATTGAGCATGGACCGTCTACAGCCAACTGGCCGGTAGGGAAGCAGCTTAAGCCACTCCCCCCAGGAAATCGCCCACCCTCAAGGGCTCTGGTCCCAAGATGAAAGAAGTGCAAATTCGGGGGTCACTTCCAACGGTAAAGTGATAGCAGCTATTGTCATCCACTCTCACCAGCTGGGAGTGTTAAAGCGCTGGGACCCAGCTCTGAAACATACCCCAAACTGCCCAGGAAAAACTTGAAAGAAAGTTGAAAGATTTCCAAACAGTTTGGGGGGAGGGGAGGGGAAGGGAGGAGAAGGTTTAGATAGAAAGACCTAAGGAAAGAAAGTCTGTGGCCAGGCTTGGGAGGGAGGGGGTGAGAGCAAAGTTGTAGCACGGAAACTGGCCATGGATGATTGGTTAAAGAATACTTTGAGGCTTTCTGAACCCCCAAAATGCATCTCTTCCTGAGGCAGCCCCCCAACCGTGGCCCTGCAAGACAGGGAGAATCAGGCAGGATGGAGAACTGTTCACTGCCCTCTCCATCTTGGTGCAGGCACCCTCCCCTTCCAAAATGCCCCACTTCCTCCAAAGGCTATGTCCCCACCATTCTCCGAGCATCCCCCAGGCTTGGTGCTCAACACCTTTCACTTCCAAAGCATGCCAGGGTCAGAGCTGCATCTGTCAGGGGCCAGGGGGCCTATCCCAGGGCACCTAACTTTCTGAGCCCCACAGGAAGGGTGAGCCACATCTGGGGCTTCAGTCCCTCCCCAAAGCTCACCTGGGGTCCAGGGGCCTCCGACAATCCTAAGAGGAACCAGTCCAGTCCCAGCTGATGGGGGAGGTGAAGGCCTCAGGATTGCAGCCTTTGGTGGCAGCTTCTCCCCAGGGGCTTTGCAGCCTGGCTTTAACCCTTTGGAGTGCTGGGGCTAGCAGCTTCTCCAGTTTCCCCACCGCTCCACTGCAAAATGCCCCCCAGTATCTATTATGCCCCAACTCCACTATTATCGTTCTCTCCTCTCCCAATCATGAGCTCTACACTTATCACCAAAGTCAAAAATCCTTTATCAAACACCGTTCCCAGGGGCACTGGATGAGGGACTCCCAGATGTAAGCTCATCTCCAGTGCAGTCGCCACGACACAATCACAGCAGCCCCACCCACCGCACCAGCAGTGGCCTGAGGCTGTGACTTAGCGGGTCTCTAGGACTTGGCTTTGAATGCCAACCCTGCCTCTGACTAGAATGTGGCCTCAGGCAAATTGTTTAAGCACTTGGAGCTCTGACTTTGTGATTTCCAGGGTATAATATCTACCCCAGAAAGTTATTGGGTAGATTCAATGAGATGACAAATTTAAAGTACTTAAGTCTCTGCTTGGCACAAAGGAAGTATATTCCGGTTCTCAGCCTCTCCAATTAATTTGAAATTACTTATAAGTTCTTAACATAAATATGCAATATTTTAAAAGTTTTGGAGAATAGTGGTTATCTCAGAGGTGATGGAGCTATGAGATACTTTTCTTCCCACACTGGATCTTTCTGTGTTTGACATAAGGAGTCTACATTACTCGCTATCATTTTAAAAAGTAATGAAGGTAATTTAAAATTCTTTAAAAGGCTAATGGAATCTTAAAAAGTGTTTTTTAAAAAGAAACTATAGAGGGGAAAAAAAAAGGTTTGTTGGCTTTTCCATTACAAAAGTAAGAGCGTTATTTATAGAATAATTGGGAAAATTTTGGAAGTAAAGTAGAAGAAAAATTACCTATAATCTCATTATCTAAAGACAGCTATTGTGAACATCTCATTAATATTTGGTCCTAATCTAATTTTTTTCCTTAGAATTACACAAGTTAAACATTCTCTTTACGAAAGATTGAAATGATACAGAGTTAAAAAGAGAAAGTTGAGCAAGTCCCCTTTCCCATCCCTAGTACGGTCCCCTCCCTATCCCGATCTGCCGGTCGTTTTTCTGTCTGTGCATTTTTATCTTTTTACATGTATTAATATATTTTTCTAGTCTCTATGGAGATTTTCATTATGTTAAACATTTTTAAAAACATTTTTGACCAATAATAACTATAATGTATAAATAATATGTGAATAAAATAGAAATTATAATATTCAAAATGCTTGTAAAATTTGACTCAAAAATTTACGTAAGTATTCAGGATTCGAATTTCAACCATGTTCCCCCTCTATAGTTTCTCCTTCCAGAAGCAGCCAATATTGTTTCTAGTCCCCCGTTCCAGAAATAGTTTATGTATAAACAAGCAAGTCTCAGAGAGAGAGAAAGAACTTATTTCCTTTCTTTAAAGCACCATAGATAGTATACTAAACATTCTTAGGCATCTTACTTATTTCACTTTCTTTCTTTTTTTTTTTCCTTTAAAAAGCCAGGTTCTGGCTCTGTCACCCAGGCTAGAGTGTAGTGGTGTGATCTATCATAGCTCGCTGCAAACTTGAACTCCTGGGCTCAAGTGAGTCTCCTGCCTCAGCCTCCCAAGTAGCTGGGACTATAGGCACACATCACCACCACGCCTAGCTAATTTGTTTTTGTTAGAGACAGGGTCTTGCTATGTTGCCCAGACTGGTCTTAAACTCCTGGGCTCAAGCAATCCTCCCACCTTGGCCTTCCAAAGTGCTGGGATTACAGGCATAATCCACAGTGCCCAGCCTTCACTGTATTTTTTTCATCCCAAGCCACCATTGTCCAACAAAACTTAGAGTTACACATATACTTTTACATTTTCTAGTGAACACATTTTACAAACTTAAAAGGAACAGGTGAAATTAATTTTAACAATATATTTTATTTAAAGTAATATATCTGAAATATTTTGGCAGGAAATCAACATAAAAATTATTAAACATTATTAACGTTAATTTTTATTAACATAAAAATTATTAATATAAGTTCAGGCATGGTGGCTCACACCTGTAATCCTAGCACTCTGGGAGGCCAAGGTGGGAGGATCACTTGAGTTCAGGAGTTTGAGACCAGCCTGAGCAAGAGTGAGACCCCGTCTCTACTAAAAAGAGAAAACTTAACTGGCCTCATGGCACACACCTGTAGTCCCAGCTACTAGGGAGGCTGAGGCAAGAGGATCACTTGAGACCAGGAGTTTGAGGTTGCAGTGAGCTACGTTGATGCCACTGCACTCTACCCAGGGCGACAAAGTGAGTCTGTCTCAAAAAGAAAATAAAAAAAGGAAACTGAACCCCCCTCCTCGTTCTCCCCATTTAAAAAAAAATTATTAATGAGATATTTTACATTCCCTTTTTGTACCAAGTCTTCAAAATCTAGTGTGTGTACTTTACACTTAAAGCACATCTCAATTAGGATTAGCTACATTTCAAATGCCCCACAGCCATATGTGGTGGCTTCTGTGTTAGCAGAGAGCTAGGCATAGCATGAACTCCATTTTATGCATGGACATAATTTATTGATCAGTCCTGTATTAATGAACATTGAGGTCATCTCCATCTTTTGCTAATTAAACCATGCTACAGAGGGTAACCTTGTACTTAAATAATTTTACACGTATATAGGTATAGCTGTACCTTCAAATAACATGTGTATAGGTATAGCTGACAGTAATTTGTATACATTTTGCAAATTTCCCTCCTTAGAAGTTATACAAGTTTATCTTCCCCCAAGCAGAGTATGAGAGTGCAGTTTCCCTACCCCTGGTCAGCACGATGTGTTATTAAAAAAATGTTTTTGCAATCTTTGCTGATCTAATAGATGAAAAATTAGTGCCTCAGTATAGTTTTAATTCATATTTTTTCATTATGAGTAAAAGGAGAACATTTTTCGTATGTATAAGAAACATTCATGTTTTCTTTCCTATGAATATTCTTTGCCCATTTTGTTATTGGATTATAGGCCTTTTTCTTATTGATTTATGAGAGCTTTGTGCGGTGTATGGTGTGTGTGGGGTGTGTGTGTGTGTGTATTTGTGGGTTTTTTTGCACAAGCCCCCATAAATAAATGTACAATATGTATTACAACAGCCCTTGGTCTACAATAGAAATTAGAGATATTTTTTCCAAATTTGTGCTTCGTAATTGGAGTTTGCTTATGGTGGTTTTTATTCTGTGGAAACTCTTATGTTTACCTTCATGGTACGTATCTATCTTTTCTTTAATAGATTCTGGGTTTGGTAAATTTTAATTTACTTTTATTTAAACTGTCAAGATGAGGTGTCACAAAATTAAGGACCTGGCCACAAAGTATTCAAACATCAAAATCCCAGGTGCCCAGCAATAATCAAACCAACATCTACAGCAGACATCTTTAGTTAATATGTACCTTGCTGTGAGCAAAATTCAGATTTAGGAAACAGATGAGTCAGGGGTAATCCTTTACTTATAAAGAGACATACAATACAAAAGCTTCCTTCAAATAATGAGCTAGGTAATTAACTACGTTTAAGTTTACAGCTTTCCAGTGGCTGTATAAGTGGAGGCTCATCTGTACTGGCATCAGCTTCCAAAGCAGGTTCAGTGTCAGTGAAGCATTTATTGGGTATTGACCGATGAAGAGTCCAGGCTTTGGGGGGTTAGAGTTCCAGCTCTGCCCTGTGGGATGTTGAACAAGTTTCCCAACCTCCCCAGACCTAATTCCTCACTTAGAAAATGATGATAATAACGCTGGAGAGGTTGCTTGAAGATTAAGTGGAAAAACTGCTTGGGAAGTTCTCAGCACAGGTCCAATACTACAGTGCTCAGTAAACGACACTGCCATTGGATTCATTCTCTTCCCTGCTCACCCTCTTGCTACAATGGTTTAAAGAATTCATCCATCTGTCCATTCGACTAATTCATCTACTCAATGACTTATTAGATAATTTATATTATTTCATATAATCCATCATTCATTCATTCATTTGTTCACTCATGCATTTATTCATGCATTCAGTCATTCGTCCAAAAAATATTTGAGCTCTTACTATGTGCCACGTCCCAGGCTAACCAGTCTGTAGAGCTGACTCTAGACCAAGAAGGTTGAGGCTCAAAAGCTTCCCATTCATTCCATAACACAACAAACAACAGTTGTGTTCACTGTACACAAAGGCCCTAAATCCAATAGCCCCTAGTCTTACTTCCATGACATACTCTCCTGGTTTCTCTCTCTTTGTTCTTTGTTTCTCCTTCCTTCTTCCCTCCTTCCCCACTTCTCTTTTACCCTCTCTTTGCCTCTACCCAGGACTCAGGCCTTTACTGCCCCTACCAGAGTCCCTTGGTGGACGACCACTCAGACTCTGGAGTCAGAACAACCTGAGTTGAGCCTCAGCTCCCCCACTTCCTAGTTGTGGGATTTTAGACGCGTCTGGCTCTCAGTTTCCTCATCTGTAAAATGGGGATAATGATATCAACTTTACAGGTCCAATGAAATGATTGAATAAAACAGTGTCACTGCTTGGCTGTGAGGAAACAATACCAGGGAAATATGATTATCCATTCAAATGACAATTAGTTGAACGTCTGTACTCTATGTAGGCATTGTGCTCAGTGCTGCGGAAGACACACAGAGAGCTGGTGTAGTCTTCCAGCCAGCACAGGAGGGGACACAGCAAGTGCTGATGGGAAGGGCTCGTGCGTAATAAGAGTTACCATTACTTGCTATTACCGAGGAAAGGAACTAGTATTTCTTAAGCCCCTCACTCTGGGTACTGGCACTTCTCAGAGATCTGTGCTGAGAGGGCTCTCAGGTTGATGCTGGCTTCTCTGGTTTTGTTAGCAACTCCAATGTGGCATTATTTATGGCTTTCAAGTCATTTGACTTGGTGGTAAATCTGAATATAAATTAGGTATTAGAATATATTAAGCAATTAGTTCAATTTGCTAGGAATGATAATAGTAAGACGGTTACATATGAAACTGTTCCAATTTTTTTAGGTATACGTTTAAGAATTTAGGGATGAAATGGTAAGAAGTCAGAGTTTGATTTTTAAAAATCAGGGGGAAAAGGAAGGGTAAAATATATGTGGCAAAATGTAATAATTATTGGATCAAGATTTCATTATAATGTTCATTCTGAGTGGTTCACTACAGCATTGTTTGTTTTTGTTTCATTTTGGGTGTGTTTAATAGCTTTTACAATAAAAAGATTAAATATTTACTTTTGAGGAGGGGAAGTATCACTTTGGAGAAGCAAGTGGGCAGGACACCTGCCTGGAAACCAGGCTCTCACTTAGGCAGAGTGTGGACAGCCCCTTGGCCAGGAGAGGTGCCTTGGCTACGCAGATTGGCATCTGCTTTGTTTGCAGGGCCTTTGCTAGGTGCCCTTGGGGCAATGGGCTTCACAGAGCAGCCACCCTCAGGGAACTTACCTGGAGAGGGAAGAAGGCTTGTCAATAACTAAGCCCTCTCCAACCCTAGGGGAACAGCTAGGCCTCAAACAGGGTTTCAAGGGCTTGTGGTCTTCTACCTCCAAGTTCACTTCATTTCTTCCGTCTTCTCCATTTCATCCATAAAAAGACAAGACCACAAGGCCAAATCCAAGGTCTCCCAGTCACTCTGCTCTTCATCTCAGGCCTGGTGCCCTTGGTCTTGGTTAATTTACTCCCAATTCCCTCCACTTCCCACAGCCACACACAGGTAACCACCTTGATTAGCTTCCTTCCAGAGTTTGTTTTCACAAGTACAAGCAAATAAAAAAAAATATTCTCCAAATACAGTATGTTCTCAATAGGCTTAAAACTAATAATAACTCAAAATACAGAAAATCACGAAGTGTTTCAGGTAAAGAGCGGAAGTGTGGGAGTTGTTAGCATCTAGATAAGATCTAAAGCCAAGTGGGTAGGAAGACAGGAGGGAGAGGGGAGAGAAAGAAAAGGGACCATCCTCTAGAGTCAGCTGGAAAGAAAAAAAGCAGAAAGAAAAAATCAAGAGGGAATATTTTATTTATTTATTTTTTTATTTCAGAGTTTTACAGGCGTGTACACATTTTGGTTACATAATTTGCTTTTGTACACTTTGAGTCAAAGTTATAAGTGTGCCCTTAACCCAGTTAGTGTGCATTGTACCCGTTAGGTGTGAATTTACTCATCCTCTCCGCCCCCTCCCACCTGCTTAATTTCCCTTGAGTTTTACTTCCATAGGAGGGAGTATTTTAAATCAGTTATGTTACCAGCTACTGATGTGTGAACAGACCTACATGATGACCCAACCGGGAAAGACAGCCAAGTTAAAGTGGGAGTTCAGAGTAAAATATATCTTATAACCCCCTTTTGCAAAAATCTATCTAATATACTTGTATAAGCACGTGTTTAGTGAGTAGGAAGAAGTCTGGGAGACTTTAAATGGAGTAAACTAACTGGAAACCCTGGGGAGTAGGTCTGTGGGGAGAGGTGACTTTTTCACATTGCACATTTCAATTTTGTTTTGTTTGCATTTTTACCACAAGAACACGTTCTTTTTGTACTCATTTCGGCAGCACATATACTAAAATTGGAATGATACAGAGAAGATTCAGATGACACACAAATTCGTGACGTGTTCCATATTAGAAAATAAAAAAAGAATGCATTCTTTTTGTAAATAATGAAGATCTGTGAAAGGGGAGAAAATACTGTTTAAGACCACCTATATTCAAAATTTCTGAGGCTGTATTGGATGGTGATTAAAATTGCTGTCTTCAGAGTTGAATAATCACGGGTTTAAATCCCAGCTCTGCACCATGAACAAATTAACCTCTCTGAACCTCAGTTTCCCCATCTGTAAAATGGTGATTATGATAATAATTATCTCACAGTACTGTGATAATGATTAAATGAGGAAATACAAGTAAAGCATTTAGTACAGTGATTGTCAGACAGAAAATGCTCAATGAATACCAGTCATCTTTTAAAATAGTTATTATTAGATCAAACCAGCTAATCACAGAGGTACACATTTGGACCATACTATTTTGATCCCTCTAGAACTGCTGAATTGCTCTTTTTTTTTTTTTTTCTTTTTCTTTTAAACAGACAGGGTCTTGCTCTGTCACCCAGGCTGGAGTGCAGTGCCACAAGCATAGCTCACTGCAGCCTCGAACTCCTGGCCTCAAGCGATCCTCCTGCCTCAGCCTCCCAGTGCTGGGATTACAGGCAAAGAGCCACCACACCCAGCCCCTGAACTGCTTTTTTCTGGTCATGCTTTGGACATGCTTTGAATCCTCCACTGAGGATCATTACAGAAAGGGTGATGGGAAGACTGCTACTATTATCTATTGTTAGAATCTATGCAGCTCAGGGGTGGGCTGTGTGTACCCAAGGGAATATGCAAGATGCTTCTCAGCAGAATTTCCATGTAGATTTATATTTTCTCTTCTTCTTTTTTTTCTTTTTTTTAGACAGAGTCTCACTCTGTTTCCTGAGCTAGAGTGCCATAGTGCCAGCCTAGCTCACAGCAACCTCAAACTCTTGGGCTCAAGCGATCCTACTGCCTCAGCCTCTCCCAAGTAGCTGGGACTACAGGCATGCACCACCATGCCTGGCTAATTTTTTCTATATATTTTTAGTTGTCCGGTTAATTTTTTTCTATTTTTTAGTAAAGACAGGGTCTCACTCTTGCTCAGGCTGGTCTCGAACTCCTGACCTTGAGGGATCCTCCCACCTCTGCCTCCCAGAGTGCTAGTTTTACAGGCGTGAGCCACCACGCTCTGCTTCTCTCATTCTTTTCAATTTCTACTTTTGTGTTTTACAATGCACGTAATGTATTAGTTCATCAGTGCATACATATCATTTATAAACAACTATACCTACGTTGAGGAGTTTAACCATTTTTACCCATGGGATGTTAACCTGTAACATTTGGAAAGCAGTATCTTCTTTATGGGTTCCCTCAGACTCAAGGTCACAAAAAGCTGCATTTCTTGCAAGCAATTGGTTTATTGTTTTTAACGAACTTCTGTTATTGATACCTTTCCTTCTTGGCTTTGGCTGCGAGGAAACTCGGCGCCAAATTTACAAACCAGCTGTATACAGAGAATGCCTAACAGTGGCATTCTGAGGGCCGGTGTGAGCACAGCTTCTGGAACCACACTGCCTGGGTTCAAATCCACTTACTACCTCTGTGAACTTGGCAAGTTACTTAACCTCTCCGTACCTCAGTTTCCTCATCTGTAAAACAGCGATTGTAACTGTAATTACCTCATGGGATGATTGTGAAGATTAAATGAGATGATGCATCTAAAGCAATTAGAGCAATACTTGCCATGTAGTAAACATTCAAATAGCAGTTCTGTTTATTGTTATTATTTGCTCTTATTCTATGATCTCCATACCCTTGCTTTTGCTGTTGTTTTCCAGCCCCATTTCTACTGTACAGAATTTAGTAAGGTACTTCAAATCCTTTATTGGAGAGAGTATAAGCAAACAGCTATATAAATATTTTTAATGTGCCAGGCACTGTGTTAGGCACTTAATGAATATAAAGAGGCCAGACGCAGTGGCTTGTGCCTGTAATCCTAACACTCAGGGAGGCCGAGGCGGGAGGACCACTTGAGCCCAGGAGTTTGAGGTTGCTGTGGGCTAGGCTGACGCCACTGCACTCTACTCAGGGCAACAGAGCAAGACTCTGTTTCATTTCTTTTTTTTTACCCTACAGAACAGATCCAAGAGCGAGACTCTGTTTCAAAAAGAAAGAGGAAAAAAAAATACAAAGAAAATATCATTTCCACCTTCAAGGTAATGGTCAGTCTAGTGGGGGAGACATGCATACAAATAACCATAACCCAAGGACCAAACATGGGAAGGCGTGTGGCAGAGGTGCCCAAGTCCACAAGGAGACCTGTGAAGGTTTCCTGGAGAAGGTGGCACAGGAGCCACACTGTCCCCTCAGGAGACAAGATGACGGAGCAGGGATTCCAGGTGGAGGCAGCAATGGAAGATGCAGGACTGAAGTGCTACCAACACCACTGGCTACCAGGGTGCTCAAGAACTCCGTTTGGTTATTTGATCCAAATGGTATGAAAAGGGGTAGGAAGAGATAAATAGGACTACGTCCAAGGGCTCTGGGTGCCAAGGGAAGTGAGAAAGAACAAGTTTGGAGCAGAGCCAAATCCTCTGAAGTGGGAAGGTAAACTTGCCCTGCCAGGCCAGAAACACAGGTGTGAAGACCAGGTTAGCAGCAGTGGCTTTGAGGGAGGAGGGAATGGAAGGTGTTGGGGGGCTGAGGGAGGGGTCCCCTGCCCAGATCTGTTTACAGTGCAGAACAAAGGCCCTGACATTTCCCCTTGGGGCTCAGAGGTGGAACCTTCCTTTTCTTTCATGGTGTGGCTTCAACTTCAGGCCTTTCAGAACCACATCTGGGCACAATCTTTTAAGGTGTCCTACCATCTCTAAGCAAAGTGATCCCAGATAACTTCTGCCACATGCTCCCTTCCTTTGGAGGCACATGGAAGTTGAGCCTGAAAATGAGGGACCTAATCACAATAAATTCCCCATCCCTAATGCCCCTAAGAAGGGGGCAAAGCACAGAATTTAGAGTTGGGCAGAACTGCCTTTTAATACTAGCTTCAGACAAGATACTAACCCCAGTAAGCCCCGGATTCCTCATCTGTAAAATGAGGGTATCAGTATATGCCTCAAAGCTTGCTAGGATTCCACGATGTAACGTGTACATGCCTGGTACTCAGCAGGCACTGTGATGACCTCTAAGCTCCCTCAGTTCCTGAAATGAGTAAACTGCCACTCATTGAGAACCTCTGCAGGGTGCTTTGCGGGTCTGCTTCACCAATGAGGAGGTGGCCGTTGGCCTTCAGAATGAGGCAGCAACATGAGCTCTTTCCTCTTTCTGTCCTTGAAGACTTGATCTCCTGAAGTCAAGTGGCCACCTCGTAGAATGATGCCTCAGGTATAGTCAGAAAGTTTGATATTGCTAAAGGCTGGACTTCAACTAACTCAGCGCTTAAAAAAGTCTAGTAATAATTCAAGCCTGCCCCCTCCCCCAGGGCCCCGTTTATTCCCCCCAGAAAGAGCAGGGCAGGTAATATCTGTTCAGCTTTCATGTAGAATAAAAAGGTTATCACCACACTTTCCTTTCTGAATCAACCTTTCCTTCCTTCTGTTTCTTTAGGATGGTGTTTTTCAAGTTGGCTGCTCAGTGGAGTTACCTGGAGAAGTTTAAAAACTGCCTCCCTCCCACCTGATTTAGATGTAAGTGGTCTGGAGCCTGGCTTGGGCCTCTAGATTTTTTTTTAATTCCCAAGTATTCTAATGTGGAGTCAAGTTGAGAACTATTGCCCTAAGTACTCAGGTTAAAAAAAAATATCTATATATCTTCTATCTTAATAAATATATTTTAAAAACAAAATGGAATGACATTGATATACTATTTTTTTTCTTTTTTTATATCCAGGTTACGCTCAGATATACTATTAATATTACACAAATTCTTCTTTTTTAAAAAAGAAATTTATTTATTTACTTTGACTTGGATATACTCCAGCTCCAATTTGCTCTTTTTGACCCTACAGTATGCCATGAATCTCTTCCCTTGACAATACATATAAAAATACCTCCCACATTTTAGCAGCTGTGCAATATTTTATTGTAGGGATGTATTATCACTTATTCAAGCAGTCCCTTGCCATTGGACATTTAGTTTGTATCTAGTTTTCACTCTTGGAAACACTGTTGAAGTAACACATTTTCATGAATTGTGCAAATGTTTCCATTAATCTAAGAGTCACGAAGTGGAATTGCTTCGTCAAGGAACTTAATATGTAGATAAATATTTATGTATTTTTATTTCTTGGTCAGTGAATGAAGGAAGCACCTTGTGATGTCATTTGCTGGGTACATATATGGGATTGCTGTGGCTGATCCCTTCAGGAGACCTCAGGGATCCACTGGGCCCTGCTAGAATGCTGGCTGGGCTGACCGAACCTATGACCACCTTTGTGAGCTCTGTTTTGGCCTTTCTAAGGCAGGTGGTGGCCAAGGTACAGGGTCTTCCTGCTCTCACTGCAGGGTGCCTTTTGATTTCTTAGCCCATAACCTAGGACGTTGGAGGGGCTTTGGAAGGCTATTGGAAGAGGTGGAACATGCCAGTTAGAATCAACCTGTGCTCATTTTGTCTGAAGCTAAGCCTGGTCCACAGGGGCAAGGCTTGCAAGGGAGGGAGGAGGAACCGGGGAGCAGGAAATCCAAGCCAGGCCTCTATCTCCACAGGGCTTCTCACAGAGGTGAGGAATAACTGCCCCTTTTCCTGGCCTCCCCTGCTGAACTTGAAACAAAATGTGGACTTCTACAGGAGGCTGCCAAGAAGGGCCGGGAGAGCCCAGGTGGGGCGACCCTGAAGATCAGGAAGGGGCGGGACGATGGTGTGTGGATCTTGGAGCTAGTGAACAGGTAAACAGTACAGACTGAGGGATTGTGCAAGAGAGTTTGAGGAAGGAGTTTCCAGGCAGTCCTCATATTCACACCCTGGCCCTACTGCCAACCATGAGGAGGCCTGGAGTGAGCCCCTTTCCTCATCTGGAAAATGGGCCCGTACATATTTCACCTTGGGCTATTATGAGGATTATATGAGGGAACAGACAGAAGTACTTGCCACTGTCCCTGGCACACATGTAGGTGCTTAATAAATAGTAGTTGTATTTATCACTGGATAAAACCACTAGGATACCATCCAAGGTGACAGGGAACCAATCCAAGAAAGTTCCACAGGGAACCCTCCAAGAAAGAGGGTCCCATATCCTACAGGGCAGCCACTGCATGGGGCCTGGAATCTATTGCTCAAAGTGACAGGCCAGGAGCTTCCCGTGGCTGCTGCCTGGCGGGTGGGATGCATTGTCCAAGACAAAGGATCTGCTTCTGCAGCCCTGGATGCTCAGATGTGGACCGCCCACCCGTACCCCTGCTGCCCTTGCCCATCTGCTCCAGGGGCAACTCCCTTCCACCTCCAGGGAACTATGCAGAGGCTTCTGGGGTCTAGTGGGCCTGTGGCCATGGCCTTGAGTGGGGAGAGAGGAATATGGGGAGGGGAGGCTGTAAGAAATGTAAATGGTGTGGTGTGGAGCTCGGCTCCAGCTGTCTGGCACTCCCCGGAGCTGGCCTGAGTCAGATGAAGGAGCCCCAGACTCTGGGCGCCTTTTGTCCCAGGGCTTGGCTATGTAAAATGAGGGGGAAGGGACAAGAATTTGTGGCACTTGTCCATTCACTGGAGCCCCTGCTGCCAGGAGGTGCGAGAAAGAGGGAGGGAGTTGCAGTGTCAGGCCTGGAAGGTTTAGATATGAGAATGGCAGCTCAGCATGCAGTGGACCCACAAACAGATTCCTAGCCTTCCAGCCTCCAAGAGAGGTGAAACTTCAGGCCAGCCAGACTCCATCCAGCTTAGCATGTGCCATGAACTGTTTCCTCTACCCCCTAGTTTGGCGTCCCAAAACCCCATCTCATCTTGCTGGTCCCCAAATCCCCATTTTCCACTCCCTGCCAAAACTCACTGCTTCCCCCGGCCCACTTCCAAGGCTGTTTGACTTTCCGAGGTTTTGTTGGTTGGTTTTTGCTTTCCGTTCCTCTTGGGCTGCTTGGAGCTCACAGCTTGCAGGGCCTTCTTAGAGGCCCCGTTTTGAAGCACGAGATGCTGCTTGGACATATCAGTTGAAGTCCCAGAAAAACCAGTGTGGGGAGAGGAAGGACTTGGAACCACACACACCTGGGTCAGAACCCTGCTTGCCCTTCCCAGCCCGCTGAACACCAGGCAAGTCACTAACTTTTCTGAGCTGCCGTTTTCTATGGGTAAAACTCAGATAATGTTTGCTCCCACTTCTCAGAGTTTTTGTACAGATTAAATGCCCAGGTTAACGTTTGGAAAGCTCTTAGCACAATGCCTGGCACAGAATAGGTGCTCCATGAATCATAATCATAAGGAAATAAGGCAGAACCCCCCTGCCATGTTTTAATTTGTACTTCCTTGTTACTAAAGAGATTAATCTTTTAAAAATATGTTTACTAACCATTTGTATTTCTTATATAAATTGCCTGTGTTCGTATCTGTCATCCATTTTTCTTTTAGTCTTTGGTTTAATGATTGGTGGGACCTCTTTATACATTCTGGAATTCTTTGTAGTGTAATTTACAAATGTTTCTCTTGGTCTGTCACTTGCTTTTAGCTCTTTGATGTCTTTCAACACACAAAGTCTCTTTTTCCTTCTGCACAGTGTATGCCCAAATCTGCCTTGGTTTCTCATTTTCCACAACATTCTCCCATCCATGGCCCATGGGGGCTGTTCCTGTATAGGCTACCTTTCCTGGCGTCTTGGGGGTCCACACTGACCCTCCCCTTAACCAGAGCACTCCCCATCGTTGTTCCCCAAATGTGGAAAACCTGCAGCCAGGCACATGTGACTGCATCCTGTGGTATCTTTATTCCAACATGCACACACTCCCCCCTACTGGTTTCTAGAAGAATCACACCTTTTTTTTTTTTTTTTTTTTAACTAGTTGCGGGTTTAGGGAAACTCCAAGATCTGGGTGAGAAATTAGCGTCTGAATGAGAATTTAGATGTCCCCCGTTGACCTTCTATTTGGGGCCCAGGACTGACCCAAGCTCTCCATATCTCATCACCCCAGTCCTCTGCCAGACGGTGCAGATTCAGATGGATCGTAAGATGCATTTCTGAGAAACTGTGCGTAAATCTCATTTGATGGATTCTATTTTAATGTTCTAGGAGAGATCAGAATTAAAATTAATGTCATGGATTCTAACAGCTGATTTATTTGGCAGCTACTCTGTGGCATTCACTGCATTAAGCACTTTACATGAAGATCATACTTAACCCTCAGGACAATAAGGAAAGCTCCAATCTCTCGATTTTCTAGAGTGGGAGACTGGAGCTCAAAGGAGTTATGCAGCTTGGCTGAGGTCACCCAGCTGCAAGGGTGCCAGATTGAGCAAAGAGACATACAGGATGCCCAGTGGGATTTGCATTTCATGTAAACAATGAATAATGTTTTAGTACAGCATGTCTCAAATATTGTATGCACTATTTTACCTGGCAACCCTACCCAGATTATGCGGTAAAATGTGGACTAGAAGCCAACTCTCCTGATTCCCTGACCTTCTAGTGGTTAGAGCCATGGAGCACTTGCATGGAATTCCTTGGGAAGGGAAAAAACCTCTTATACTAACTCTTGTACTCCACCTCAGACACACGGAATAGAATTGCTAGGGGTTGAGCCCAGGAATCTGTACTTTTTAACAAGCACCCTCACCCTCAAAGCCCGACTCCCCAAGGATCCCTTTGCACTTTGAATTTGGAGAGCACTTTTGTGTGAATTCAGCTCAGGAATGTAGATGCCCATATTCAGCTGTCTTGTGGCTTCCAATATTTCCAGTTTGCCCTTTATGTTCATTCGATCATCCATCCACTCAACTCCGTGATGAACATTTATTGTTTGAAGGCCTGTCCAGCCAGCCAGGGGTAGAAAGATCAATTAGAGGCAGAGCAGGAGACAGGCTGGAAACAGACACAATGAGGCGGTGGTGGGTGGGCCGCCTGATAGGGCCATGCTAGAGGCTTGCTCTGGAAGCAGAGGGGGCAGGGGTAGGAACGGTCAGATACAGATTCCAGGGGATTAGCTTCAGCGGAGTCTTGAAAGGCTAATAATTTTGTTTCCCTATCAAGAGGGGAACAAATGATAATGGATACAAATTCCAGCCAGCGGTTACAGTTTGTGGTATGAAATGAATTCAGGTGAAGGAGAAAGGGACAACATGGGCTTCGGAGCCAGACATGCTACTCACACCCAAGTTCCCCCGACCTTCTAGCTGTATGCCCGTGGCCATGAAACCAGTCCTTTCCATTCCTCAGTTTTGTCTTCTGTGAAATGGGGATAACAATATTATCTACCTCATTGGTCTGGTGTGCATGTTAAAGGAAATAATCCATATGAAATGCCTAACACAGCTCCTGGGACTTAGTAAGTATTCAACAGAGGTTAACATCAACAAATTTCTTCTCTCTGCTAGATCTTTCCTTCAGCCTGCAAATGTGTTGTAATCCTTCCATCCTTGACCCCCTGTCCTCTTCTGACTACTGACACATCTGTCCCCTTGTATGGCACAACTCTGAAAGGATTGTCTGTAATCCCCCTTTCCATTTCTTCGCCTCCCTCTCTGTCCTGAGCCCACTCCATGGAACCTGCTCTTGTCAGGGTCACCGATAAGCTCCACGATGCAATTCCACTGGGCAACTTTCAGTCCTTACCTGCAGCCTTTCAGCAGCGCTCAAAACGATTGGTCCGCCCTTGCTTCTTGAAGCTCTTGCTTTCTTTAGCTTTCAGGACAACTCACTGCTGGTTTTCCTCCTACCTCCCTGTTGTTCCTTCTCCATCTCCTTTGCTGGCTTTTCCTACCACTAGATGTTGGACTCCCACAGGCTCAGTCCTCTGAATTCTTTTTTTTTTTTTTTTTTTTTGCAATGGGATCTCACTCTGTCACCCAGGCTGGAGTGCAGTGGCACGATCATGGCTCACTGCAGCCTTGAACTCCTGGGCTCAAGGGATCCTTCCACCTCAGCCTCCCAGGTAGCTGAGACTATATGTGTGCACCACCACACCCAGCTGAATTCTTTTCTTTATCTACATTCAAGGCATCCCATGTTAAATGACTGATCGGGGTGGGGTAGAAAGGATGGCCATTTGGGCCCCACAGGGGGCAACTCAGATGGGCCATTTTAGCCCTGGCACTCCCCAAGGGGTCAGCTGAGGCTGTCGTGAGGCTGCCCCACAACTTGATTTCTCCCTCTGCTCAATCCTGCTTCCTTCCCCTCCCTTCCAAAGATGTGATCCCAAGAGCAGTGTCTATAGTCATCAAGCATGCCAAATATTGTCTCAAGGTACAACCTGCGGCACCTACTATAGTTTTCTTAGCACTATCTGATTTACATTTAATATCATTTTATTTGTTTATTGTATATATCTGCCTAAACTCTGTGAAGGGAGAGATTTTGTTTTCAAATTGTTATATCTCCAGCACCTAGAACAATGCCTGCCACGTACAGAGTAGTTGCTCAGTAAATACTTACTGTATGTTGAATGAAGTCATCATCATCTGCTTACTACTGCTGGGGCTCAGAAAATGACACCCCAAAGTATGGCACTTTGGCATCCTAAGTATTAATACTTCAAACTAAAGGACACTGCAAGGGCCTCAGAAGCAAAGTCTCTTTCTGACCTTTCTTTCCTGTCCTTTTTCCTCCTGCTTCCCTGTTTCTATGGCCCAAGGCAGGCCATAGAAACTAGAACCCCTATCCCCCAAAGCCAGCCATAAAACCTAGGGATATTACTCTAACCTCCCTCTGCCTTTCTGTGTAGGAGCTGGCCATGAAGAAATTCTCTGAACTACCCTGTCTGAAAGTAGGTCAGAAGACCCTCATTCCAGAAGGGGTCCTACCCTGTACCCAGGAGGAAGGAATGCCGCACAGACTGGCCGAGAAGAATCTGAACAGTCAGGCCTTGATGGTTTTCCCCCCTCAGTCTGTTACTATTAGATCATCCCCTTTGTCCAATCCCATTTCTACATGACTATCTGCTCGTTATTGAACCTAAGCATAAAAACAGACACTTTTCCCTGGGTCTTTGAGTCTTCATTTCTGAAGGCTCCATGTCATCTAAAACTTTAATTAAATGAATTTGTTGTGTTTTTCTCTTGTTAACCTGTCTTTTGTTACATGAGTATCGGTTCTGCTCCCTATGATAGGGAGGAAAGGGACCACATCTTTATCCCCCTACAGTACTTTAAGCATTACTCTCTGGTCCTTGGGTGATTTCTAATATGAAAGCTCCAATTTTTTAACATACATGCAGCTCAGGGGGCACAATCTTTCCAAAATGATTTACTTCTGGGGTGGAAACAGACCCAGATGGCTTCAGATCTGGAAGACCTGACAGCAGAACTCTGCTCAGCTGACAACTGTACCCCTCCTGTTCCGTCCTGCTTTTGTCTGGAAACAAATTTAACAGGCTAGTCTCACATGGGGAAGCTGCCACCAGCCTTTGAACCAGCTACACTGCAAGCATTTTGACCTGGTCAGCCCACAGGATAAATTTCAGATGAAGCAGCTACTCCTGAGTATTTTTACACACTGCTTCATCTTTTTTCAGAACATTCACATTGCTCAGTAATTTCTCAGGATAGCCATAAGCTGTGGGTTGCTTTATCGTCCTAATTTCATATACAGGGAAACTGGGTTCAGAGGAGTAGCTTCATTTATTCCAAAAGTGTTTGATGAACACCTTCTGTGCAGCAGGCGCTGGGCTGGGTATTGGATATGAAGATGACTAGGCAAGCTCCCAGGCTAGCAGGGGAGCCAGGTACAACTCTCGCTGTAACTGAGGTATGAACTGAGAGCTGGGAGGGCCAGAAGAGGAAATTATTGCCGCTATATTAGGGGACAACCTCTGGGAATGTTTCATTGTGTAGGTAACATTTTTAAAAACAAAACACCTAAACATGCAGCCTCTTTTTGTTCAAACTGTCTTTCACTCTCTCCATTCCTTGCATTCCAAATTCCTACAGATTTCCAATCATTTTCAGTGGGTGCACACTCATGCACACACAAACGTGCTTTTTTGTTTTATTTATTTATTTATCTCTTATAAAGATGAGGTCTCGCTATGTTGCCCAGGCTGGTCTCAAACTCCTGAACTCAGGCAATCCTCCTGCCTTGGCCTCCCAAAGTGCTGGGATTACAGGTGTGAGCCACTGCACCTGGCCCAAACATGCTTTTTTAAAAACAAAATGTGAAGCATGGCTTCTTTTAAAGTAAACCACATTTTGGATATATCCAAAGATATTAATTGCAGCATTGTATGTAACAGACAGAGACTATAACCCACTAAAATGTTCATCAATAGGAAACTGGGGGCCGGGCGCAGTGGCTCACACCTGTAATCCTAGCACTCTGGGAGGCCGAGGTGGGAGGATTGCTCGAGGTCAGGAGTTAGAGACCAGCCTGAGCAAGAGCGAGACCCCATCTCTACTAAAAATAGAAAGAAATTATCTGGATAGCTAAAAATATATATAGAAAAAAATTAGCCGGGCATGGTGGCGCATGCCTGTAGTCCCAGCGACTCGGGAGGCTGAGACAGGAGGATTGCTTGAGCCCAGGAGTCTGAGGTTGCTGTGAGCTAGGCTGACGCCAAGGCACTCTAGCCCAGGCAACAGAGTGAGAATCTGTCTCAAAAAAAAAAAAAAAAGGAAAGAAATTATCTGGACAATAAAAATATACATAGAAAAAATTAGCCAGACATGGTGGCTCACACCTGTAGTCCCAGCCACTCGGGAGGCTGAGGCAGTAGGATCGCTTAAGCCCAGGAGTTTGAGGTTGCTGTGAACTAGGCTGACGCCACGGCACTCACTCTAGCCTGGGCAAAAAAGAGGGAGACTCTGTCTCAAAAAAAAAAAAAAAAATAGGAAACTGGGTACATATTTCCTCCATACAGACAGTCTCTGACTTACAAGGGGTTTATCAGGAAGTAAACTCATGTAAGTTGAAAAGCATCTGTACAGTGGAAAAAAATGACTTAAGTCTGTATTTGCTGATGTGGAACAACCTCCAAGATATACTATAAAGTGTAAAAAGCAAGCTGCAAGACAGAGGGTTTAAAAGGAAAAGTAGTGTATGTGGGTGGGTGGGTGTGAAATATATTAACACATGAGTTTGCATATACATAAGACATTTCTGGAAAGAGTCCTACGAAGCTGCGAACAGCTTGCCTCTGAAGTGGAAGACAGACTTATTTTTCATTGCATGCCCTATCCTCCTGTGTGAAATTTTTTTTACCATGTGCTTGCAAAATTTTCAATTAAAAAATTAGTTAATTAAAAACAAAACAATGTTTAGCATGGGTATTTTTCCATGTTCAATATATAATGTAACAGTTAGATATTATTATTGCCAGGTAATGTTTAAGTGATTCCTATCTATTAACTTATTTATTCCCCGCAACGACCGCCTGATGTACAAATGATTATTACTTTCATTTATATATTTAAAAAAAAAAACAAAACCTGGAGCAACTTGCCAAAGGTCACACAGATATTTAGTGGTAAAGTGTGAATTTGAACCCATGCAATCTGGCTCTGAAGTCCATGCTCTGAGCCATTGTGATGATGCTACCTCTCATTCTTGTTAATGGCTACAAAATGTATTCTACAAAGTGAGGGTGTCATATTTTGTTTAACCACTCCTTTGATAAGCATTCTGGTTCCTTCTCAGATTTGCTATGACCTACTATCCTGCAGAAACATTCTTGCAATTTACCCTTTGTCATTTGTGCTCTTGGAAAATATATCTAGAAGAGAAATTCTGGAAGTGAAACTACTATATCATCTAAAATTTCATAGTTATTACCAAATTACTTTTCTTTTTTTAACTGATTTGTTCTCCCTTTATCTATGTAAAAGAGTGAGGAAGTAGCACAGGAGTCTAGTAGCTGGAAAAGGGGGAGTTCAATGCCAATAGAAAACAATATAAGCAGAAACGGTGTCCTATGTGTTTTGGGGGTTAGGGATTGTTTTGTTTATCTATGTTCAACAGATATTTCTTATGATCTTACTAAGTGCTTCTGGACAGTGAGGACACAGTATTGTGAACACAACAGACATAGTCCCTGCACTCATGGAGTGGAGAGAGAGGCATTAATGAAGTAAATGCACAAAATGAAAATATAACAACGAGCTGTGATAAATGCTATAAGGGAGGAAATGGGCACTATGGGAAGGAATAATAGTGTTCAGGAAAGGGCTTTGTAGGGAAGGGACATGAAAGGTAAAGTAGAAATTCACAGAAGAGTGGAGGGGAACAAGGTTTGTTTTCTGGCCCCTAAAGAGGTTGGAGCAGTAGGTAGGGCTAGGGCACTAAGAGCCTTTTGTGTCCCTGAAGGGTTTTAAGTGGAGTGTTGATCTTGTTTACATTTTTGCAGATGCTTTTGGTTGCTATGTAGGAACTAGATTAGAGCAGGAAGAAATTCAAGTGGAGAAACCAGTTAGGAACAGGGGAAAGGAAACTTTTCATGTTAGAAGGCCACATTAATTTAGCTGTAATCAAATAAGTCTGCATTCAAGAAACTTCAGTTAGATATACTTAAAAATTCACATTATTTTGTAAAAATCTAACTACTATGTACTTAGTAATTTCAAAAAATGAAAAGTATTTGTGAATTTTTAAGTTAACTAACCTTTTACTGACTTTGTTGTGTCTGTTTTTTGTTGGAAAACATTTGAATATTTGGTTGCAGCAAGGAAGTCTGCAGTTTTGGTTGATCCTCTAGATGGGTATCAGTCATTTGTGAACTTAAGGGCGTCTTGATTTGGGTTAGGTAGGAGAATGTAGATTCGCAGCAATAAGTGGTTGAAAAGCAAGAAAGCACTTTTGGGCATGCTGCCAAAGGCATGGATGTTCTACTGCATTTTTCCATATTTCAATTGCATCTTTCTTAGCATCAAACAATGACTTTAAAATGTCATCTACTGAGAACTCAATCATTTCCATCTGTAGTTCTTTAGATGCCGTGGTGATATCAACCAGGTGAAGCTGAAATGGTAATTTGAGTGTGATGTCATGATTCTCAAAGTCAGTGAATCTTTCATTGTAGTCTCCAATTAATAGGTCTATAACAGCTGTGAATTCTTCAAATGATTCACATATATCATCCTGCTCATCTATGACCTTTGCTAACTGGGGAAAATGTTCATCCAAAATTTCCTTTTGAAGAAGAAGTGTTTTGAGAAAAGATCATTTTTTTAAATGCTTGGATTTTTTGCCACATATCATATATAGACTTAGTTTTACCTTACAAAGAAATATTCAAGTTGTTTTGATTTGACATGATATCACACAGAAATGCTGTATTCCTATAGAAATCTTCTTTCAATAATTCACATTGCTGATTCTGTTCTTCATAAAATTTAACTACCTGTTCTGGCAGAGATAAAATTTTGACTAACACCTGTCCCTGCAATAGCCAACGCACTTTAGAATGATAAGGCAAATCCACACTGAATACTTCATCATTCAAGTATAGCATGTTACGAAACTTACATGCTGTGTTGCATTTGCATGAATATAGTTAACAATATTTATAACTTGTTGCAAAGTAATTCCTGTCTCCCTTGTTGCAAAGAAATGTATAAAAATCAAACTGTAACCCAACCACAGCAAGCCCACTTGCTCAAGGCTTCTTGAGCGTGGCTCTGGGCCCTGGTCCTCAAATTTGGCTCAGAATAAACCTCTTTAAATTATTTTACAGAGTTTGTCTTCTTTTGCATTGAATTGGGATACAGCTCAATATCCCACAATGCATAGGAAAGCCTCCCCAACAAAGAATTATCAGGCCCCAAAACTTAATGGTGCCAAAGTTGAGAAACTTCCGCTCTAAAGTATCTTTATAGCACTTCATAAAGACAACTGTAATTTTTAACTGGTTGACCTTCCCTGTTAGACTGCAAACTCCACGAAAACAGGTGATACACGTATGTTCTTGAGCGTTTGGCATATAGTTGACAATAAGGATTGAAGGAAGATGGGAAGGTCCATCCAGATTCAAATTTAGGGCTCTGTGAGATCGGGCTGCTTGTTTTCTTGACCCATTTCCCACCTGTCTTTGGGCACTGTAATCAGTCAGTTGATAAGCATTTCATTCATTCAACATTTAGAAATATTTATTAAGCACTTACTATGCACTAGCAGTGTTCTTGGTACTGGGAATACAGCAATGAGTAATGCAGGGTACCTGTCTAACGATGTTTACTCTTACTAGGGGGAAGAGAAACAGTAACTAAGGAAATGATTTCATACAGTGATAAATATCATGAAGAATACAAAAGTGTAATGCAATAGGGAACGATGGGGCAGGACGGCATATACTAGGTAGGGTGAGCAGGTGACATTTCAGATAATTTTGAGAAAGAGCCAGCCACGGAAAGTTCTAGGATGGGGGAAGAGTGATCCAAGCGGACACAACTGCAACTCCAAAGACCGTGAGGCTCAAACTCTGTGGCTGTGCAAACAACACACAAACACCAGGGGGAAGGGTCGATCACGTATGCCGTGGAAACGTTTCCATTTTATTCTAACTGCGATCGGAAGCCTAATTTATATTTTTAAAAGATCATGCTGCCCTCTCTGGGAGAATGTATGAAACATCCACTATATTCAGAAGCTAAAATGCTTGTCATAAAATAGTTACATCCCCGACTACCTCTTGTCAAGGGAGAACCTCCCAGATCCAGACGGGGGCGCTCTAGCCGCCGCGTCAGCCGAATGAACGCTCGGCACTCTTTGGTACTTTTAGAGAAGTCGGTCGCTTCCGGGCGCGGCTGCGCAGCCCAGAGCCTTCCTCTCTAGCCGCCGCCATCTCTATGGTCGCCGGGGCCCCGCCCCTCCTGGGCCGGCGGCTCGCTCCTCGGACTCTGCCCGGAGCCGACCTCGGGCCGCTGGGCTCCGGCGTCAGTCAGATCTCTGGTCATGGTGGTCCCGGGGCCTGCGCCCAGAGCTGGCGCCAGGTGAGCAGGGCGGCTGAGGAGGAGGGCCGGGGTGCGGGCGAGGGCCGGCAGCAGGAGGTCAGGGTTGTGGGGAAGGAGGGGGCTCTCCTGCCCTCCGCGCCTAGTCTGCCTCCCTTGAGCCCGCGCTCCGCTCCGGCGGCGTCTGAGCGAAAGAGGGGCCCGAAGGGGCGCCCACCCTCCCCTCGGGTCCGAGGCCGCTCTGCTCCGGCTGCTGCTCCGTCCAGTCCTAGTGGGGACTTGTGCCATCGTCTGCCCCTTAGGTGTGGGACCGTCTTCCTCGCAACTGGCTTTTTTTCTTAGAACCTCCTGTGCACAGAACTGAGTTGATGATCCTTCTCAGTTCTCGGTCCCCTGCGGACCAATGCAGAGCGCCTTTTTTATTTTGTCTTCCTCACTTCGTGCCACTTTTCAATCCCGTTTCATTCCCCTTCTCAGACACCTACTCTGTTGTATTAATAAGCATCTTTACAACTTGCATAATTTTGTGTATGCTACCTTGAAAAATAGAGTGGTTTTGAATTCCTATATATGATAATATGCTGTGATTTAAAAAAAAAAAACAACACTTTTCTCAACATTGTATTTTTGACATCATCCGTGCTTTGTAGTAATCTCATTTCCACTTCCGAGTGCTGCGCGGTGCTACCCCATGTGCATAGACCCGTCTTACTTATTCATTCCCCTAGGGATGGATACCTAGATTGTTTCTGATATTAATATTTTAACCACCACAAGCCATACTGCAATGAATAGTCTGACAGTTGTCTCCTTGGGGATATTGGTGCTTTTCTCTGGGTTATCTACCCCAGGGTTGGGTGCTAGGTCATATCTAATTTTGCTAGATTGTTCTTTGGAATGGTCACACCAGTTTATACTTTCCAACAGTGGTACATCAAGATTCCTGTTTCCCAGTATTCCCCCAAGGTTTGGTAATGTTTGGTTTTGTAATGGTTATCAGTCTGGTGGGTGTAAGGTAGTCTCCCATTGTGTTCATTTTCCTGTATTTGTCAGGCATGTGAGTTTCCCCCTTTGTGAATTGCCTGTTTATATCCTTTTCCACTTTTCTATGGATTTCCTATCTTCCTGGCTCGCAGGAATTCTTTTATGCTCTAGATCTTAATTCCTTGTTGGTCTTACACTCTGCAAATACCTCCTCCAAGTATTTTAATCTATCGCACTGTGGTGAATAAAAATATTTAATTCTAATTAAATTCATCAGTTCTCCCCTTCATAGTTTTTTTTAACGTATCTTGGGGAAGAATTTTTTTCCATTTCTTTCCTTTTATTAACTTAATATATTGAGTTACTTTTCACATTTAGATTTTCAATCGAGTTGTAGTTTTTTAAGTTTATTGTAAATGGTTGGAGGTAATGACCCAATTTTTTTTACACTATTTTCAATGAATAATTAATTAATTAAAACTAGAAAAGCTGTATAGCATAGTTAAGAGCACAAATTCTTGGAGCCAGGCTGCCTATGTTTAAACCATAAGGCTTCCACTTACCAAGTGGATGACAGGACAAGTTACTTAACCTCTTTTTGCCTCCCTCAAATTGGAGAATTTATCTCCAGTTCTTAGGGTTGTGACAGTTAAATGAATTAATACATGCAAAACTCTTAGAATTGGACTAGGACATAGTACATGCTTAGTAAGTGTTGGCAATTATTAGTATTAACATGTTCTTTCTTGTGACATAACCTCTTGTGTGCCTATGTAAACACAGGTGTTTTGTTTTGTTTTTCTGTTCCATTGGTTCTTTTGTTCTTGTATTAATACTGTGTTACTATTCCAGCCCTGTAATTTGATCTGTCATAATAACCTGATGGTTTGGGTCTCTCCCTCTTCTCTTATTCTTCACAATTGCCCTAAGCTATTAAGTTCCTCAGAGAAGTCCTGCTTTTAATTGTTGTTATATTGAATTTATAGACTACTTTTGTTAGAAATGAGGTCCTTATAATGGTGAGTCCTGCCAGCTCTATTTAGGTTTTCTTTCATATCCTACAACAGAGCTTTCCGTTTTTCCTCCAAAATGTCTTATACATTCGTTTTTAAAGTTATTTTATTTTTATTTTTTTGAGACAGAGTCTTGCCCTGTTGCCCAGGCTAGAGTGCTGTGGTGTCAGCCTATCACAGCAACCTCAAACTCCTGGGCTCAAGCAGTCCTCCTGCCTCAGCCTCCCAAGGCACGCGTTACCATGCCTGGCTAAGTTTTTCTATTTTTAGTAGAGACAGGGTCTCAGTCTTGCTCAGGTTGCTCTGGAACTTCTGACCTCAAGGGATCCTCCCACCTCAGCCTCCCAGAGTGCTAGGATTAGAGGTGTGAGCCACTGTGCCCGGCTCTTTTTTAAAGTTAATTCCTAGATATTTTATTGTTTTTCTATATATTTCTTTTATAAATGGCATCTTATTTTCTTTATATTTTCTAGTTGATTATTGCTGGTATAGATGAACACTATTAAAATTTTTTTTTAATTTTTTTAATTTTTTTTTTTTTTGAGACAGAGTCTCACTTTGTTGACTGGGCTAGAGTGCCATGGTGTCAGCCTAGCTCACAGCAACCTCAAACTCCTGGGCTCAAGCGATCTTCCTGCCTCAGCCTCCCAAGTAGCTGGGACTACAGGCATGCGCCACCATGCCCAGCTCATTTTTCTGTATATATTTTTAGCTGTCCATATAATTTCTTTCTATTTTTAGTAGAGAAGCGGTCTCACTCTTGCTCAGGCTGGTCTCGAACTCCTGAGCTCAAACGATCCACCCGCCTCAGCCTCCCAGAGTGCTAGGATTACAGGCGTGAGCCACCGCGCCCAGCCTAAAATTTGTATGTTAATCTTATATCTAGTGACATTGCTGAACCCTGTTTATTTCCAACAGCTTGTCTATTATTAGTGAAAGGGGCAAATACCTCATCTCACAATTTCCCCAGTAACAGTTAAAGATCAATCCTATGAGTTCTGTCACTAACAGGCACCCTGCTGGAGTTCTGTTTTGCACAACTACTGAAAACAGCTGAATGGACAGAAAAGAGATATAAATCTCTCTCTTTCAAAATTGTTTTTTGAGAATCTGCTTTTACAGAGTTCCTGAGTAAACAGCAGGAGAACGAGATCCAGGCCTCAACCGTATCTCGAGGGCAAAGTCACATCTTCTGTAATAATCCCTTCTCCAAGGAAAGGCAGGAAATCAAGTCTTGGACATCTTGCTGCTGCTGTTATCAGCTGACAGCCATCATTATTTTTTTTTCTTCCTCCCCCTTAAAATCAGCAAGCCATTTGGCTCAGGACTGGCATCTCCCTTCTCTTTCTTTGAGAGACCAGGCCATCTCCCTGCTCTCTACTCCCCCCCCCCACACACAAAATAAATTTTTACTTTTATATATCTTAACCTCTATGTGAGAAATCTTTCTCCACCTGCACCATGAGCACCTACTAGCCTTTCCATCCTAACAGCATCATGCTCTAATCTACTGAGCTAACCAGCCATCCGAGTTTGTCTGTTGAATTGCTTGTGTCCTGTGTAAATGATCACATCATTTGCAAATAATGACAATTTAGTCTCTTCTTTTTCAATTCTTTTTCCTCATTCCTTTTTCTTGCTTTATTGCTTTAGCTGAGACCTTAAAATCCTTGATATAATGGCATTCTGGTCTTGTTTGTGACCATAAAAAGGATGTGGCAAAGTTTATTCATTAACCATGTTTTTTGCTATGGGTTTTTGGTAAATAACCAGTTTATCAATTTAAAGAATTTCCTTTCTATCCCTAGTCTATTTCTAGCCCAGCATCTTCAGCATTCGTAAATCATTCTTTCTGCATGGCCTGTACCCTCTACAGAACAATGCGGATAAGCTTGATAACTGCTCTCCAAGGCTTACCTACCCTATTGGGTTTCTCTCTGCTTCTCCAATTCCTCTTCAGGCCTAGGTTAGATCTGCAATTTCTCCAGCGGTTCCTGCAGATACAGAAGGTTTTGTTTCCCTCTTGGTCATCACAGAATGCCTTGATGTTCCTGACCCTTCTGTGTGTGACCCTACTGGGTGAGTGAGCAAGCCCAGGCTGTAGGAGGGAGGGAAGCCCTAGTTTTGGGCCCCTTTCCTTCTCTCTCGGGTATTGATGAGGCAGGGACTGCCTCGTCCTTTTTACCCCTCATCACTGATTTCTTACTCCTCTCCCTCCTCCCAGAACAACTGGTGATCTACCAGGTTGGCTTGATCCCCAGTCAGTACTATGGGGTCCTGGGAAACAAAGACTTGGATGGGTTTAAGAAACTGACATTCCTGGCTGTCATGCTCATCGTTCTCAACTCCACGGTAAGGTCTTCCCCTCCCTGTGTCTCTCCCTCTCCAGTCTAATATGAGTGAAATGCCTGGTAGGTCTTAGCCTCCAGGAAGCAGGAACGAAGCTGTGAATGTATGTTTTTCTCCCTTTTCCAGGAACTGAAGGGATGAAAGTCAGAATGCTAGGCAGGCCATTGATCTTGCTATTGGCCCACTTGGAACCTATTCCTCCAATGTTCCAAGCTCCCAGGGCTAGGCCGTGGGGTTTTGTCTTAATTCAGCATTTATTGGAAATGATCATTGTCCCTTTGATTCCTGGAACTCTTACTTCTTGGAGCTCAGAGCACTTTGAAACTGGATTCAAAGCCAGGTGCAGTTGTGCAAGCCTGTAGTCTCAGCTACTCAGGAGGCTAAGACAGGAGAATCGCTTGAGCCCAGGAGTTTAAGTCCAGCCTGAGCAACATAGCAAGATCCCATCTCTTAAAACAAACAAACAAACAAAAACTGGGGTCAGCAGCCAGAACTGCTGTTCACCTTCCGGGGCGAGCTGAGGCTGTGACTCTGCCTGGCACCATGTCATACCTCCCAGCCTTTGCAACTGCTGCCTTTTTGCAGAATGGCCTTCCTCCCAGCTCTTGTTCAACACACTAAGGACTGCTCATTTTTCAAGATGTCTCCATAGTCACCTCTTTCAGGTCCTCCTCAGCTCTCTCCTTCATGTTTTCTCCACCAAACTCTGCCCTTTCTCTATACTTACTAATTCCTTGAGTTTACCTCTGCTGTGACACTCCTCACACCCTTGTAATTGTTTCGTGGCTAGAGTGTGTGTGAGCTCATTGTTTCTGTAGTGCTTAGCACATAGGTGCTCGGGAACTGGTAAATGATGAGAGTCAGGGCTTTGCCAGAACTCAAGCCTGACGCTGTCAAGCTGTGCTGCCTGTTTTCTAGGGGAAGCCACTTCCTGTCATACCGTGGCCACTTTTGTTGGATCTTCAGTCAGTAAACACCTGTGTATCAGAACCCAGTTCCAAGCTTAGGGGACAGCGGAGTAAGAACAAAGGGAATAGCCAGCATGATCTCCAATCTCCAGAAGCTCATGTAGAAACAGAAAGCAGCTTGAGGGGCTTGCCTGGATACGCCCTCTAATGTTTGGTGAAGGAATGAATACATGAATGAATAAGGAAGGAAGAGGGAAAAGTCCCATGAGTTGACACGTTAAATAAGAAAAGTGCTGATATGACTCAAGGGACATCATTTTTAAAAAACTGAAAGTGCTGAGTGGACAGAGAGTGATCAGAGTCAGAGTGGGCCGGGCTGGTCAGCAGAGCTTTGAGCTGGTCTGCCAGCCCTGGGCTGTGAGCCAAGACCTGCAGGAAGCCATCTCCTCCCTTCCCCTTGCCTCTCCTCTGCACAGCTGAAGAGCTTTGACCAGTTCACCTGCAACCTGCTGTATGTGAGCTGGAGGAAGGACCTCACCGAGCATCTCCACCGCCTCTACTTCCGGGGCCGCGTGTACTACACCCTCAACGTGCTGCAGGATGACATCGATAACCCGTAGGTGCCCCCTCTTAGTCCTCGCTGCCCTCTGCATGGTCCCTTGCATCTGGCTTAGCCTTGGAGAGTCCTGGCAGCAGACCCTATGGAGATCATCTAATGGTCGGTTCCAGATGTCACTGCCCGGAGCTGCGGGGAGGGTGCTCAGCAGAGGACCCCTGGACTAGCTGGCAGGGCTGAGAATAGGGAGCTAAAAAGAAGAGGCCTGCCAGGTGCAGTGGCATGCACCTGTAGTCCCAGCACCTCAGGAGGCTGAGGCAAGAGGATCACGTGAGCACAGGAGTAATGCAATATGATCATATCTGTGAATAGCCACTGTATTCCAGCCTGGGCAACATAGCAAGACCCTATCTCTTAAAAAAAAAAAAAAAAAAAAAGAGGCCAAGAGCAGCTCCCTGCCTTTTGTCCATTTCACATTTCATATCCTGGGCTTCCACATAAGGTAGCCTCTAGTGTCCTTGCTAGAAAACCAACTCTTAGATTTTCAGCAGTAAAAAAATTAGTGCTATCTGGGACTTACTCTAGGGTTTAAGTCCTCCTTCTATCCCCTCCCAGCTTATGGCTCTAAATTCACTAAGCCCCAGGTTCCGCTTCTATAAAATGAGGATGATAATAGTTCCAGTCTCAAAGGATGTAGTGAGGATGAGATGATGTCATCCATGGAGCACACGTGTACAGTGCCTGGCGCAGCAAGTGTTCCAATGTAAGTTAGCGATTGTTTTACAGGTGAGGAAACAGGCCCAGAGATTGCAGGTGACTTGCCCAAGGTCATGTCTCCTTGGGACTAGGAGTCAGTGTGGCCCTGGTGGTGAGATGGGACATATGGGGTCTTTCCTTCACACTCATCCCCTCCCTACTCACCACCCTCCCAGCAGGCACTTTGCTGCCGAGGTGACCTTTCCTAGCTCAAGCTGAGCTTCACAGCAGAGATTCTTGGTAGGCTGCTGCTGCTGCTGCTGCTGCTGCTGCTGCTGCTGCTGCTGCTGCTTAACTTCTAGGCCTCTTCCTGGTGGCTCAGCCCATGTGACGCTTTCACAGCCAGGTCGCTAACATGGGACCAGGGCCAGGCTCATGTAGGAGGAGTTGGGGAGGATTGAGATAAAGGGGCCAGTTTTCCTGACCATGCAAGAAAGCAGCTCAGCTACCCTCAAGTTTTTCTCTGGCTCTGCCCAGAGCTGCCTTAGGTCCCTGGGTGTTGGACCTCTCAGTTCCCACTTTTTCTGAGGGGTGAACTGAGGTTCCCTAAGGTGTAACTCTCTAGAACCCTGCTTAATGGACCTCAGGGTTTAGTTGCCTGTAGGAAACCAGCTTGTCTGCATCCATCTTCCCACGGGGCCATAGCTGGCAGCACTGAGAGGCAAGGTCGGGAGAAGGGGTCAGGTGGAGCTGCCTTGGCGCTCTCCACCCTTCGAGCCCTGCTTCTCTGTGTCATTGGCTCCAGGGACCAACGCATCAGCCAGGATGTGGAGCGATTCTGCCAGCAGCTGAGCAGCATGGCCAGCAAGCTGATCATCTCCCCCTTCACCCTGGTCTACTACACTTACCAGTGCTTCCAGAGGTGAGGTCTCCTCTTCCCAGGGTCCCTCTGCCTCCCTGGCCTGGTGTGTCCCCAGAGGTCCCTTAGTCAGCTCTCCCAGGCTGGGTCCGGGAGGGGCTTGGCTTCCTCCTGCCCCCTCACCGTGGGGAGTCTCCCTATCTCGTGTGCTCAGGCTCCTGCCCTCTGCTTGGCCCTGTGCACTGCAGTGTCACAGGGATGCTGGTGCTCCAACAGCTCACACCAGGTACCAGATGCCCCCTCGCAGGAGCAGAGGGCTGCGTGGGGCTGCCACGCTGGTCAGGGCCTACCCGAGAGGGGGTAGGAGTCGGGACGGAGGCCCGTGGGGATAGTGACCCCTGCTCCCTCTCCCTGCCTCTCTGCCTTGCAGCACAGGCTGGCTCGGGCCCGTGAGCATCTTCGGGTATTTCCTCCTGGGAACCGTGGTGAACAAAACCTTGATGGGGCCCATTGTGGCAAAGCTGGTGCAGCAGGAGAAGCTGGAGGGGGATTTTAGGTGTGTCTGCCTTGCTTGAGGCTTCTGGGCTGGGTTGAGGGATGGGATCTGCAGTAAGACTGCCTAAGTTCGAATCCCGGCTGGGCCAATTACCAGCTGTGGGATATAGGGCGAGGACTTTAACCTCTCTAAGCTTCAGTTTTCTTATTCTAAAGTGGGAGTGGTACTGTTGTCTACTGAGAGAATTATGAGGTTGAACGAGATCACCCATGAGAATGGCTGCAGACAGTGTCTGGTTGGTCATCATTGTCATCCCTTGGCCTTCTCACATGCTCTGGTCTAACCACCCTGTCTCCGGGCAGTTGGGGCCTGGCAAGATCCAGCCCCTACTCTGAGCTTCCTGGCCCCCCACTTCGGGCCGGGGCCTGGGAGGAGGAGGTGTGTGGGCAGGAATGTACCTGACCTCTCTGCCCTGTCCCTGCAGAGCTGCTGCCGGCCTCACCCAGGCCCTGGGGTTTCCTACCTCTATGACAGTCCAGGGAGAGGTCACGAGGCAGCCATGGTTAGAGGTGGAGCTGGGCTCCCCTCTGGGGGCTCTTCTTGATCCAGGGCTCTGACTGAAGGGGGCTGGTACTCCCCGTTGTCAGCACACGTTTCCCTTTGGCCTGCCCAGGTTCAAGCACATGCAGATTCGGGTGAACGCTGAGCCTGCTGCTTTCTACAGGTGAGTCTGGAGGGGGCAGTTCCGCTCTGCCCTGCCAGAGCTGAGAGGAAGAGGAAGGACGAATTTATAACCCTCCCACCACCACCGAGCTCAGGGGCCGTGTGGTCGCACTTGGCTATGACCCCCTCCCTGTACCTCCCACTGTCATTGTCTACGTCATCCTCAGGTCCAGGTGGTTCCTCACAGCTTTAGTCTTAGTGGCCTAGCCTGGGGCCTGGAGCTGTCAGGGAGTAAAATGAGTGAATGCTTCATCATCTTGCCGACACTACAAGGCATCGCCTCTGCCTCTGTTTTCCTGTCTGTAAAATGGCTTTCTTGGCCGGGCGCGGTGGCTCGTGCCTGTAATCCTAGTACTCTGGAAGGTCAAAGCAGGAGGATCGCTGGAGGTCAGGAGTTTGAGACCGGCCTGAGCAAGAGCGAGACCCTGTCTCTACTAAAAAATAGAAAGAAATTAACTGGACAACTAAAAATATATAGAAAAAATTAGCCAGGCATGGTGGTACATGCCTGTAGTCCCAGCTACTTGGGAGGCTGAGGCAGGAGGATCACTTGAGCCCAGGAGCTTGAGGCTGCTGTGAGCTAGGCTGACACCATGGCACTCTAGCCCTGGGCAACAGAGCGAGACTCTGTCTCAAAAAAAAAAAAAAAAGAAATGGCTTTCTTGCTAGTGTATGACGTCCAGGGCTGATCCCGTGTCTGAAGCCTGAGAGGGAATGGGGGCCTCTCAGTATCAGGAGATCTGCTTCCCACAAACACTATCCTGTCCGTGCCTGGTGTCTGGTCTCCTGACTGCAGTGTTGTGAAATCCCATCCCTTCCCTCTGGGGCCAGGGCAGGTCCCTGCGCTCTGCCTTGTGCGATTGGATTGGTAGCGCGGGCCGCAGAGAGTCCTGTTTAAGAAGCGGATGTTGCTCCTTGGATCACCTGTACTTGGGGTGGATCTAATAGCCCCGGGACCCTTGCTCTCTGCCGGTCTCTGCTACAGTTTGCAGTCTCCACCACTCGGGGGCAGCAAGAACACGAGAAAGCTGCGCTGGGGCTGGGTTGTGGGTGGGTGGGGCCGGCGTGTGGCAACAAGGTTGCTTTTGGATTCTTTGGCCTGGCGTCGCGAAGCTCTGCGCTCTGGGGAAGGCAGGTTGGTTATTATAGATGGGTTCTGTGGCCTCTCTGTGCAGAATCTGAAATGTCCCCTCGCTCCTCTTGCCACCATTTCTGCCTGGGGAATTTCTGCCTATCGTTGAAACTCCAGGTCACCTCCTCTGGGAGCTTTCCCAGACCCTGTTAGTGGTCAAGGCTGTTTGTTGCCCTTGCCCTGAGGATGCATTTAACACTCCGTCTTCCAGGTGAAGGATGCAGTGTGCTTGCCTGCTTTCTGCACTGGGAGCTCCTCAGGGACAGGGATTATTTTATCCACCTCTTTATGTCACTAGCTAATTAGCGAGGAACCTGGCACCTAGGGGCTGCCCTGTGTATTTGTTTGATAATAGCAGCTCTTTACGAGGGCCTATCGTTTCTGGCACTTTATATTCAGAAACTCTTAATTCTCCTGTGATTACATAGGTATTATTAGCTCCATTTTACAGATGAAAAAACTGAGGCTCAGAGGCTTAAGTAAGCTGCCTGTGTCACCTCGCTAATAACTGGCCAGAGCCAGGATTTGAACCAGGCCTGTCCAAGTCTAGAGTTCATGTTCTTTTGACAGACAATACCACAGGGGATGACTAAAGCAAGGTGTGGCTGCTAGTGGCAGACAGAGTCTGAGGCCCAGATCACGTGGGTGGGCTTGGTCCCTAAAGAAGAGTGTGATGAGGGGTGGGGTCCCCCAGTCTGGCTGACCCTCTCCAGGCCCTGTGGACATCCCAGCCTTTCTTGTCAGAGCTGGGCACGTGGAGCACATGAGGACAGACCGCAGGCTGCAGAGACTCCTTCAGACCCAGAGAGAGCTGATGTCCAAGGAGCTCTGGCTGTACAGTAGGCAGGGGGCCCGGGAGGGGGGACCCATGGGGTCGGAATGGTTCACTTCCCTTCCCACACCTCTCTGCTTTGTGCCCGCACTGATGAATGGGGTCTGATGAAGGAATCAAGCAGGGGAGCTGTTGCCTCTCTCTTGAGTGTCCCCAGGAGAATGAGGGTCAGGGAGAGCATGGCCCTGCTTGGCTTCCTGCTCTCCACCCTGGGGGTGGCGTCCCGGGCAGAGCACGTGAACAGTTCCTGGGTCTCTTACGCAGTCTGTCTCCTACAGTCGGTGTCAACACCTTTGACTATCTGGGCAGTATCCTGAGTTACATTGTCATTGCGATCCCCATTTTCAGTGGGGTCTATGGAGACCTGAGTCCCACAGAGCTTAGCACCCTGGTCAGCAAGGTGAGAATCCCTCCTAGTGAGCCCTCATGCGGTGCCCTCCCTGCTCTGGCCCAGCTCCCGGGGCCCCAAAGCCGAGGCCCGTGTGACCGCTGTCCGTCCCGTGCAGAATGCCTTCGTGAGCATCTACCTCATCAGCTGCTTCAGCCGGCTCATCGACCTCTCCACCACGCTCTCGGACGTGGCTGGGTACACGCACAGGTGAGGCTGTGTCCCGCCTCTCTGGCTCCTGAGCTAGGTGCGTGCCGCTGGAAGGAGCAGCTGAATAAATTAACCGGGGGGAGAGAAACTCACCACATACTAGTGGGCGTGCGATAGAAAAAGGAGTTTTGTCTTTACCTGGGTCCCCCAGACCTTGCCTCAGGTTTTCACATCTCACCCAGGATTGGGGAGCTTCAGGAGACCCTGCTGGACATGTCCTTGAAGTCACAGGACTGTGAGACCCTGGGCGAGAGCGAGTGGTGCTCAGACAAGTGAGTAGTGGGCTGGCAGGGGAGAGAGTGGTGGCTGAGGGTGCGGGCTCTGGAATCGCCCTGCCCCTTCCCAGCGGGGTGGTGGAGTTGGGAGGAGTAAAGGGAAGACACCCGCCACCCTCCACCCCCACACATTACGAGTGTTCACACTCACGTTGCTGTTGTGGCATTTACATCATCCCCCCCACCGATGGAAGTGAGGTACACACCTGCCTGGGCCCAGATAACAAAACCAAAATCTGAACAGTGTCTCTCCTCTTCCTTTCCTTCCTCCTCCCACCGAGCCCTGCCGCCGCCCCTTTCCTCTGTTCCCCGAGTCTCTCTCAGACCCAGCTGTGTCTTCATTCAGCTATCTTCAGAGCTATGGCTCTGTAATGTTTCTGGCCTTCCTGTGCATTCAGGATTTGTTTCATTTCACTTTTCTTAGGCAAATTACTTACTTCATTATTCTATGTCTCAGTTTCTTCATCTCTAGACAGGAGGTATTAATGGGACCTTCCACTTAGGGAATTAGATACCATAGTCCGGGGACAGTGCTTGGATGGTGATGCGGAGGAAGCTTTCAGAATGGAGTCAGTCTGAATCCAGGGCCTACGCTCAGCTCTCTCTTCTTAGGAACTGATGTCTTAACCGTTGTTGCCCCTGTGCAAAACTCAGGCTCCCTGCACTGGTGAGCCCAGAGGCCGGGGTGAGGGTGTTGGAGTTGCTGTGCTGTGGGGGAGACAGGCATCTGTGGACAGCAGGAAACTCACACTGTTTGTTATTAACCACCTCCATGCTTATTAGTAGTACTTTATTCATGCTATGATGCCATGGAAACCCACCAACATTAGAATTGGGCACATGCAGCTCTGTGACCTGGGCAATTCCTTAGCCCCCTGACTCTTGGTTTCCAGGTGAGGATAATCTTTCACTTCGTGGGTGTTAAGACTGATTAAGATCAGTCACATATGGGGCTGGGTACAGAGTAGATGCCCCATCCCCACCCCATGGTAATGTGCTCAGGCTGCCAGGGCAAGATACCATAGGCCAGTTGGCTTAAAGAACAGGAATTTCTTTTCTCACAGTTCTGGAGGCTAGAAGTCCAAGATCAAGTTGTTAACAGGGTTGGTTTCTCCTGAGGCCTCTCCCTTGGCTTGCAGACAGCTGCTTTCTTGCTGTGCCCTCCCATGGCCTTTTCTCTGTGTCACCCCTGGGGTCTCCCTCTTCTTAAAAGGGCATCAATCATATTGGCTTAGGGTCCGATATATCTTAACAGCCTTGTTTAACATCATCATCTCCTCTTTAAAGATCCCATCTCCAAATGCAGTGACGTTCTGAGGTACTGAGAGTTGGGACTTGAACGTGTGAATTTGGGGGGACACAATTCAGCCCATAACAACCCCTGATCCAGAGGTGATGCCTCTGAGGGGAAGTACCTCCCCCATGACAGTACTGACGCTGCTGCCTTCCCACACCCCCCTCCTCCCCGACCCAGGGCCCCGGGGTGGCCGGCAGCACAGCCAGCAGACACAGCTTTCCTCCTTGAGCGGGTCTCCATCTCGACCCCCTCCTCCGACAAGCCCCTAATCAAGGATCTGAGCCTGAAGATCTCCGAGGGGCAGAGCCTGCTCATCACGGGCAACACGGGCACCGGCAAGACCTCCTTGCTGCGGGTCCTGGGCGGCCTGTGGGCGAGCACAGGGGGTGAGAGCCGGGCCTCCCTGCCTCTGGCCCAGCCTGGGCCTGGGAGGGTGGTAGAATCCAGCCTCATGTGTTGGGGAGAGAGGGTGAGAGGCAGAGGGAAGAGAAGCAGTTACCTTCTCTGGGAGCTCAAAGCGGACGTCTCTGTGGGCTCTGCAGGCTCGGTGCAGATGCTCACGGACTTTGGGCCCCACGGGGTGCTGTTCCTGCCACAGAAGCCGTTCTTCACTGACGGGACCCTTCGGGAGCAGGTCAGCCTGGCGCGGGGGGCCCGCTTCTCCCTTCTCTCACCCCCACCCACTCACACCTGGGACCTCTGGCAGTGTGACAGTCTCAGGCCCTGGGGATTTACGGGGCTGAAGGGGGGGTGGTACAGCGGCCGTGTGTGGGAGCTCCCTGGCTCTGAGAACATTCCACTCAGCGTCCGTGGGTGGAGCCCATGTGCTCGGAGCCGCTCCGGAGGCAGGTCCGGCGAGGGTGGGGGCGGCGCAGGCTGCATCACACGTGTTTGTTGAGCACTGAGGTTGGATTGTGACACCCCTGCCCTCAGGATGCCACAGACTCTACCCACACACACTTCTGGAGGTCACAGTGAGCCTGCCCCGCTGTGCGTGGGCCTGATTCTCTCCCACTGGCCCCAGGCGTTGCCTTGTCTCCCGGGGCGGAGAGGAGCCTGGCGGCCCCCGTGGTATCTGAGGGAGGCAGGCTGTGTGCAGCTCCATCTCGTGCCGGCCCTCCTAGGCCTTTGTGGCTTTTGTTTTATCAGGTGATATATCCCCTGAAGGAGATCTACCCGGACTCAGGTGAGCTGGGCCTCTTTGGGTCATGTCCTCTCCTCCCATCTCAGTTGCCCCAGCTCTGCCTGCCCGTGGCCGCCTCACCCATGCCCTTTGGGAGAGGCCCCGGCAGGTTTCAGGGGGGGTCTCCCCCTCCTCCTCTGACTGTCTGCTACTTAGGGCTCTGTACCCCGACCTCATCTCCTTGTATCTTCTCCGCCTTGAGGGTGTCCTTCCTCATGGAGGCAAGGGAAGTGATCGCTTCCTTCACCTTCCTTTATCAAGTACTGTGACCTGTCACTTAGCCCAGCGTTCTGGGCCCCCACCCCTGCCATGATGTGCCCCGTGTGTTCTGGCAGCCAGAGCTGACTGGTTGAAGCCTTCTCTATTTTGCAGGTTCTACAGATGATGAGAGGATCATGAGGTTCTTGGAACTGGCAGGCCTGGTAAGTAGGGACAGGGACCCCGAGGACCCAAGCCCACCTGGGAGCACCAGCCACAGGTGGCCCTGCTGTCTCTGATCCCAGGACTGGAAGTCTGAGCCTGGGGTGGGGAGTGGGCGTATAAATTGACAGCTGGAGCTGTTGTCCAGGTGTGGGCGATAAGGGGGTGTGCTCTCTTTACAGAATTTTGAAACAATAATAAAGCTGTCAGTCTGCTTTTTATTGTCACCATGTGCCAGCACGTCTGAGCAGTGTCGCTGATAGAATATTCCTCTGTCTGGGGCACGTTATTCCCACATCCCCCACCTTGGTTTGCCAGTGGGGTGTATATTTGTCCCAGAGGCCTGTGTGTGTGTGG
The DNA here is from genome assembly GCF_020740605.2 of Lemur catta. NCBI lineage: Eukaryota > Metazoa > Chordata > Mammalia > Primates > Lemuridae > Lemur > Lemur catta. The sequence goes on from NC_059128.1 coordinate 25,792,781, forward strand.
TGGGGACTGAGGGAGGTTCCCCAGGGTGGCAGGAAGCAGGGATGGGCCCTTTCACCAGCATTGTGCCCTCCGGGTCTGTTACAGTCCAGCTTGGTGGCAAGGACAGACGGTCTGGACCAGCAGGTCGATTGGAACTGGTAAGGATAGGGGTCAGGTGCTCCAGAGCCAGGTCCCCCATGAAGACAGCGGGTTCCAGGGGCCCTGCCAAAGGTGGGACAGTTCCTAACCCAAGGTCCCGGCATTTGGCTGGTCCATCAGGCGCAAGTTTTATGCCCTGGGGAGCAGAGTTTTGCCTCACCTGGGCGCTGTGGCTGTGGTTGAAAGGGGAGAGGCTTCTGTCTGTCCTGGGGCCCATCTCTGTGCAGAGAGAACCTCTTCCTGCCCAGACCCATTCTAGACAAAAGCCAAGCTATATCCTCCTTCCTCCCTCGCTCAGCTCTCGCTCCCTTTCCTCAGGTATGATGTCCTGTCCCCAGGGGAGATGCAGCGGCTCTCTTTTGCCAGGCTCTTCTACCTGCAGCCGAAGTACGCAGGTGAGGTCCCCCCCATTGACTCACATGCCAAGCGCCGCGTGTGCTCGCAGGTGTAGCAGTGTATGTTCGCATGCAGGCAGGCTCACCTGTGCATGGCTGGGCATTCTGTGCCCCTCCTGGAAAGGACAAAAGGGCCCTGCCCATGACGAGCAGTGCTTGGCATCGCCGGGGCAGCTCTAGCTACGTCGTACTGCCGACCCATAGCTTTGTGCCAGGGGCCGGCCTTGAGAGGGGTGTGATTTACGGCCCTCAGGCTCTGCCGTCTTGTGAGCAGGCACACCCACACCACAGCCCCCGAGCTGCGCCTGTTAGAGGGTGGGAGATGCAGACTTTTCCAAAGGCTGACATTATTGGGGGACCTGAGATTCCCCGGATTGAGCAGTCCCAGGGAGTGGCTGGGGCTTCTCTTTAGGGAACTGAGAGGTTTCTTCTGGCTGCTCACAGGAATATTCACAAGGGAGCCTGGGCCTCGGCTCCTTTGGCCCGTCTTCTCGCTGAGGTGGGCTCCTGGAAGCAGAGCAGCTTTCAGCCTCTCCCGGGTCCCACCTGGGGGTGAGCGTGGGTCGGAGGAGAAGCAGAGGGGTGCAGGGAGCAGGACTTTGATGTCTTCCTGCCGTGTTCTGCCCGCAGTGCTCGATGAAGCCACCAGTGCCCTGACAGAGGAGGTGGAGAGCGAGCTGTACCGCATCGGCCAGCAGCTGGGGATGACATTCATCAGTGTGGGACATCGGCACAGCCTTGAGAAGGTACCGTGTGCTCAAGGATGGCCTAAGGAGGAGGAAGAACCCAAAGGCTGGGCCCAGAGGTCCCTCAAAATGGGGAGCAAGGGTGGCACAGAGAACAGGATGGCCTCCTGCTCTGCTGGCCAGGGCAGCCTGATCTCTTATGGTGGGGTCTCTTATAGTTTCATTCCTGGGTTCTGAAACTCTACGGAGGAGGAAGATGGGAATTGACCAGAATCAAAACGGAATGAAGCCAAGGACGTGCACGGCCACTGGAAGGAGAGCCGCGCTCCAGGCACGTCGGCAGTCCCCAGGCGAGACCAGGAGGACTGCTGGGGAAGGAACAAGCCCAGGTTGGCCACGCAGGGCCTGTGCAGGACTGGCCGCGGTGGGCTCAGCCCAGGTGTGGGCCTCCATGGGGGACACTGAGCCTCCCCAGGGCTCCTCCTGCCACCTCAGCCAGAGCCTCCATGTACTTCAAGTGCTGATCACTTAAAAATTACTTGGATCGTGTTTGCCAAAGAGAAATCTGAAAGTGTGAGATCTGTAAGAAATGAAGGGTCAGGGCGGAAAGGGTACTGGACTTGGAGACAAGAGATCCAGAAATCTTTTACTATTAAATTAGTTAAATTTTGCAATAATACATTTTTAACTTTAATTAACTAACCATTTAAATTGTATCACTTTCTAAAAAGAAAAGTTAAACATTAAAAAAATTTGGCGGGGAAGACAGGATGGGCAAAAACCTACCTAACGGGTACAGTGAACGCTATCTGGGTGGTGGGCATACTTATAACCCTGACTCAGCATAACAAAAGGGATCCATATAATCCAAAACATTTGCACCCCTGTAATATTTTGAAATAATAAAAAGAAATTTTTTTTTGCCTTTTTCTCAGTCTTCTGTATTATGGAATGATCTTTTTATTGGATCTCCAGCCTTGTATTTGAGTGCTTGGAGGGAAGGGGCAGCACCTTCCTGTGCTGGAATCTTCTGCCCCTGGTTTTTCACTTCCCGCCCCATCTCCTCTGCATTTGTCAGTGTCGTGCAGTTAGTACTTGAGCCACAAACCTCGAGGACCCTTCTGTCTGTCTTAACCCACAATGGAAATAAATCTCTTTCCCCTTACCAGCTTAAATACGGTTGGAATTTTTAAAAAATAATCTATATTAGGGAACAACAACAAATTAAACAGACAAAACCCAGAAAGCACAAAGCACGAGGGGAAAGTTATCGTGCCCAAACTCCTTACTCTAGAGCAACGTTCCCCAAAGTGCGCTTGTCTACATAGCACCTTCATGATTTTCGCCGGGTTTCTCTACTTATACTGTTACTCAATAGTCTTAAAAAACCAACTCACCAGCTGCAGCGCCAGTCCCCCGGCTCCGGCTGCAGGCCCGGCGCCCCTACCCGGCTCGCGCGCCCGGCCCCTCTCCCCCAGACCCCCGCCACGTGGGCCCGCGACACTTACGAGTCTCCGTCCTCGGTGAGCTGCTGCTTCCAGGGCTCGGCGCCGCGCGGCACCTCCTGCGGCTCCAGGCAGATCTCCCGGAGCTCCTTCACCATCTGCTCGTATTCCTCATCCTTCATGGAGTCCAGGCCGCTGTCGTGGCTGTCGTCCAGCAGCCGCTCCTTCTTCAGCCCATCTCGGGGCACCTCCATGGCCCACTGCGGGGCGTGCTCGGCCGGCTGGAACATGGCGCAGAGAAGGCTGCGGGCGCTGCTCCCGGGTGCGCTCGGCCGCTGCTGCTCGCGCTGGCGGTGGCGCGGGCGGCGGACTCGCGCTGTTGTGGGCTCGGCAGCGCCGACGCGGCGCCCTATAAACGCTGGCGGGGGATTTCTCTGGGGCGGGGTCAGGCGTGGGGAATTTCCAAGCCAGACCAGAAAAGAGAACTTGCCTCGTCCTCTGCTAGGGGGAAACAGAAGCCTAAACCCTGAGCTGGGGTTCATCAGAGAAACTCCCTGCGATGAGCCACTGGGGTCCTGTACAGGGAACTTTTTGATGAGCGCGGAGTGGCTGGAAAGTCCTTCCGACGAGGCGCCCTCCCCCCAGGTACCTCCCTGCAGCCTGCGCTCAGTAATCCTATCCCTCCGCAAGAAACCTTCTTTCCCTGGGGTTTCCCGCGGTCGATTTGATTTGGGGTCCCCGGCTGCTGAGATCCCGGGAACTCAGACCTGATGGGCGGTTCCTCTTTGGGGTTTGCCAACCTGCCGGTCCTTTCCGTTTTTTGATCTTTTGAAAACGCAAAAGTGGAAATGATGGCTGGGTTTGAGGATTTGGTTTCCCCAGACTTCTCTCTGAGGGGAAGGACGCACTGGTAGGTAGAAGGTCGCAGGCCACCTCTGTATTTCTGTCGATACCAGGCCTTCTGCAGTGCAGAGACATTTAGCTCTCCCGCCCCTTCTCTCTCAGGTAGAAGTTGTGAAAGCTTTGGCGTTAAAGCCCAAATGCTTGGAGAACCTTCGAATCATTTCCTAGGGATTAACAATCCTATGGACTGGGGGAAGGGCAACTCTCTAGCACTGTATGGGGAAAAGTGCCAAATAAACCATGTTTTTGTTTGTTTGTTTGTTTGTTTGTTTTAAGTAAAGCAAGGTGTTAATCTTTGTAGGAGAGGTTATAGGTGCCTTGCAATGACAAAGTAACTATTGAGTGCATGCTCTCTGATTGACATTGTGCTGCTGCAGAGCGTGGATCCTGAGCTGGATGCCCAGCTGAGCGATTTTCCAGGAGCATTTGAAGAAGGAGGCTAAAGAGTGAGTTGAATAGTTAGTGCCTTATCCAAGATTGGACCTTGAGGATGGCTAAGAAAGTAGTTGCTGGGCACCCAGCCAGAGGCTCAAGGCGGCCTTAATAATTGCCCCCTTCCTGCCCCTGCTGGCTCCTCCTGGCTCCTTTGCTCAGGGGGAAGGCAGCAGCTGGACCTATCCGTGCAATGTGGGTAGCCCCTCTGGGGAGAAAGGGACTTGGGCTCACCATCCTCTGGTTTCACCTCCAGAAACAGTTTACGCTCCCTGCCCCTCCCCCACCTCCCCGCCTGCAAGCCATGGATTGAATTCATCTACCTCTAGAAGTGGTCCAGGCAAAATAAAGCAACTGTGGTCAGAGTTCTTCAGCATTAGCCCCAGGAGGCCTCTGTAGTTCTGCAGAGATTTCTGGTGATTATTGCAATAGTCTTTACCTTGACTGGCCACACACTAACCAACTCTTCAATCTCCATCCCCTTCTCCCGTATGTGAATGTAGGGAATCTGAGTCAATAGGGAGAGACAAAATATGAGGGGGGTGAAAAACTAAAATAAAGAAATAAAATTTCAGGGTAGCGATGATCCCATGTTACAATGAAAACTTCCCAGACAACTCCATTGTCTCTGCAGGCTTATGATATACAACTCTCGAGGCAAGGTGAAACAGCTACTGTAAGTAGGAGATCTCAATTCTAGGTTCTACCTTTACTTAACTGCATACTAGTTGGAGAGGTCAGTTAACTTTTTTTGTGGTATACTTGCTTTTGTAATAAGGTTGGATTTAATGCTATTTAAGATCTTTTCCAGCTTAAAAATTATATTACTTGTCTGCAAAAAAAAAAAAAAACCAACTCACCTTTCTAATTTAAATGCTTTTTTTTTTTTTTTTTTTTTGAGACAGAGTCTCACTGTGTTGCCCGGGCTAGAGTGAGTGCCGTGGCGTCAGCCTAGCTCACAGCAACCTCAAACTCCTGGGCTTAAGTGATCCTACTGCCTCAGCCTCCTGAGTAGCTGGGACTACAGGCATGTGCCACCATGCCTGGCTAATTTTTTCTATATATATTTTTTAGTTGGCCAGATAATTTCTTTCTATTTTTAGTAGAGATGGGGTCTCACTCTTGCTCAGGCTGGTCTCGAACTCCTGACCTCAAGCGATCCTCCAGCCTCGGCCTCCCAGAGTGCTAGGATTACAGGCGTGAGCCACCGCGCCTGGCCTAAATGCATTTTTAAAAGAAATTTCACACTTGACATAAATAGAAGGTAACTGTAAAAGTAAATACAGTGAAAACCAAACAGCTATTAGGTTGCAGCTGGACGCGGTAGTGAAGACCGCGAATCTGAGACTTGCTCTCTTTGTACAGAAGGGAGGTTGGGAGATTCGGGTGAAGAGTTAGGCATTCTAGCACCCAGCTGGGATTTTTCTGCTTAATAGAATTAGGAAGATGGCATGAGAATTGTACTTCTCACTGTAAGATTTGAGATTATCGTAATGCTTTCTTGGTGCCACTTAAAAAGCTTTCTTTATCCCTTCCGACTCTTAATACTTTCTCACAAGTGCTGCTGCTGGCAGATTATTTTAAAGACCAAATTCGTTCTTAACTCAGGGTCTTTGCATTTGCTGCTCCTCTCTACCTCTGATGTGTTCCCAGGGCTGTTGCTGTTCTTCGTGCTCAGCCTTCTCCCTCGCAGGAACTGCCAGCCTCTCCCTGGCCCCCCGCCGTACCGGGGGCCCATCCACAGCTCTCTGACACCTTCCTCATACTGGGGTCGTGCTGTGCATGCTACCTGCTTACACTGTCTAGTGCTGTTCTCTGACTATCCGACTGGAATGGAAGCCCAGGGGGGCAGGGATTTTTGTCTGCTAAGTGCCTAAAAAGGTGCCTGTGCCTAGTAGGTGATTTATATTTGGGACTAACTTCTCTTTTTTTTTTTTTTTTTTTGAGACAGAGTCTCGCTCTGTTGCCCAGGCTAGAGTGAGTGCCGTGGCGTCAGCCTAGCTCACAGCAACCTCAAACTCCTGGGCTCAAGTGATCCTTCTGCCTCAGCCTCCTGAGTAGCTGGGGCTACAGGCATGCGTCACCATGCCCGGCTAATTTTTTCTATGTATATTTTTAGCTGTCCAGATAATTTCTTTCTATTTTTAGTAGAGACAGAGTCTCACTCTTGCTGAGGCTGGTCTCGAACTCCTGAGCTCCAGGGATCCGCCCGCCTCGGCCTCCCAGAGTGCTGGGATTACAGGCGTGAGCCACCGCTCCCAGCCTGGGAGCCCCCTTTTCCTCTGTCAAGTGATGCTGCCCGGGTCTCAGGGCCACCTCCCCCAGAGGCCTCCCCTCATCTCCACATCCAGGGCCCTCTCCCTGCTCCAAACAGGAAGCTCCTCAAAGGCAGGGCCTGCTGTTTACACATACTCCTGCTGCACAGGCCCTCCCTCCTCCAAGGCAGGCCTAGACAGTGCAGGGAAGGTGCACCCAGCTAGGGACACAAGGGTCACCCTTGCCCTTCTGCTCAGGAAGCAGCCCGAGCAACCCTGACTCCAGTCCTTCCTGCCCAGCCTGTCGCCTCACACTGCTCACTCTGTCTGCCCACACTCTTGGCTCTGTCTCTACTCACCAGCCAAAACCCAAGTTCCAGAGAACAGTGGGCTCTGGCCTGGCCCCAGCTTTGCCGGGGGTGGTCAAGTGGGTGGGCACCTCCCAGTCCTAGCGTGGCCACAGAGTTCCCCTCTCCTAACTCTGTCTCCCCCTCCCAGCACAGATGATGCTGCCCCCAGGGGAGCTGGCATCAGGCAGCCAACCTCAACCCCAGCCCCATCCCACCCCGCCAGGCAGATAGAATCCCCATAGGCCTCTGATTTCCCTCTGGCTCCAGGCTGGGGAGGCCATCCTCACACCCCCAGATCCTGGGCATGAACCATTGCCTGGGAGCCACGTCCAGCCGGTGGCCTCACGGGGTACCCTGGACACACGCTCATTGTGCAGTCAGGGACTAACAGACCTGGGAGGCTTTCCAGTGGAGGCTGTGCTTTCTGTCACTCAGTTGGAAGTGTGAGAAGTTAGCAGCATGTTTCTGCTTCACCCAGTCTCCCAGGAGGATCAGAACTGAATCCTGCTATCTGTTGCAGCAGCGGGCTTTAGCCCAGGTTTTCTGGAAAAACTATACCCCCCACCTCCACTATAAGTCGATGCTATTTGAAATGCAGGCCAGCTGTATCCCCAGCGCCTGGCAGAACAGACACTCAGATGTCCATGTGGATAAATCCTTGGTTAGGGTTCTAACGTGCTTCCTGTATTAAAAACTCCCAACCCTTTTACAAAGGCGATTGCTAGAGCAAGAGTGCGTGGCTTGTAATGAAGGGCGGACTGGACTTGAGACCAGAGAAAGCCCGACCCTTGCCCATTTCAAAGACTCGTTCCAGGGATCTGAGTGAGGAATTAGCTTCATGTGGCTTAGGGACATCACAGTACCCTGGACCCCTCTAGTCGGAGAAAAAGGCTCTGGGACATCTTCCATGCCAGGGTATTCAGAGTGCAATGTGAATACTACACATGCAATGTGTGTGTGCGTGTTTCCCAACTCTGTCCTCTGAGAGAACCTGGAAGCAATTATACCACAGTAGCAACAAACACACTAGTGCCCAGATTCTGGTATCTAAATACCATTCCCCACTAGAAAGAGCCAGGCAAGATTCAGGCAAGAAGCATCAAGAGATGTTAAAAATTAATGGATTAAAATTTGGGGAGGAATAAGAAGCACCACAAAATACTTGTTAATAAGCACATGATATTCACTAACTTTACAATGGGAAAGCCTGGCAGATATCATCTTAATCAAATGATAAAAGTCATTGACACGAGGCATGGGACAACATGGTGTGGTCCTTATATGACACACTGAGAACAGAGCACCAGTTCCATGATATTTCTGCCAAAACTGCAGATTCGGGTTATTGAGCCTGAGTCTAATCATGAGGAAATGTCAGACAAACCCAAGTTGAGGACATTCTATAAAGTAACTGGCCCGAAATCTTCAAAAATGTCAAGGTCATAGAGGGCCAGGAAAGACTGAGGAGCTGTCCAGATTGAAGGAAACGACAGAGACTCGGCAACTAAATTCGATGTGTGGTCCTGGATCAGATCCACAATTTGTAAAGGCTTTTATTGGAACGGTCAGTGCTCTGCAGATTAGATGATTGTATCGAATGTCCGTGTGGACAGATCAATGCCAATTTCTTGATTTTATTGGTTGTATTGCTGCCATGTGGGAGAGTATCCTGATTTTAAGGAAATACACACCGAGTATGAAGTGGTAATGGGGTATCATGTCCTCAACTTACTCTCAAGTGGCTTAGAAAAAATGCAAAAACATATAGAGAGTAAGTAAGAAGGTAATGTGGTAAATTGTTAATTTTAAAATTTAAAAAATCACAAAAATTAACAATTCAAAATTAACAGGTTTTTTTTTTTCTTTCCCAGAAAGTACTACTAAAAAAGCAAGTCCTTCCCTTCACTACTACCTGATTACCTGAGTACCCTACCAATTGTATGGTCTGCACGTCCTTGGGAGAACGTCTATTCTTCCAGCTATCATTCCAAATAGCTTGGGACAAAAGACTGGAAGAAAATACCTTTAACATTTTCATTGCTTCTCTGCCTAACCCAACACATATCCCACATCACTTGCTCCTCCAACGCTTGCTTGACGTTTCTGGATGCAGAGGCCAGAAGTGGAGAGGAAGGTGCAGGTGGTGGGAGGGATGATGCAAAACCATGTCCTAGAGAGAATGAGCATTTGGTTCAGAGACCATGGGGCATCTATGGGAGCGTCTTCCCAGGAAGGGGTTAACAAGAGTCAAGTGTAGCAAATCCAAGCAGGTATCACGCCTGTAATCCTAGCACTCTGGGAGGCCAAGGCAGGAGGATCCCTTGAGCTCAGGAGTTCAAAACCAGCCTGAGCAAGAGCGAGACCCTGTCTCTACTAAAAATAGAAAAAATAAGCCTGGCTTGGTGGTGCACGCCTATAGTCCCAGCTACTCGGGAGGCTGAGGCAGGAGGATTGCTTGAGCCCAGGAATTTGAGGTTGCTGTGAGCTAGGCTGACACCACACCACTCACCCAGGCAACAGAGTAAGACTCTGCCTCAAAAAAAAAAAAACACATCCAAGCAGATAAACTGATATCAGGATTGGGGGAAATATCCCAACAGGGAACTGGGCGGGGCAGTGACCACCAGTCATGGGGAAGGATGCCAAAAAGCCAAAAGCTTGAGGAACAATCATGTTATTCACATTTGCAGCACTTTACTACAGTTTACAAAGAGCCTTGGAACTTCTGGGAAAATGGTGGACTAGGCTGGTGAAAAAAATTCTGATTAAGAACACCTAGAGCCCTGGCACGGTGGCTCACCCCTGTAATCCCAGCACTTTGGGAAGCTGAGGCAGGAGGATCGCTTGAGGTCAGGAGTTCAAGACTAGCCTGAGCAAGAGAAAGACCCCATCTCTACAAAAAACAGAAAAATTAGCCGGGCGTGGTGGTGTGCACCTGTAGTCCCAGGTACTTGGGAGGCTGAAGCAGAGGATCACTTGAGCCCAGGAGTTGCAGTGAGTGGTGACGATGCCACTGCCCTTATGCCCAGGCAACAAAGTGAGACCTAGTCTCAAAAAAAAAAAAAAGGAACACCTAGATATGAATAAAATATAACAAAAACAAGTTTAATACCTGACTGAACTAGGAAACAAGAAAGGGAATCTGAGGTATGAGAGCCAGAACGAGGTTAGGGGTGTGGAGTCAGGAGGTGACTATTGACTGGGACTTGCCCTTTAAGGGCCCACATGGGGACAGAAGAGCAGGCATCAGGGTGAGGCCTGAAAAGAGCACTTACGCAGTCCGAGTATTCTCACAGGAAAAGAGAGAGAGAAAGCTTGTCATGGTAAATTGCAAAACACACAAGCAGATAATGTACCATAATAGTCAAAAAACACAACTAACAAAAAGCAGGATTACAAGGTGAAGTCGGCAACTCCACAAACTGGAAGGTTTTTAATGCATCTCTCTTAGTAAATAAAATGGAATAAAATAGCAATATAAAATATTCAAACAGCTCAACTAATAGCTACATTTTATAGAATACCACAGCCCAAATTTGAGAAAACACATTATGCTCAATCACAAGTGGAATATTTACAAAAATTACCACATATTAGTCCAAATCAAGTCTCAATACATAGCAAAAGTTCGAGGGGATTAACATGATGATCTCTGATCACAATATAATAAAATCAGAAGTCAATAACAGGAATAATCCCTTCCCCTACAAAAATACCATATGCTTAGAAATTTTAAAACACGTAAAACATTCAGAAGTTAGAAAAAATGGAGGCTGGGTGCAGTGGCTCACACCTGTAATCTCAGCACTTTGGGAGGCCGAGGCAGGAGGATAGCTTGAGTCCAGGAGCTGGAAGTTGCAGTGAGCTATAATTTGCGCCACTGCACTCCAGCCTGGGAAACAAGAGTTCTCATTGTCTTTAAAAAAGAAAAGAAAGATTTAATAAATATGTGAAACTGAAAATAAATGAAAACTCTACTAGTCTTTAGGCTGCAACTACAATAAAATTTAGAAATGTATGATCTCAAATATCTGTATTAATAAAGAAATATTTTTTAAAAATTCGGTAAGTGTTCAACTCAAGAATTAGCAGGCCAGGCGCGGTGGCTCACGCCTGTAATCCTAGCACTCTGGGAGGCCGAAGTGGGCAGATCGTTTGAGCTCAGGAGTTCGAGACCACCCTGACTGAGCAAGAGCGAGATCCCGTCTCTACTAAAATAGAAAGAAATTATATGGACAACTAAAAATATATATAGAAAAAATTAGCCGGGTATGGTGGCGCATGCCTGTAGTCCCAGCTACTCAAGAGGCTGAGGCAGTAGGATCGCTTAAGCCCAGGAGTTTGAGGTTGCTGTGAGCTAGGCTGACGCCACGGCACTCACCCTAGCCTGGGCAACAGAGTGAGACTCTGTCTCAAAAAAAAAAACAAGAATTAGCAAAAGCCTCTCCTCCTCCCAAAAATGTATAAGATTGGAAATATTTTTAAATAACAGCAAAACTAAAACTTAGTAAAACTGACTCAAGAAGAAATAGTTTAGTGCAGACCTTCTCATCTCATTGGATCTTCTCCACAGCCCTGTGAGGTATTGTTATTACTGAGGTTTTGTACATGAGTGTGCCAATACTTGAAGTTAAGAGAGTAGCAGAGTCTGTACTTAAACTCAGGTCTTCTGGATCCACTCTGATGTTCTTCCCATTTTTAGGTCACATTCTTCTCATCAGGGATTGTCAACCCTGGGCCAAGGCACCTTGCAGACAGACAGGAGTGATCCCAGATTGGGGCGGGGGTGCGGTGGGTGTTTATCTGCCTGGCTCCTGGGCCTGTTTCCCGCTTTTTTTTTTTTTTTTTTTTTTGTAGAGACAGGGTCTCACTGTGTTGCCCAGGTTGGTCCAAACTCCTGGCTTCGAGCAATCCTCCCACCTTGGCCTCCCAAAGTGTTGGCATTACAGGCGTGAGCCTGTGTCCAGACTTTTCCCCCACTTTTCATGGTACTCTGCCCCTCCCTTTCTAGAAACTTGTTGCCTTCTACCTGGAAACCATGGTGGACTGACTCCTGAATCACAGGACATTGTGGGAGACAAAAATGTGGGGCGGACGAGAAAGAGGCATTCTTGTTAGAGGATGCAGTTGTCCTTTGAACGTTCTCCTGTATCTATTGCTGTTCAGCTCAGCATTTGACTTAATGTTTTCTTGTTCATAAATACATCCATCAATCTAATTCCTGTGTGTCATCTCTTTGATGGCTGCAAAGCTTTGTTGGTGGAGCCTGGATTTTGTTTTTATTCGTTGGTTTCATCTTCTGCGCGGGTGAAACCTGCTGCGGTTGTCCCTCACTGGAGCTGCGTGGGGGAAATGGTGAACTTTTCCTCTCCTCCCCTCCGAGCCCACCCTGGTCCCCTTGGTCAACCACCTTTTCTCTGGCCTCCTTAGCACCAAGCAGGGGTAAGAGGTGACCATCAGTCTGCCGGGCACATAGGACAGCTTGAGCAGTTCTGTGGCTCTACAGAAGGTCACTCCTTGACCCCTTCCTGTGACAGAGACTCCACCACCTTGGGAGCAGAGCCATGGAGAACCCAGAGGGGTCCCTGGCTCAGAGGGAGGAGTGGGGAGGAGGCAGACAGTGAGAGCGGTCAGCACTGGGAGGGATGGATCCGCAGTGAGAAGCCAATGGAGCACATCACTGCAGAGCCTGCTCAGCTGTGACTAAGCAGAGGCTGCCCTGACTTCATTGCCTGAGGCGAGCAGAGCCAGGCAGGAGGCGGGGAGGAGACCTGAAGAAGAAACAGGAGGCAGGAAGCATGAAGGAACTGAGCTGGTTGAGGCCGGTGATTCCTGACCCCTGCTCGGTTCCCCAGAGGGTGGGTCATGGGTGCCTGGGGGGCCAACTGGGACACTGGGTATGTGGAGCCCTGGGAGTTAGAGACAGGAAAGGGGCAGCCCCGGCACTGGGTCCAACCCAAAGAAGCCATCTGTTGTTTTCCCTTTAGAAAACTAACTCGTTTATTTTTTGAAATAAACTTTATTTTTACATTTTAGATGGACAGAAAAATCGTGAAGATTGTACAGAGGTCCCATAACCCCCTGCTATGGTGCAAATGTGTCCCCCAAAATTCATGTGCTGGAAACTTAATCCCCAGCGCAACAGTTTGGGAGGTGGGCCTAATGAGCAGTGATTAGGCTGTGGGGGCTCCGCCCTCCCGCGTGGATTAACGCTGCTATCACAGGAGTGAGTGGGTTGTTACAAAAGCAGTCGGCCCGTCTTGCTGTCTTGCTGGCTCCTGTTCTCTCGCCCTTCCGCCTGCCACCATGTTGCAGCAGTAAGAAGGCCCTCACCAGGTGCCAGAGCCTTGCCCTTGGACTTCCCAGCCTCCAGAACTGTAAGAAATTTCTTTTCTTTATAAATTACCTGGTCTATAGTATTCTGTTATAGCAACACAAAATGGACTGAGACACCCACTCTATTTCCAGTCTCCTCTATTATTGACATCTGACATTAGCATGGTCTCTCTCTTACAGTTGGCTGCCACACCTCTGCGCTCTGAGGGGAGGCTGGGAAGAGAAGGCACTGCAGCTCTGGTGGGAGCAGGAGGAAGACTGCAAGACCCCCAGTGAGCTGTGGGGTGCAGGAGACATAGGAGGCTGGAGAGCCCAGCAGGGAGCTGGGGCCCGGTCCCAGTGATCAGACCCCTGTCCCTTGCAGCGGCTGCCTCTCCAGGCCACAGCCCTGGGCCTCAGGAGTTCCCCCACCGTCACCAGCCCACCCAAATGTTTTCCCTCCCTGAGCCGGACTCCCCCTCATCCATCCCCGCCAGACCTGCTCAGCAGCCGAGCAGCCCTCATAAATCAGTCCCTCCTGCCCTTTCATCCCTCTCTTCCTCCTCCCGGTCCGGGCAGCCATCTACCCGCAGCCTGTTGGGCCCACGGAGCCTGGAATAAAATCTCCCTTCTGGGGGCCAGGTTTCGGGGTCCCAGGGAAGAAGATGCTCCTGGGGTGCAGGATTTCTTCTTGTTCTGCCCCGTGGGGCCTGGCTGTTCAGGTCTTCCTTTCCTGTCCTCCTCACTCCTCACTAATTGCCTGGAGGCCTGTTCGCATTTCCTTCTGCAGAGAGCTGCTGGCCTCCTCCCAGGGTAAATCCCCTACGGTGGCCTTCCAGGAGGCTTTCTGATCTCTCCTTCTGAGTGTCCCAATTGTCCCCTAGATCTACCTGAGGGTGGGGCAGCTGCTAAGAATGTCCCCTGAGGTTGAGGAGCCTGCCTGGGCACAGCCACCTTTCCTTTGTGCTCTTAGGGTGGTGCCTGTCCCAGTGTCCTCGCCTCTCCCTCGCAACACCATGAGACTGGCGCACAGATAGCATTATTCTGTTTTAGGACGAAGAAGAGAGAGGCTCAGAGGCTAAAATACCTTGGCCCAAGTGGACAGATGGTCAAGTCACCCTATTAGATGTTTCCATGGTCCCTTATATCATGCCTCCAAGGACTTAGGACATCTGCAATTTTATATTTTATTTGTGTGGTTACTCAAATTCTCCAGACTGTAAGTCCCATGAGGACAGGGAACTTGGAACTGCTTTGTCCACCACTATACGCCCAGTGCCTTGTCCCACTGCCTGGTATATATTAGATGCTCAATAAATGTCTTTAAATTATTGAATAAATGGACGAGTTATAAGAACATTCGTTCATTCATTCATTCATTCAGCAATAGATTGAGTGTCAGGCCCTTTGATGGGTCCTGGGGATAAAAGATGAATGAGATATAGTCCCCACCCTTGAAGAAATCATTTTTGTGGGCAGACAGACTTGGAAGTAGAAAATTACAACACAATGCAGAAAATGCAATAATCCAGGAATGTTGTGCTGTAAGAGAACAGAGGTGATAAACTCTTCCCAGGGGGTCAGACAGGCTTCAGAGAGGAGGGGACTTGAAGGATGAGTGGCAGTTTACTTCCTGGAGGAGTGGGGAGGACAGGGTGAGGGAAGGGCATTCTAGACCAAGGATGAGTCCTACAGGGGAGCAGCCCTGTGGCAGGACGTGAAGCCAGGCTCTCGGCTTTTCCCCTTTCCCACACAGGAGCCAGAGATTTCCCAGGTGTGCCCCGCAGGCCCCGGGTCTGGGAGGATCCCATCTGGGTCCAATCCAGAGTGCAAGGGCCTCCTGTCATTCTCCTTTGACTATGGGATACCAGAAGCCTCATCCACAAGGGACTTCACATCTGAGCCAATCTGAAACAATCGTATGAGATTCCTTGAGCCAAAAGCTCAAATACAACCTATCTAGTCTGCTCATTCCACGCTCTCATCTTTTAATTCCATCCAACACATCATCAAGTCCATGGGCACGGCTGTCTGCAATTTCATGAGGTCTTTCTTGAGCTATTTCTCTTGTTCACTCCTCTTCTCTTTGACAGGGATTTAGCATTATCTGGCTGACTCTCAGTCCCAGATACCACTACCTTTTCCATTCATTGTCATGCAAGCGCACAGGTGTACACGAAAGGAAGGGTGTCAGCGTTCTTGGGGGCCAAGGTGAGCTGTGGGCTTCACCAGAGGTATGAAGCAAACAGGGCTGATTATAAGCAAGCACCAGAGAGAAAGCAAAATGTAATCGACTGTGCAGGAAGGAGGAGGGAGTTATAGGTAATAACCTGGGGGCTCCACACTGGGATATGTAAGTTGTGTCTGATCGGGAAGAGGATCCCATATCACAGTGACAAAAGTCATCCAAGGGTGGTGTCAGCTCAGTGGAGAGACGCAGGCCACTTGTGTCCCTACATTTCAAAAAATTTTGAAAAAGGAACCCAGTAATTTTCACCTAAAAATCAATTTGTGGGTTTACTTTCTATGCCACCTATTGACACATCCACAAACCATCCCACCCACACCAGACCCTTGGAGTCCTCCCCTGCTACTTTGCGTCAATTTTATTCTTACTTGTATCTTTACAGAAAATGGCACAGAAATCACAGGTTTAGATACCTAGAAGTTATTACAGTTCCATATTTCAAACACCTCAATATCAAGTTTCTTTCTTACTCTATGTACATTATTTACACACCAGGGGCTACAGTCTAACACTTCAAACCAACAGGGAACAAAGACAAGAAGAACTAGGGAGGGAGTTTCATGAACGGAATGGAGAAGAAATCAACTTTTGATACCGAATTAAAATCGCAGCTCACTGTCTCAGGCCCTTCTCTGGCGAGATATTCCCTGCAAAGGTGGGTGGGATGGTAGAAGGAAATGTCACAGGGGTGGGGGGACTGCGTGCCTGGCCTGGGAATCTGGGTCCTGCTGGCTCAGCTAGGCTATGTGCCCCCATTACTGATGGGAATGGCAAAGGCTAGGGTGGAAAGGACACCTGCAGCACCCACAGGTCCACCCACCAGCAGGCAGAAAGAAGCTGCCTGGCCCTTAGCACATTGTGGTTATTGTGTCTGTCTCATTCTAGGGGACGTGCTTCCCAACACACACCTGGCATGAGGTGTGTGCGCCTGCAGCTTAGTGTGGGCTTAACGGTAGCCTCCCACCTGCCCTCCCTGCTGCCTTTCCCCATTCTTCTTGCGGCCAGCACTCAAAGGATGTGTACAGCCCCTGGCCCACCCCCAGGCTTGACCTCCCTGGATCAAGTTGAGGACTGTGGCTTCCCAGGTGTCATTTAACAGCTGGACTGGGTTGCTTCAAGGCAGGGCACACGCGAACCAAAAGTTTGCAAGGGGCTCTGGGAGAGGAGGATCTTCACACAGCAAGTCAAGGTCACAGGTAGCATATTGGGAGTCAGGATAATGCAGAACACAGGGCCCTGGTAGAGGGTTTGGACGCCCCCACAGGGCAGTGAGCCGCAGCATCTGCGAGAGGTGCCCCTCACTGCAGGGCACAGGACTTGGACTCACTACAGGTATTGTGCATCACTACATGCTGTGTTGTCACCTCCCACCTGGGAGGAACCGGTGGGGCAGGCTGGGTGTGGAGGGGGAGGGTTCCTGAGGGTGACCACTGGCAGGGCATAAGACTGAGGGTGGCTAAGGGGCCCAGGCTGACACTTCTCAGTTTAGTCTGGAATCTGGGCCCCGCTGATGGGGGAGCAGAGGTGGCAGAGATTGTGCCTGGGCCTGCAGGGTGGCACTGTCACACAGCAGGCCAGGCCCAGGCCCGCGGCAGGAACAGGCTGAGGCAGATCTGTGGAGGACGGGGGCGCCCGGGCCGCTGGAGCTACAGTGCAGTGCTTGGTGTCATGGCTGTGGCAGGCAATGGGCAATGCCAGCACAGCAGAGGGCTTTGGGCATGGGCGGAGCAGAACCCACAAGGGGTGTAGAGCCAGGAAAGGGGGCTCTTTAGAGCAAGAGGACAGAGAGGACAGGGTGGCCGTGAACAGTGGGAGGTGCCAGGGGATTGAGCGAAAGGGGCTCGAGGGGCTGGTCTGGGGCAGCAAGAAGGCGTCTGAGGCAGGGATGCTGGGACGAGGAGGCAGAGGCTGGAGAGGTCGAGACTGGGTCGGGGATGTCTCAGCGTGGTCCAAGCCACAGCCAGAGCTGAGCTGTGCCCGCAGACACGGGGTGAAGGGGCCTGTGGGGGAGGGGAGGAGGGCAGAGGCCGGGCCGGGGCCCTGCCCTGAAGAGCGCCTCCCAGCACCACAGGCCCGGAGGAGAGCAGAGTCTTGGGGCTCCGGCGTCTGCACGCCCTTGACCTAAGCCATGTCCTCAAGCTGCGGCGGACTCAGCCTCTCCGCCGGCCTGTCTTCGTCCATGGCCTCCTCCTCTGGCTTCTCAGCATCCCGGGCCAGGCTGTCCGGCCCCGACACAGTCCCCAGCACTTTGGTGCTGTGCTCCTGAGCTTTGGCTCGGAGCGCTGCGATGCTGTTCTCCCTCAGTTCCTCCTGGGACATGGCCGCCTGGGGGTCGGGGCCCCGCTCCTCCGGCTCCAGCTTGTCGAGCTTGGGCAGGGCCTGACGCTCCACCTCGGGCTTCCTCCCCGACTCGGCTGCCGCCTCCAGCGACTTTTTGTGCATCCCTAAAAAGAATTGTTGGTATTCGGGTTTAGAAAAGCGCCTGGGAAAGCCATCTTGAACTGAAAACGGCAAAGATAGAGAGAGGCCAGAATTAAGGACGAGCAGAAAGCCTTACTTCCCACGCCGCAGTCGCGCAAGTCCCAGGGCCGGGCTGGGGTCAGGGGACGGGGACGGTGGCTGGGGGGAGGGCTGCAGAACCGCAGCTGGGAACCAGGCCCTTGGAGGACTTCTCCATGGGCACCTGGGCCCTGGGCCACCTGTTTTGTCCCTTCCAGGCCACAGCACTTGCTAACCCATCCCTCCCTCCGGGGATTCCAGATCTTAGAACCCCAAGATAAGCTGGTGCTGTTACCAGACCTGGGCCCAGATGGCAGGTGGGGAAGACAGCAGGCGGAGCGACTGGGGGAAAGAAGCCCTTTGGGCAAAGCCAAAATGGTGGCCAAAGGGAACAGGGGTCCCCTCAACACGCAAGGGGACTGTTCCAGTCACCATAAGCCCAACTCTGGCCAAGGGAGGGAGGAGTACAGACCCCAGGGCAACAGCCACACCTCCCCACAGAACCCACAGATAAGAGGCCCATCCAGGATGAGAGTCCCTGGCACCCACTGGTAGGTACAAGGGATGGACACCCGGCCCCTGAGTACCCTGAGTCCCCCAAGGTAGACTGAGGGGCCTCTCTCCCTGCCCCGGGGCTCTGGCCCCTCGTCCAGGGAGCCCGCTCTCCTCACCGCAGGGGCAGGGCCCCAAGGAGGGTGCGGGCTCTTACCCAGTAGCCATGGGGCACAGGAGTCCATGATGCCGTCCTTGGCAGACTTGAGGATGGACTCGGGCAGGGGGATGGAGTGCCGCACCATGGCGCCGTAGAGCCCGTACTCCGCCATGACGCTGCTCCGGCCCCAGCACTTCTCCCGCTTCCTCCACTTGGCTCTGCGGTTCTGGAACCAAACCTGCAAGCACAGAGGACAAGTCAGGGCCCTGCTCTGAGAGGCATGGGGCCCAAGGCCCTCACCCCCATGTGGGCCGGGAGTGAAGCCTTCTCCGGCGGACACCTTTAACTACTAGTACCCACCCAGGGTGTGCCCTGGGCTTCCTCCCAGCTCAGGGGCTGTTCAGATGGAGGAAATCAGTTCTGTGAGATGGGCAAAATAGGTCCTTTTCTATTTATTTATTTATTTTTAATTCAAAGCAGTTCTAGGGAGATGGGATACGGCCACCTACTGGACAGGGTCTTGCAGGTAGGCAGGACCCAGGGTGGTTTTCAGTTTGCAGCTGAGAAGCCTGACCCGCCCCTGGTAGCTGTCCTGCATGTGCTCACACCTCCAGCGTATAAACAGAATCTGGACAAATACCTTTCCCAGGACTGGACCAGCAGCGTCTCTGGCTTAAGACTCCCTGTCTGCCTGAAGCCCAGAGCCAGAATAGTCCAGGAAGCTGCAGGTGAGTGTGAGCTCAGGGAGCAAAGGGCATTTCATCCAGGTGTCAGGAATTAGGGAGGGGACACTCCCCAGGAGGCCAGAGTCAGCCTCCCTCCTCTGCCCTGTCCTGGCTGAGCCCTGCCTGCCGCATTTGACCCGTGTCCCCAGTTCTGGGCCTAACTGGATGACATCCGGGGAGGTGGGCAGCCATCCCTCAGTCAGGGGAGGCACACATTCCGCAGGGCTGAGGCGCAAGCGGGAGATTGCTGGGAAGGAGCTGGGGATGCTCCTCTGACTCCAGAGCTGGCTGTGCGGGGTCTGAGCGAGAGCGGGGTCCCCTGGGGGCGTTCGCAGCACTCTCCCCATGCTCCAAGGAGATCCCAGAATCCCTAGGATTTCTCGGTCTCCCAAAGCAGCTTTCCCGAGACTCCAGCAGCTGACAGAGCCAAGGGCTTCGCCTAGTTGGTCTTCCAGGAGCCGAGAGGCCCGCGGGAAACTGGTGGCGCTAGGAAGACCCCAGGCCCGGCGGTGCCTTCTTAGTCCCCACAGCTCTGGGGCCCGGACCCCCGGGGCGGGAGTCGCCCGAGGCGCCCAGGGAAGGAGGGGCGGGGGAAGGGCGGGCTCCGGGAAACCCATCCACCTCCCTGCGGGTCCCTCGCCGCCCGCGACCCCCGCCGCGCCCCTCCCCCGCCGGGCCCTCCCCCGCGGCCGAGGTATCAGCTTCTGATGAAAAATTGCTCCCGCTCTATTCAGGAGGCGGCAAAAGAAGAGTCACCCCCAGGGGCAGCCCTGGGCTGATTGAAAAATAAGTTAATTTCAGTTTGAATCGATGGGCCTCAGGCACTGAAATATCACGGGAAATTAAAGCTGCCGCTCTCCCGGGAGCCGCGGCATTGACCCGCGCTAATTAATGCTGGGGAGGCCGCGCTCGCCGCGCCGCAGCCGCTCCCGCTCCCCGGGGGACCCCAAACACTTCTCATTTAACTAATTAGACGGGGAAAATTGGGTGTTAATTTGTTTAGGATTTTTTCCCCTCTTCGCCCCGGCAGCTCCCTCCCGGTCCCGCCCCGCGCAGGGGCGCGGAAATGAATGCGGGGCTCGCCGGCAGATGGCTGCCCCGGTCACTCTGCAATCTTCTCCGACTTGATTGCTTGATTAGGTCGTTAGCACATTAAAAAAAAAAATTGCTTGCCGTCTGGCGCTGGCGTGATGAGTGGGACGCGCGGCAGCGCCTGGGTAATTTATCTTTTTATACGGCAAAGAATTTGATTTCACTCTGCAGATATATGGGGCGCCTTTGACACCTGTTTAACATCGCGCCGCTGACAGCTTAACCCTTTGCTGCCTCGGGAGCGCGGGGCTGGGGCCGGCGGCGCCCCGGGTCCGCGCGCCCCTGCGGTTCCCGCCGCCACCGCCAGGTGGCGGAGTGAGCGCCGGGCGGCCGGCCGCAGCCCGGAGTCTGCGGCGGAGCGCGACCGGCCACACCCGCCAGGGGGCGCTCCGGCCCGTCCGCCTCGCGTCCCCCGGCCCTAAATGGCCCCCCGGGCGGCAGAGACGCTGCCGGGTGCGGAAGGACCTCCCCGTCCACGTACACCTTTAAGTTGACCCAAACACGTGTAACCTGTTTTGGCATTTCTTCATTTGAGAATAACTAGGAGCCTCTAAAAATGGGAGCGACACGCACTCAGATGCCCGGGGCCTCTCCGACCCGGGGTGGCGCCGCCTCCGCGCGGGCAGCACCTTGGCCACCCCCGGGTTTGGCGCCTGCAGTTCCTGCTAGAACGAGGGGACTGGGAGGCACAGGTGCCAGGCCTCCGCCTGGTCCGCACCTGACCGCCCTGGGTGACCCCTGCCAGGGAAAGGTTCTCTCATCTGAAGGCCACCAGACGGTTGCCCTTCGTGCACTAAGAAACGGAGAGCGGTGAGCAATTCCTGCATTCTACCCTGGCTCCACTGCCCGCCTGTCCTGCAGGACGTCTGCCCTGCCCAGGGCCTGTGCTTTGTCTGGGGCCTCAGTCCTGTCCCATCTCCCTCTCCTTAGCAATCGGTCACCCTCTACAAGGACTCACTTGCCTCAAGCTGCTTGCTCCCAGAGAGGAAAGATCTAAAAGGACTAATCCACATAAAAGTGTAAGTGACTTCTGGTTTTTTTTATCCACCTCTCAGGACAGCAAAGAATGAAACACCTGGTGATGGAATTCCAGGCACCAAGTCTGACCACAGAGGGTTGGGAAGGCTTTCTTTATGAATATAAGCAAGGCATCTGCTTCCTGGTCCGGAGATGATCTGTCCTGCTTGAATACCGTGCATTATAAAACAAGGCCACACCCCCTTAACAGGAACCAGTGGGGCCAGACTGGAGAGTGTTTTGGAAAAGATATGTGATGCATACACCACATGTTACATAATGCTCTGCAGTGGCAGCACCTCATAGTCAAACCCATCAGTTTTGATTTCTGCCGCAAAATGCATATGCACATACTTATATCAAGGGATAAATAAATTGCATAGGGTCAAGTCCAATTTTTGCCGTCAAATGAGTTTGATGCCAAACTTATGAAAGAACTTTCTGTTTTCATTGAGGTTTGAATTTAGAGAGTCTGGAAAAGGTATTGTGGAGTGTACAAAGACATAGGTGTCCCCACAACCCCAGGGTGGATACCTGGGGGTAAAGGTGCATTGCCCTTGCTTCCCCCGGAGGTCATGGGCATCCGTGCTTGAGATGGGGCAGGCTCTCAGATGGAAACAGCATCTTTAGGAACTAAAGGAGGGGTACAGACTCGGGACTCAGATCATCTCTGGGGGCCTCTAAACAGAACCATTTTCCTGGGTCTCCTGATTTGGGCAAATGAATAACTGGTCTGTAGATCAGACTTTGCCCACAGATACTCTCCCAGGGGAGCTGGTGCCAGCTGGTCGCTCAAACCAGAAGTCATCCAGACCTCAGTTATGGGCTCCTGGAATGCCTGGCTCTCTGTGAAGACCAGATGCTACTCCAATTTATGGAGGAAACCTGGACGGCCAAAACAATTTCTTTTTAGGACAGTTGGCAGGGAAGCTGTGGCAGTGGTGCCTTGGAGGGAAGTGGACAAGGGATTAGAATTAACCCTAACCACCCTTCACATCTGCCTTTCTAGCCCCTTCCTGGAAACAACCCGCACGTGCATAGAACTTAAAAATGTATAAGCAGCGTTGAGGTCAGCCAGTCCTGAACTGGAATTCCTAGCTCTGAAAAAAAACTGCTGAGTGATCTTGGGCAATCTACTTGGCTTCTCCCAGTCTTAGTCTCTTCAAACAAAAAATAAGAATGCCAACTCTCTAGGGTTGTTTGGAGTATTAAATGGAATAAATGAGTGCCTAAATAAGTGACTGCTTGAAATACAGGAGGTGCTCAGTAAGTGCTAGTTAAGAAAGTCAGTGGGACCCTGCAGAAGGCAGGTTAATCAATGGCATTGCCTGTTGCTCTGGCCTCCTCCATATGCCCGCTAACAAGGCTAGACTGGCAAATTAATGATAATATCAACGACTCCAGCAGGAGGGGAAAGGACAGAACTGACCTTCAGGCTGGAATACTTTAATACAGGTAGTCTCCAGTTTCCCCTGTAGCCATCTGGGGTGCCAAGCAGCTGCCCCTGAAACTCTCCCCATATTCCCACTATGTTCCAAGCCCCCGAGGCACCAATGCAGGGGGACACCCCCGCAGTGCCCATACGTCCATTGAGTCGGCTGGGGCTCAGAAGCTAGAAGCCCCAGGTTGGAGATCCTTGCTCTGCCTCTACTTGCCTTTGTGGCCATGGGGACGTTTCTTAACCTTTCTGAGCTTCCCATTCCTCACCTGCCCAGAGATGCCACCTCCTTGCAGGTTTGCTGTGAAAATTAGACGGTGTGCAGGAAATGCCTGCCACGTAGTAAGAGCTGAAACATGTTAGCCTGATGCTGGATGAATTCTGTGGACGAATGTGCAGTAAGACAAGGCTTTGCTTTCCAGCTTTTCACATAAAACGACATCTTCCTATCTCCCATCTTTGAGATTCTACTTGGGCTCTTGGTTCTGCCAAGCCCATAATATTCCTTCAGTCTGTCTCTTACTCACTTTCCTGACTGCCCACTTTCCAGAAGAGACTGCTCCTCTCACATGGGAGTCTGGTCCCAAACTCTTCAGGAGACCTTGCATTAAGGCCCCAGCCAGGACCATCGCCCTGCCTTACACTTCAGGGCTCCAAGTACGTAAGGGACCCAAGGTGACATTAAAGGTCACCAGGTTTGGAGTCCCAGGCAAAGGTGAGTTGGCAGGATCTTTCAGCTTGGGAATGAGCCTGGATTTCTTGATACATTTCCCCTGAGAGGTGGAGCCTCTGCAACACTCAGAATGCCCAGGCAGCATGGATGCCTCTGGCTGTCGGCAGCGGATCTGGCAGGTGCCTCCACAGCTGGCAGAGAGGGTGCCTGTGCCTCCCAGGGTGAACGGGACCCAGGGAACCCTTGCCAAATGGATGCTCCTCTGCCACAGGGTGCACAGCTCGCAAGCCAGGTGACCCTGTCAGCTCTTTCTCTGTGTAGGTAGCTGGCATGGGCAGCGGTGGCCATGCCCCGTGCCTCCTCTTGTGTCTGCATTGTCACCTAGTCCCTGTCCTGCATGCTCTCATCCTGCCATCCCCAGGAGACAACATGCCCAGGGCTCCTTCCCTCAAGGGGCTCGCAGGAGACCCTCTGCACTCCTTCCAGGATCGCCCCCCTAACAGAGACATCTTGCATGACGGATGCCCTTTGCACAGTCTGGTCTCCAAACTTGCCACATGCCCTCAGGCCTGGCTCTGTCCGCCATACTCTGGGTGAGCGTCCGTCACGTTCACCCGGCCTCCTTCTTCTCCTCTAACTGGAAGCTGATGAATTTGGGCTCATTGCTAGCGTGATTGAACGGGTTCACACTCCACATCCACTCAGCACTTCTGACACCATATTTCAGCGCACGGGGCCAGGCCAGTTTGCGGCTCAGAGAAGCGGGGCCTTGCTGCAGCCTCTGATGTCCACTAGGGGGCAGCTCTGCCCACATTTCCGGGCAGCCCCAGGCAGCATCCTTCCCTGCCCACCAATAGGTCATTTTGTTCCTCACCCCACCCCTGCCACCCCAAACTCCACTTTCTGCCGCTCATATTAACCCACGTAGAATCCAGAAACACCTATCCTGAGCCTCCGAATCAGTGTATTTATACTGAGTTCACACAGAATCACCTGGAGAGATTTTAAAACATACAGATGCCAACATGCAGGTGTTTAATTTTAAACCAATTAAACCCAGACTTGCTGGGTGTGGGGGCCCCGCGTGGGTATTTTAAAAATCTTCCCTGGTGATTCTAATAAACATCCTGAACTGAGATACACTGAAAAACCCTTTCCCACCCAGCCACCTGTCTTTTTACTTCTGGTCTATAGCCCCTTAGTACTTTGTTCCCTACCCCTGGGCAGGGACCACTTTATAAGAGGCAAAGTCGAACAGCGCCAGTCAGAGAACCTAAACCTCACACTTCGACATCCACGAAGCTGCTAAGACTGGGGTGAAATGTAGCCTCTGTTCACTTTGCACATCCATAGCTCTGTAATGATTGCATTTTTATAACAAGTACAACGTTTGTCAGAAAAAAAATACCATAGCTGGACGCGGTGGTCACGCCTGTAATCCTAGCACTCTGGGAGCCTGAGGTGGGTGGATCGTTTGAGTTCAGGAGTTCAAGACCAGCCTGAGCAAGAGCCAGACCCCGTCTCTACTAAAAAATAGAAAGAAATTATACGGACAACCAAAAAATTAGCCGGGCATGGTGGCGCATGCCTGTAGTCCCAGCTATTCGTGAGGCTGAGGCAGGAGAATTGCTTGAGCCCAGGAGTTTGAGGTTGCTGTGAGCTAGGATGACGCCACGGCACTCTAGCCTGGGCAACACAGTAAGACTCTGTCTCAAAGAAAGAAAGAAAGAAAAGAAAAGAAAAAAAAATACCGTAAACAAGCAAGTGGATAGATAGATAGATAGCCTGACCTTACAATTTTAGTAACAAGTGACCCCACAGAGGAAACACAGTCAGTCTGTAAACCCACTTCCTCTTCCCTAGGGCTGACATCTGGCAAGCGCTTCCAGAATGCTGTATCCCAGCATACTTTTTTTTGGAGACACACACAAAAAATGGACTGTGTGTCTGAGTCTGACATGGAGACGCAGAATCTTTTCTTTCCCTAACATTGCACCGTATGCCTCCACCCCAACCCAGGGAGATGCAGAGTGAGGAAGTGCTCATCCGCAAAGCACAAAGGCAGGGGACAGCGTCCCCCGCGCCTGGGACTGGGCCCTCACCACTGCCCTTTGCATCACTGCAGTTTGTAGAGAGAGGCATTCCTGTTTACTCTGGGATCTGTGCGGTGGCAGCCGAGTCCTGGCTTTACTGTTTACTTCACCGCTCAGCCCCTCAGTTTCCTCATGCAGGAAATAGGTACAGGAACGACCCCTAACTCATCTGGTTGTGAGGGATCACATGAAACGAAGCATGGACAGCACTTACTATCTGGAACACTGGTGAGTACTGAATAAATGCCAGTAATAACACCACTTGTAAAATTAGCA
This sequence comes from Lemur catta, assembly GCF_020740605.2. Classification (NCBI taxonomy): domain Eukaryota; kingdom Metazoa; phylum Chordata; class Mammalia; order Primates; family Lemuridae; genus Lemur; species Lemur catta. The sequence continues at coordinate 25,818,413 of NC_059128.1, forward strand.
TTTTGGAAAAATATTATTATCATTCTTTTATAAACGAGTAATTTGAGGGACTCAGAGTTTGGCTTGCCGGCAGGGAAAGATTAGAAGTAGATGTGCCTGATCTGTGCGGTGGGTTCTCATTAGACATTCGACAGTAGACCTCAGACACATTCGGGAGTTTACTCAGGTTGGCCCAGAAGGGATGTATGTCCAAGCTGTCCACCTGTCCTGCACCCCCGTTCCACCAATGGCAGCCCAGGGGCTGTTGAGGGGAGGTGAGCCTGAGGAGGCCCCTCCCTGGGAGAGACCCCACCTCTTTCTTTTCCGGGTGAGGAGGTTGAGGCCCAGAGATGGGAAGTGGCCTGGCCACTGCCATGCCGGTGGGTATCAGAGCCAGAGCTAAGATCTGGGTACCTGACTTCCGGTCCAATAAGCTTTCATTCCACCTTGAGAATATCTAACTCCAGACCTGGAACCTCTAATGAGTCCTCATCTTACCCCTCCTTCGCCCACAACACACACGCAAAGTCCCCTGACCCAAAGTGGGGTCAAGGGCGGGGCCTGGTGCTGGAGTGGCAGCTTTCCGTTTTTAGATGCACTGTCGCCACCTGATCAACACGCTAAGGGGAAAAAGCGAGGAAGGTAGCAATGTAGAGAAGCAAGGGCTCCGGAGTCTAAAGGGACTCAGGTCTGAATTCTGGCCTCTGTGCCTCAGGTTCCCCATCTGTAAAATGGGACTATAGAACCTAGCTCGCTCACGGTGTTCTGAGGACTCTTTGCTGAATGTGCATAAACTATCCCTGGAAGGAAACAAAGGACGCTGGTTACCAAGGGAGGGCTGCTGGTGGAGGGGGAAGGGGAGACTCATTTTTCACCCTTTTGAACTCATTTACATGAATTTGCCCATTCAAAAAATAATTTTGTTATATCTGAGTCTGTTTTTTTTTTAAATAATAGTGGCCTGGTACTCAATAAATATTGATTATTTTTATAAAGAAGTTGTGATATATCCCCCTGCCACTGACTTCAAATCATCTCTGTTCTCCCAGCTTCAAGGCAAAATAAAGACTTTAAAACCCAAGAGGCAGGTGGTGAAAGGGGGGGGCTTTCAGTTCAGACCCAGGTTTGAATCTTATGTCCCCCACTTTCTAGCTGTGTGGCCCGGGGCAAGCTGCGATGCCTCAGCTTCCTTGGTTCTAAAAGGAAGCTCATGGTCTCTACCCCTCTGGTTGTCACCAGGATTTAATGAGATCAGAGCTGACACCAAGTGAGCAGAGGGCAAGTGCCAGGCACTGCCCTGAACACTGCACAAATATGGCTCATTGCATCTGCACGAGAGGCAGGTGCCACTGTCATCGCCATTGGACAGATGAGGAAAAGGAGCTTCTCGGAGGGGAAGCCCAGCCAGGAACCCAGGCAGTCTGGCTCCTGAGTCAGTGATGCTAACCACTACACCCCCCTGCCTCTCCTGTGCTCATCACATATTTAGGAGAATATTTGGCACGTGGAAACCGCTCTGGAAATTATAGCTGTGATTGCTACTGATACACACCAAGATCTTTCTCACTTTGTTAAACACTTTGGGGCAAGACTGTTTAACAACTCACAAATACTTCCTGGGGGCAGCATTTAGCCATCTGGTGCTCAAAAGGTTTGAGAGACTCTTGCCTCATTTCTCCTCTATGTACAAATTACAGAGCCAATCCTCGTGGTCCCAAGGGCAATGAGCTCTCCTTACTCCGCACCCCTGGCTCCTTTGTGCTGGTTCTGGTGGCTTCAGACACCACCCTATAGACAACCTCCAAGCAACTTAAGAAAGCCAAGCGTGCGCCTGCTGGGGCATTTGTAGCAATGCAGTCACAGCCCAGGGAGAGCCTTCTCAGAAATCCTGAGCTCAGCAGGTTTCAAACACCCCACCTCCAACCCCACCCCCAGAGCCAAACAGGTTTTAGGACGACCCACTGCAAGAAACAAGCGGTGCCTTCTTACTGGTCAATAGTGCAAATAGGGGGCTGCCAACAGCAAGAATTTGTCAGCTCTCCTCCCACTGTAGCCACTTGTCCTGGCCAACTTTGTGCTAATGAAGGGTAGGCAGGGGTTACGGCCACACAGTTGGACTGGGCCTACACACACACACACACACACACACACACACACACACACACACACACACACCATGCAGAATCAACACCCAGCTCACCCCACTAGAATCCAACTGGGTGGAGGGTAACGGGTCCAGGCCACCATGAGTAATGCACCAAACATAATCTGCTTATGAATAATTGAGCTTATTGTTAGTGTCAATGTCTAAAGCCATTGGCTGAAATTCCAAATAGATTTCCAAGGGAGAGGAAGGCCCTCGGGAAAAGCAGCTCAAAGCCTCATTTCCCATCTTCTGGTCCTTCAGTGAGAGTACAGAGCAACCTACGCACCTCATTTGGTTCCTTCTCTGGGGCTGGGGCCACCCCCAGGCACACTCACACCAGGAGGGAGGCAGAAGGACCTTGCAGAGGAGGGGCAGAAGTGCAGTCTCAGGGGGTGGGGACCTGCCCCAGCTGTGAACTACTCTGGACCACTCAGGAGAGTGGGGGCAGCTTTCATTTAAGGTTGAGCTCTAGCTAAGGCAACTCTAACTCTTCTAGAAATGCTCCTCTCATCCCACTCTCCACCTCAGGGAGGCCCTGCCCAGAAAACCACCAGACTCCATCTTCTCCCAGAGAAATGACTCTATGGCCCCCTGTCCAGCAAGGGGACTCTGGACTTGGGAAGGCCCTGCTGCGGCTAAGAGGAGGCCCCGCGCCCACCACAGCTGAGCATGTGCCCCAAAACTACCCAGGAGAGGAGGAGGGCTCAGTGAGCACACCAGGCACATGTCCCAGGCCACGCACTGGGCCAGACAGGGAGAAGAAAAGGAGCAGGAGCTCAGGGCAAGGCCAGCAGCTGCTGGACTGTGAGGGGTGGAAGGAGCCTCGGGTAGATGAGTGTAGGGGGCGGGAAGGGGGGAGCACCCCTTCCTCATGGGGAGGGGAGTAGAGGGAAGGGAAGCAAACTGGGGTCAGGGCTGGAAGCCACCTTCCCCTTCACAGCCACCCACAGAGGCCTGGGGCTACCTCAGCTGCACTGAGGGGACATCCGCCTCCACAAAGACCCTGCCCAGAACCCAGGCCCCATGCAGTACTCCACCTCTCATCGCCAGGCCCCACAGGGTCTGTCTGACACACTCCCCAGGAATCGTACAGCCAGGCCACACCTGCTACACCTCTGGCCATCCCCCCCCACCCACAGTGCCCACCTTACCCGGTAGGTGTTCAACAAGCACCTGTCAGCTTAAATGAACTGCTCTCGGTGAGGACATGCTCACAGGCAAGCACATGCCCACAGCAGGGCGTGGGAGGTGGGGTCATGGGTATCTGGGACCCTGGAGTGGCAGATGTCCCTGAGACAGGGGCAAGCATGGGACAGAAGGACTCGGGGCTGTTACCTGTATCCTGTCTTCTGGCAGCTCCGTTTTCATGGCCAGCATCTCCCGGGCATAGACGTCTGGGTAGTGGGCCTCGTTGAATGCCTTCTCCAGCTCCTCGAGCTGGTAGGAGGTAAAGATTGTCCTGAGGGCAGCAAGACCAGACAGTCAGGACCCAGGAAACGGAAGGAGCCTGTCTCAGAGAGAACAGAGTGGCCCTCCCCTGCGGCTCCTGGACAGACCCCAATCCAGGCTGGCTCCACACGATCTGCCACAAACACACACACTCTCTCACTCTCTGTCTCTTTCTCTCACACACATTCGCAGCTTAACCCTCTGGACTCTCCGTCATTCAAGGCTCAGGGCCCACACTACACTTCTGGTGGCGGGGTGGGCATTCTTTCAGCCTTCAGTGACATTTCACTGGGAATCTTTCTGGAGGTGCTCTGGGGGAAAGGGTTTGAGAAAGGAAATTTTTAAAAATGCAGAAAGCCCCCGTTCCTCCTCCCAAGCACAGAGCAGAGGAGCTCAGCAGATGGATAAATGCCCTGGCCCCACCCACACCGGCTTCCTGGGCTCCTCTCACAGACACTAGAGTTGGACATTTTAATTCCACTCGAAGTTTGAAGATTCCCCAGAAAGACAAGTGCAGCTTCGACCTCAGGGTTCCTACAGCTCAGAACTGAATCTCCTGCTCCCTCAACTCCCCTCCACGCTCCCTCCTCCTCCCCTGCTCTTCCTCTGACACCAGCTCCCTAGGGCTGCCCTGGAGTCTTTCCCTGTCCCCTCCTGTGCTCAGGAGGCAGGGCCACCTTCCAACCCTCCCACACACAGACCCAGCCACTCACTTGGGGGGGGCATTCAGGCCACCCAGTGAGCCTCCTACCCCCACAGAGCAGTTCACGGTGACCTATTTTGTGTCATACACTGCTTTAAGAATCTGGTAAAAGCTACATTGTTCTGTGACCCCAGGAAAATGTGCAAATGCATATGCTCTTAACACATAAAATTTTGCCTCTGATATTAGGACATTCATCGATGCTCCTTTCCTGAATAAACCACTAAGCATCTACTTACAGATACAAATTCTGTCCTTTTTAGACCTTACTGTCACACCAGGTTTCAGGAGGCCTTTATCGTGGACCCTCATCAACAAGCCCACGGGCAATATAGTCCAGTTTCCACAAACTGAACTCGTGAAACTGTTACATGCCTTGCTTGGTCCCTGGGATTCGGACCCCGGGACCAGCACAGAGGTTCAGCACCCCTCACTGCTGTGCTCTCGCCCAACACAACCAAAAAGTACAAAGCTGAGCCCCACACATTCCTTGTCGGCATTAATATCTTGGGGGATGATGCAGGAGGTGTGTGAGGAAAAAAGATTGTGCTCTTTATAGAAAACGACCGGTTTGATTCTTAATCGTTTCTCCTATTCTCTTGGGGGGTATGTGGAAGGCTTATGTATACAAAAAGTTAACGCTTTAGAATTTTGAGGATCCCCTGCTTTCTATTTCTCACCTGCTGAAGGGCCTATGAACAAAGAGTCAAAATAAACAATAAAAAAATGCAAATCCCTTTTAAAACTAGGGAAACTGAGGCACACAGGTGGTGTGGCCTGGCCAAAGCCAAACAGGAGAGCTGATTATACGTCGTCGTTTAGAACTGCTCAAGTGCCAGCCTGTACTTGGGAGAGCCCCTACTGAAAACAACAACAACTCAAATCTTCCAAACTTCCCCTAATTCCTGCCTCAGAGCTGGTTCGCTGTGGATGCCACATGCTCTCCAGTGAGAGTTCCCTTCCCCCACAATGAGACCCAACCTCCGTTCCTGGCTGCTACAGAACCCCAGACCTTCAGGCTCCTGTTGTAACCTGTCTGAAGACGAGCTAAGCTGTCCCGGTAAAGAGAAGAGCAAAATCTGAGACTCCATCACCATGGCTGCTTCACCCCCCGCCCCACCTGCAGGTGCTTTTAAGCCTGGTTTGTTTCTGGGAGATAAAGACAAGCTCATCTCTCATCACCACATTCGGGGTCTCTTACCCTAAATCCCCAAATGAGAGAAGCTCAGGAAAATGCACCTTTTACTAATTACGGACTGCGCCGGTCATCAGCAGCCATTCTTTCCTCTCCAATAACCTGGTCCCTTCATGCACCAGAAACGGACAGAAACCCAAGGCAGCTAATACCCCAGCGTTGTTCCCCTGCTGTTCTGCACCCCTGGGAACCTACCAAAGCCCCCAAAGTTTTCCCTGGTGAAGAGGGTGGCAGGTCCCTGAGAGGGTCAGGGACCTGAAATACGGACTTTGGGCGATGGGTCACTCAGCCCCAAGTGCCACACAACGAGATTTTCGGATGCAGAGACATGGCTCCTGCACGCAGGGTTTGGGGATGCTTTTTCCAGGGCTCTCCATGCTGGGGAACCCCTCCGCCCCTTGTCGCACCAGCACGGGAGGAGTTCCGCCGCTTTCCAGCCTGCCCTTTTTCCACGGGTCCCTGTCCCTGCTCGCAGAGGCTGACAGGATCACCCAGCCTGGGACCAGCATGAGATGGGTGCACAAAAAGTGTTTTAATCAACATTCGTTGAATGGATAAATGAATGGCTTTTGTTTTTGTTTTTCAAAAAGGACCCAGGATCAAGACTAGAAGAAAATGTACCCGTTTAAAATGAAACAAACGGAACAAAAGCAAACAGCTGTCTGAAGGGAATGAGCCGAGATCCCTGAGCAACCAAGTTGAAGTTCACCTTCATTCGAGCCAAAACCTGTTGGGGCCTGAGGGGTCAGGAGGGGCCGTTTTAAAACATGGGGTGGACAGTGGAGTGTCCGAAGGCCAAGGTGGAGCGAAGCGCAGAAAAGAGAGGGTGCAGAGAGGCCGAGAACAAACGGGGGTGAGAGAAGAGGATGTGGCGGGGCGGGGTTCCCAGCGGGGAGACGTCCCGACGGAGCGGGAGACCCTGCGGCCGCGCGGCCGGGTCGGGACTGAGGGGAGAGGATGGGAAGGCACAGCCCCCGCGGTGAGCGCAGGGCAGCGCCCAGGAGCAGCACTCGCAGAAAGGCAGGCCGATTTGTGGTTCTCGTTCCTTTATTTCCTGGAAAATCTTCCCACAGATTGACACTAGGAACAGTGGCAGAGGTGCCCACGCGGAAGGCAGGGCCTGGAGGCGCGGGCGGGGGCCAGGGTGGATTACTTTTCAGGATATACCTATCGGATTTTAACTTCGTGCGAGTAATGTCTACTTAAAGACGTACGTTTTTTAAAACTCTCTTTAGTCCTCACCCCAATGCAGCGCACTCCACTCTAGCAGCTATGGCTAGTGGGACCATCCAGTCTACACCCCCCACCATTTTACAGACGAGGAAACTGAGGCTCACGGAAGGGAAGCGACCCGCTCAGAATCACAAAAACAGCAGCCAAAAGATGTTCCATCGGCGCAGAGGCTGCCCAAGCCTTGGGAACGTGGGAGCAGGAAGCCAGGGAGTTGGCAGAGAGGAAGAGACCGGGAGAGGAACGGGGGCAGAGGGGCCTAGGAACCGGCTCTGGCGCGAGGCAGGGGCGGATCTGCCCGCCGCAGGGTCTGCGCGGCTCTCGGATGTGCTGACGCGGGGATCCGGGGGCCGACAACCCCTCTCCAGCTCCTGTTTGGCGCGGGTTGGGGCCTTTCCTTTCTCCTGCGGGAGGAGAAAGTCCGAACTATGCCGCTTTCCGCGGCCACCGGGCGCGGCCCTGGGCAGATGGCTTCGAACAACGCCTGGTCACTCCGCCCTCGGGCGGCCTCGGACCTCAGCTCTGGGGTTGGCGAAAACAGGGTTTGAGTGACCGAAGCCCAGAACCGGGAACGGCAGGCGGGTGGGTGGGCAGGAGACGTAACAGAACCCGCTGCGGGGGGCCTTACCTGTGTCGCCGCTTCTTCCGTTTCTTGGTCTGGTTTAAAGCCGATTTGGACATTTTTCGATCACTGGAGGAAACATCTTCAGAATCTGAAAGGCGGGCGGAGGGACATGTGGCACAATGGGGAGCGCGCTCGGGGGCACCTGAAACCGGCGAGGGCCCCACCCCTGACCTCCTCCCGGAGCGGCGGGGGCCTGCTCGGTCTCCCCGGGAAGCCCTCCGGAACCCCCGGTGGCCATCTCCATCCCTAAGCCCCGGCTGGCCTCTCCTACGCCGGGGCCCAAATCCGGAGATTTTGAACAGATTTCGTTGTAAGAGAGGCCAAGGCCCTGGCGCGCTTGCGGCAGGGACCGCGGAGAACGAGGCAGCCTCAGGGGGTTGCAGGGACCCCGGGGTTGCGCTCCCGGCCCTGCGCCCTGCTCTGCGCTTGCAGCTCCGGCGCCCGGGCCGGAAAGTTGGCCCCAAAGCGCCGAGCCCAGACACGGGGGAGCTGGGCTCCGGGAAGGGATGGGGCTGCTCAGGCACAGTCCCTTTAGCAGTGTCCGCACAATGCGCTCCCACTCGAGGCTGGAGAGCCTGCGACGCGCCACTTTTCGTTGCAAATACAACGAAACGAAACGAAAAATCGGGGGAATTGACAAGGTGAACAGAAGCCGGAGGGCCGAGCGGGCCGGGACACCCCGTCAGGAAAGCGGCTCCAGGAGGGCGCGGGGAGGTCATCCAGGGTCCCCGAGCCCGCGAGTCGCCGGGCTCCGATATATTGCGGCGCTTACGTGGGATCGGTTGGCGGCCGCTTCGGCTGCCGTGGTGGCCGGGTTGTTCGAGTTCTTAGGATGAAAAATAAACCCCACCAATGCGGTGTTTTGGAATGAAGAAAGGAGAAAAAAGGCAACTTGGGACACCAGGGCTGGGGCCGGAGCCGGAGCCGGCACCCGCCTCCCAAGCGGGCAGCGCGCGGAACAGCCTCGGGCTCCCGGAGCGCGGGTCCTCCTGGAGGCCCGGGCCGCAGTGCAACAGCGGAGCTGGGGCCCTCCAGCCCGTCCGGAGACCCTGCAACACCAGCTGCGACACTCCAAACCCCGTTTCCAGTGTGGCCCTAGTGGGGCGCCGCGGCTAAGGTGGGCCAGATGCGGGGACCAGAGAACTGCGCGGCGGCCGAAAACGCTGGGGCCCAAACCTGGCGGGCGCCGGAGCATCCTAGTCCCCAGCCCCGGGCGCATCGGCCCCAGGCCGGGTCTGCGACCCCTCGGCCTGGCATGAACTTTTCCGCAGGGAGGAGGCCTCGTCCAGCAGGCGAGAGCCGACGGCGCGGGCTCCCGGCTCTCACCCCCAGTCAGGCAGCCGCGCAGCCTCGCCCTCACCTACCCGAGCTGGCCGTCTGGCTGGTGTCCAGAGGCCCCGATGCTCTGCCCAGTGGCTGCAAGTGGACGCTCTGCGGGTCGGACAGCACTTCCAGGAAGGTGGGCTGCGCGTAGAAGCCGGGGAGCCCCCCGGGCCCCAGCAGCCCCATGCCGCCCACTCCTGCGGGACTGAGCACCGAGCGTGCTGCCAGCAAGTGCCCGGGGCCGAGGGCGTCGAGGGCAGCCCGCGGGTGGGAGCTGGGGGGCTCCTTGTTCAAGCCCAGGATCTCCTGGATGCCGAACCCGGTGCACCTGGCCGGGGCGCCCCCCGAGGTACTCTTGGCCACTGTCTCGGACTTGGGCTTGCTCAGCGCTTCCCCCGCTTTCCCCGTCATCTCCCGGTTCTTTGGAGGGGCTGAGGCCGCAGGTCTGTAGCTCCCCCCACCCCCCCGCCGGGCTCCCCGCTTAGCGAAGTTGGTCCCAGGTGCCCCCTCCGGTGTCTAATGCTCTGGAGCCCCAAGGAGATTCCCCTTTTATCCAACCAGGCGGCAGCCCAAGTGGGGTCAGAGCTGAGCAGCCAATCACCGGGGCCAGGAGCGATTAGGAATTCCAAAAAGCTGGCAGCTCCCGCTGCAGGCAGCGCCGAGGGGCCAGGGCGCTTCGGGGCGAGCACCGGGTGGGCTTTGCGGGATGCCCACGGGCAGGGACCCTAGGGGCCAAGGTGAGACAACAAGGTTCAGGGCTGTTCCAGGAGGCAGGGTGGCTTAGGCTTCGGGTATATCCTGGCTGGGACATGTCCCTGGCTTGGCCAGGACAGGTCCCTGGGGTGAGGTGGCAGGATGGGCTAAGGGCAGAGGCTAGAGACTGGGAGACCTCCTCCTTCCCTCGACTCCTGCACAGGTTGGCAGAGTCACAGAAGCCCAAACATGGGACCCCTGTTCAAAAGATAGGACGGGGGAAGGGCAAGTTCCCCGGGCAGTATGTGGTGGCAATGGGGCCGAGGTGCAGAGAGGGAGATGTGGGAGTGGGGGGAAGCTCCGGGCTTATCTCCCCAGCAGAGGATACGGTGCCTCCTTCAGAAGAGCTTCTCAAGTGCTGGCCCAGTGAATGGTCAAGGGGTCAGGGGATACAGGTCGCTGCTGAGGAGGAACAGCAATGACTTCTTTTGGAGAACAGCCATGGAGGTGGGAACATCTTCCTAGAGTAAGCATGAAGTGTACCCAGCTTCCATGGAAGGGCTTTATTTATTCTTCCATCCATTCGTTCAACTAATACCTATTGAGCACCTACTAGCTCTGAGCCAGGAGCGAGGGGTCCAGCAGTAAATCAGACAAGGCAAGGGGCCTGCTGTACTTCAGAGTTCATTGAGCAAACAGAATGGAGAGGCCAGGATTGTTGGTGGGAGGGCGAGGGGGGAGGAAGGGCTGAGAGGCAATTAGAAGGTGAGCTGCCTCTTGACGGGACTCCTCTGACCCACCCCTACACTGGGAGCTGCAGAAGTGCGACCAGCGACCAGCGGTGCCTGTTGAAAATCGGGACGAGGCAGCAGGAAACGTTGCTTCAGGCAGGGTGGGACCTTTGTCACCTGGTTAGAAGAGCAAACCCTGAATTGCAAAGATGGCAGTGGAGCCACTGGTTTCCCACAGCATTCCTGCTTGAGGACTCAGAGGAGGGCACGGCCCCCTTGGGCTGAAGTGTCATTAGCAAAGGTGATCTCTCACTCACACACACACACACACACACCACAGACCTCTAAGTCCCTACACACTCCACCACTTCAGCTAACTTTTCTTAGGGCTCCCCTCTCCACTGTGCCTAGCATACAGTAGGTCTTTAATAAATGTTCCTTGAACCAAAGGCACCATATAGGGGAGATAAGGATAGAGTCAGTTGCTTTGGGCAGAGCTTGGAAACCCAGGCCAGGAAGAGATTCCATTCAGGATTTCTTGGCGAGTCACTGCAAACCCCCAAACGGAGGGAAACCCCCTAACCATGCCCAGCCTACTGCCACGGTGTCTGGTGCCCTCTGTGGCTGCCATGGGGCAAGACTGAGAAGTAAGAGGAGACCCTGCAGCATGTGGAAACCAGGCCTTACTAACAGGGCTGTTGTGAGGTGCAACTCCCCCCGCTCTGTTCTTCTCCACCTGAGAGCTGGAATTAGGTAGGGGCGTCTCACAGAGCAGGAGGTGTCTGGGAGAGGTGAGCCATTCACTCCAAGGGCTCCCTCCTTATCCCACAATAAGGCCATGCCTACTGTGTGCCTACATTGTCCTAGCCCCCTTACATGCTTTACACGGGATCATCTCTGGTCCTTACACCAACTCTATCAGCACCTTGATTCCACATCTGAAAGTTAGCATTGCAATTCTTGCAAGGTGTAGACTCAGGGATATGGAACCTCAAGGCATCCTTCACTTTGGATTTTGTGGAACTGAGTCCCAAGTGACACCACTTACATAGACAACAGTGTGAAGGGTGCCCCCTGGAGTTGTGCAAAGTGGTGGCCTTGTCTGTCAGAAAGGAGTTTCTATCCCTGTTTTATGGATGCAGAAACTTAGGTTCCCCAAGAGGTTACCTAGCTAGTAAGCAGCAGAAGCCAGAGGAGCCAACCTCACATGAGTCTGGTGTCAGAAGCTGTTCTCTTGGGACTCTATCCCTCTCTCAGCCCCTTCTCTGTTCCAGTCTGCCCTGGGAGGATGGATGGGGACGTTATGTTAATGGCATCTGTCATGTCCCTGACTTATCATGAGACATCCACGATGAGCCAGATGCCAGCGGATGGGCAAATGTGAGTGATGGAAAACAAGTGTGTGAGTGATGAAGTCGGCTCTTGCCAGGAGATGAGGATGAAAAATCTCTTGACCAAACTCCACATCTGAAGCTGCCAGTTCCCAATTCCCAGGAGACAGCCACCATTCCGCCTGAGGACGTTGGGAACAGGAGCAACACCAGGCCCTCTGAGAGGCACCTTTGCTGAAAGCTGCAGTTGGAGGGAGGACCCGGCATCAGCCTGCAGCCATTCCCACCCTGGGAGCTGGACTCCCCAACAGACTCCTGACTGGGAGTTTTTGGGGTGTCATTGTTACTGTTCCACAGCTGCCCAACTTGGCCAGACCAAACCTTAAGACATTTGTGAGTGATGGGGGGATCCCTACAAGGAAAGGGGGGCCCCAGGGGCTGGGGAAGTGAAGTGGCATTTAGCTTGGTCACAGTGGACCCAAATCCTGGGTCTTCTTTGCACCAGTCATTTAACTTTTCTCACACCATCAATTGCTTTACCTATAAAACAGCTTTACTATAAACAGCCTGATAGGGTTGTGAGCATCCCTTGACCCTTGAGTTAGCACAGGGGTTAAGGGCATGGTCTCCAGTGCCCAGCTGCCTGGGTTCAGACTCTCACAATATCCCTTGCTTGGTGACTTTGGGAAAATTACCTAACCTCTTTGTGCCCTCTGTGCCTCAGTTTCTTCATCCATAAAATGGGGATAATGGTAGTATCTATCGCTTAGAATTGTCATGAAGATTAGAAACATACAGTGCTGAAAACAGTAAACAAGGCTATGCCATGAGTGTACAAAATGAGGCTACAGAATAAGGCTTCCATGAATGTTCATTACTATTAGTAGCACGCAGGAGGATCCTGTACTTGAGACCGGCAAAGACCTAGTTCCTGCCTTCACAGAATTTGGGCCAGTGATTGGCGTAGGTGACATTTTTAAACCACTTAGCATGGTACCTGGCCCTGAGCACTCAATACATCACGGCTCTTACTACTACTGTTAGTGGGTACCAGTCCCCTTATCACATGTAATCTACTCAGCTTCTCTGAGAAGTCAGGAGTTTTGTCCCCCTTATCACAAATCAGACGCTAAATTCAGCAAGGGTGATGGGGGGAGGGAGGGTGTTGTCTCTCCCCTTTGCCTTAGTGCTGGTCAGTTTCAGCACCAGCTGCAGCCAAATCATTCTCCCCTTGCGAGCTGCCTCCCCACGTCACCACCCAGCCGTCAGCAACAATTTTTGGGGAGGAGTTAGAAAATGCAGGGGAGAGAAAGGATCTGTGTTTGAATCAATAATCCCATTATGACTCTGTCACCCATGAATGTGTTTCACTTTTTTAATGCGCTTGTGTGTATTTTGGGCTTACCCCTGGGAGGTGAACCTTATCTTTCGTTGTGCTGGACAGTTCTCGGGAGAGTCTCAGGATGTGCCCACCCTGAAGGTCCTGCTTTCGCCTCCTCCCCTCATCAGACATGGATTGGATATTTCGTTCCCTTGTTCAGTAAAGAGGCTCATACTGCGAGAAAAAAAGGAGGGATTTTGATTCACTTTAACTTACACACAATGAACATTTATTACCGTCTGGACTTTTTACATTGTCCCAGTGAATCCTCCCAACTACTCTGAAAGGTGTGTATCATTTTTCAAAAGCGAAAGCAACCTCAGAGAGGCTGGGTGACCTCCCCAAGAACACACAGCTGCCAAGGGCCAAGCTGGGAGTCCGAATCCACTGCATTCTTGTTTTCTGGAATATGGAGCCAGAGCCTCAAGCAGAGGAAGGGAGCTTGGGCATGGGGAGGCGAACAATGCCCCCCAGGTGCTCGACTACCATCCTCCCCACCAGGAATGGGGAAGAAGGAAAGAAGGGGTTCCTAGGGGGGTTGGGAAGGGCTGCTAAGGTCAAGGCTGGGGTGCGTCCCCAGAACCCCAGGCTGCTGGGAGCACCTTCTGCCAAACACCTGGGCCTAGTTTTTTTCTGCCAGTTCTCCAAGGGCCCAAGGAGTAATCTATGCCCTTTAGGATTTTCTTGGAGGGCTCCAGGAAGTGGGAGGAAGAAACAGCCAGCCTTGTAGAAGGTCCTGCCTCCTGTCAGTCACCTTCCAGGTGCCACCTGTAGCTCAGCTGAGGGTCTCAACCCAGCAGACTATCACCCGCCAGGTTTCAGCTACCACAAGCCCCTACATCCTCCCTCCCTCAGCATTAACCCTTCCTCAGCCTCTCAAGGGAAAAGAAATACACCCCGCACGTGGTGTCTTTGTTTTTTCTGCTGTGTTCACCTACAGGTGGGGTGGAACAACAGAAAGAAGCAAGCCATGGAGGACTTGCTCCATTACCAGCCTGCCGCCTGCCTCTGGGCTGTGCCTCAGTTTCCCCTCAGTCTCACATGGTAGGAATGCAACATCCCCGATGTTTTGAGAGGGTGTGTGTTCTGTTTTACCTCATAGGACTATTGTAAGACAATCTGGTCAAGTATTTATCCCTTCAACAAATATTTATTGAGCACCTACTGTGTGCCAGCTACTATTCTTGTTGGGAGGATACTGCGGGGTAAAAGAAAGCAAAGCCCCTGTTCTCATGGAATTTATATTCTAGTTGTGGGAGAGACAGTGAACAAACAGGCAAGTAAATAAACAAGCAAGATCATTTAGGAGGTGAAAAGCGCTAAGGAGAAAATGAAGCAGAGTGAGGGGCTATAGAGTGACTGCAGGAGGGGCCTCTTTTGGATATGAGACAGGAAGGATCTTTCTGGGGAGTCAGCATCTGGGCAGAGACTGAGTAGGGAGAAGAAGCCAGCCATGCTGGGGGTAGGGGGAGGTAGTGGGGGCAGAAGGGCAGTGAGTGTGTATGTCCTAGGGGTGAACCAGGAAGGTGTATCTGAGGACCAGTGAGGAGGCAAGGAAGGCTAGAGGGGAGGACTGACCTTGGGATGACCTTGAAAGAGCTTGGGCAGGTGAGCCTTTGAGAGGAGCTCAGTGGGGTCCACAGCAGTCAGGGGCCTCGTGGGCCAGGGTAAGGGCTTTGGATGTTATCCCCAGTGGGAAGGGACGCTGCTGGCAGTTGTGAAACAGGGAGACCAGTTAGGAGGCTGCTGTGTGGTCCAGGCAAGAGACAGCAGAGGAGGGCTTGGGGGTGGAGGGTGGCAATGGAGATGGAGAGAAGCGGATGGATTTGGGATTCACATAAAACGAATTTCAAAGCACCAAGTGCTCTCCCAAGGCAGTGTATGGGCCTTACAGTCTACAGCTCAGAGATCTTGGAGCCAGGAGCCTTTCCAAAAGCCACTTCTGTGTTCTCCCCATGGAGTCCCAGCAACCCCACATCAGCCCAGGGCTTCTCCTGGGTCAAGGGCCCCTGCAGCCTCTCTCTGTGCTCCTGGAAGTTCAGCCTCCACCTCTTTGTCAAAATCAGGGTCAAGGCTAGGATCCAAGCAGGATCACTGGATGAACAGTAGAGCAGCCCTCAGCAGCCATTAATATTAAGCTGTCGTGTAAGTGGGTGGAAAGGGAGGAGGGTATGAGGAGGGCAGAGGGCATGTGACCTTGAGGGCAGCTTCCCCAGGAGACCCAGGAGGCAGGTGGGGGCCAGGGACCTTGGCCGGTCAAGGAAAGGAAAGTGGTGAACTGCAGGGTCACCATCGGGATCTGGCCCGAAGACATTTCCAGATTCCTCACTTATTGGCTCTCTGAAGTAGGCAGCTTGCCCCTTACTGGTTGAATGACCTTGGGCAATTCATTCTTTGAACTTCCAACATAAAATGGGAATGGTAAGACCTACTTCACAGGGTTGTTGTGACAGTTACATAACAATGTCTGTAGAGTTCTATGATGGACATTTACTATTCCATGAGCTAACATCTGAACCTCACTCCTGTGTGGGGCAATTCCCCAACTTGGGAGTCCTAGTGGAAGAGAGAGCTCTTACTCTGCAATGAAACTGGAGATGCCACACACTTGCTTTCCCAGCTTCCCTTGCAGCTAGAATGTGGCCATGTGACATGGGCTCCACTTATCAGAAGCAGCCACCCTGGACTTTGAATCGGGAGCCAGTGATACAAAGAAGCAAAAACCACAGAGACTCTTCCTTGATAGCAGTGGTTACAGCAAGATCAATTTGCAGAGTGATGAGTTAGTAACCAAATCACCCAGGGTCAGTGGTGGCAGCAGTGGCAGCGCTAGCACCTACGTAGGGTCCAGTGGGAGTGACAGTAACCACAGTGGTTTCTTCATCAGACCAGTACTGTGGAAAGATTTGGGGCATTGGTTCTGGTCTCCAAACCTCCTAGAGAATCTCTGAGCTATCCAATATCTTTCTCGTACATTCCTTTTTTGGTCAAATCAGACAAATCTGGGTTTGTTTATAACCCAGAACTCAATCTATTACAAGATATGAATGTAATACCTAATTCTACCCTCCACCACAATCTAAGCTGGGAACTTTAATTTCCCAAAACCATCTAATTTGGGCCAAATTTGAGCTATGATTGGCATGGGGTTACAGAGAGAAGGGCTTTGGTGAGAGATCTCTTTTGAACTTCTGGGTCTATAGGTATGGCTGAAACTGATGGTGGTTGTCTCAATTTACATTCTCTCTTTCTTAGAATCAGAACACTAATTTTATTCAGAGTGATAATATCCCTCCATAAAATAGACTACATTTCTCAGCCTTCTTTGTAGCTGGAAACCTCTAAGACACTTGGCATACATTTGCTGTTTCCACTCTTCCTCCAGCTTCCTGTCTGGAACACAGACATGATGTGCTTCAGCAGCTGTTTTGGACTATGTGCTGATCTTGGGGATGGAAGTCAACATTAGAGCAGGGAGGGTAAGACTCTGGTGCCTGAAAACCCACGAGCCACCCTATCAGCCCTGGTCTGGCCCAGAGAGCTCAATGTTTAAGCCAGTGGTCTTTAAGCTCTGTTACTAGAGGCCACAAATGATTCTTCACTAAAACCATGGAAAGGCATTTGAAATAAAATGTTTTTGACACAGGAAAGTGACTCCTACTGCTGGGGGCCACTCGAAGTCCAAGAGGGTCCTAGGCTTTGCACAAGAAAGAATTCAGGAGCCAGCCGACCGTGTAAAGTGAAAGTGGCTTTTATTCAGAAACTATAGGAAGTCTACTCCATAGACAGAGCGGAAGCCAGTTCTCCCTGCAGAGGAAAACCAGCCCGATGGCTCCTGTTGCCCCTCTATTTAAGCAATAGCTAAACAACGGGAGGAATATCCATGTTATTTCTTGGGAAGGGGTGGTGTTTTCTGGAATTAGGGCGAGGCCCTCCTTCTGACTACATATGGTCAAACAGGAAGTGTCATGGCATCAGGTGCATGGTGGGAGTGGGAAGTTTCCTTAGAAACTTTTATGGCAATGAAGTGTATAATGAAACTGTAGGGTCAAGAGATGGTCAATTTCTCCACCTTCTTGGTTCTAACCTGTTGGAACTTGCCCTGCCTCCATCCTATTTTGATCAGGGTAGTTTGAAACTTTGTTTTCAGACTTCCTGACTCAAGTTAAACAATGCCTGCATAATTAAGCAATGCCCAAAGCAGTACTTGCCAGTTCCCTGTCTCCTTGTGACCCCAGGGGGAAAATTGAAAGTCTGCTGTCCTAGCAGAGATCTGGTTTGTCCCCATGTCCTGACAGCTAGAAATCGCTCTTGGATCTGTCTCTCCTCTCCAGCCTCATAGAACTTGATCTACAGTGCAGATCTGACAGTCTCAGTCAATCTAACAGGGAGCTCCAGAGCAAAGATTGCCCGTGAGAGCAGCTTGAGTTGGGCAGAAATGGCCAGGCCTAGCACCCACACCATGCTCAGTCACTCAAACACTGCAGTGGGGCCCAAAGGGGTACAGCTGGAGGCTCTCCCCTAACTGCACTCTTGCACCTGAGCAGCAAGTTCTTTTTTGAATGGAAAGCCAAGCAGTGCAATTCCATAGCTTCTATAAATTCTGTGTAACAATGTCTGCATCTCAGGGGAGTTATATTCCGCTTGGGGTTCTTGGGTCAGCCAGGCACAATGAGGCTTGGCTCTGAACTGTGGGTTGGTTCCAGGGCTGCTTCACAGATCTCATTCTGGGGCCAGAGGCTACCAAGGTATGCTGTTCTCATGGCAGAAGTGAAGGTGACCAGAGGCTGAGCCAAACCATGCAAGACTGTTTAAAGCCTCTGCTTGGGTCAGGTCTGCTCACATCCCATCAGCTAAAGCTACTAGTCACATGGCCAAGGCCAAAGACAGTGGGGTGGGGCAATAAATCCCACCCCCAGCAAGGGAAGCTCTGCTAAGGGTGGAGAGGGAAGGAAGAATTGTGAACAAATGCACACCCTATCTGGCCAGCCATCTGGCACCAAAGCCCACGCCCTTGGCCACTTCATCATAAGTGGCTAGTGCAGCACCTGGTATGAGGTATTACAGTACAGTGGCTGAAAACATACCTGCAGTCAGATGGCTGGTGCTCAGATCCCAGCTCCAACACTTACAAGGTATGTGATTTCAGGCCATTTATTTGGCCCCTGGGAGCCTCAGTTTCCTCTTCTGTAAAATGGGGATAATTAAAGAATCCATATTTTAGAGTTGTGTGAGGATTAAATGAAAGAATATATGTACAATGCTTGGTGTGGTGCCTGGTATATGGTAGGTACTCGATAAATGTTATATTTCCTTCTAATCCTTACAACCGCCCTGTATCATGGTTCCTTACTGTTTGTTAGCCTAGAGCCATGCATTCTGGAAATTCACCCCATTCCCCATGTCCTAAAATGACTTCATCTCTCAGGCCACAGTTGTTTGGTTCAGGGATGGGCACCTGACCCAGGTCCCATGGCCAATGAGTCCAATTCCTGGAATTTCTGGACTTGGGACTAAAATTTGGCCTTAATCCTTTAGGAGAAAGCACATGCCTAGACAGTCAGGGTGACAAGAGGGAGCTGGAAACCATGGGAGTCCCTTCCTTAGATGTTCCTGTGGCTCCAGGGTACCTCCCTGCCCTGGCCAAGGTTGCTCTGTAAGGTACCAGCATTCTCCATCAGCTCAAGGTGGGTTTCTGTAACTTGCCACTAAAGAAAATCTTTTTTTTTTTTTTTTGAGACAGAGTCTCACTCTGTTGCCCAGGCTAGAGTGCTGTGGTGTCAGCCTAGCTCACAGCAACCTCAAACTCCTAGGCTTAAGTGATCCTACTGCCTCTGGAGTAGCTGGGACTACAGGCATGCGCCACCATGCCCAGCTAATTTTTTTCCATATATATTTGTAGTTGTTTGGCTAATTTCTTTCTATTTTTTAGTAGAGATGGGGGGGTCTCGCTCTTGCTCAGCCTGGTCTCGGACTCCTGACCTCGAGCAATCCTCCCACCTAGGCCTCCCAGAGTGCTAGGATTACAGGTGTGAGCCACCACGTTTATCCTGGGGACCTCTTTTGAGAACCTCCCGTGCAGGGAGATTGACAGCACACGGGGACTTCATGGAGATCAAGCACACAGACATGCTCTGGCACAATGTAGGTGCTGGGTCTTCTCCTCCCCCCACACCTCCAAGCCAATATCACCAACAAGGCAGTGTGGTGTAGTGGTTAAGGATACTGGCTCTTAAATCACACAGTCCTGGGCTCGATTGCTCATCTACCACTCAGTAGCTGTGTGACCTAGCAACTTAGGTTTTGCCAGGCCTCAGTTTCCCCTTTTTGATATGGGGCATGCAAGGAAAACTTCCCAGAGGGGGCAGCAGTGGGGCTGGGCTATGAAGCTAGAATGACCACTGGGACTCCCCATTGTCTGGCCTGCAGCAAGGGACCCCCACTCCTTTACCTGTGACCATCTCCTCTCAGTGCTTTTCCACCAAACCTCGGGCTTAGGACTCCTTTCTGGAAAAATCCCATCACGCCCGACACCACCTCATGTTCCTCAGCCATCCTGGGGAGAAGGCTGCCCACTCCCACACGGCCAGGGCCCAGTTTTCTCTTGGCCTAGACTCACTTCTTGCCCTAGTCCAGGGGTTGGGGCCAGGGTCTGGGCCGAGGAGTTGAAGAAGGTGGGAGGAAAGACCCCAGCACTCCCTGGAGGGAGGAAGGACTGTGGTAGGCAGAGGGGAGGGACAAGGCCAGCTGAACACAGAAACCCAGCCAGGGGCAGGTTTAGCCCCGCAATCCAATTCCACTTAATATCCCATAATAGAATGCTGTCAACATGAGTTTCCTGTTCAAGTGGATTTGTTAAGAAGGCTGGGGGAGGTCAGAGGTATATTCCGGCCCTCCCGGTGTGGGGGCTCCAGTAGGGTGTGTAGGGGGGTGAGTCGGGCACAAGGGCTCCCTCCTCACCCTCTCCCCTCTGCAGTCCAAACAGGCCCTCAGGAAGGGGTTTGTCACACTTGTCTGTACCAAGGCTTCATGAACTCGTGATGGCTCACGGAGGGGCCCTCGAGCCTCCCGGGTGTGTGCGTCTCCTTTGAGCAGCGTCCGGCCACTAAGGCAAAGAGTATGATTTGCACGTGAGGGGACTCAGACCTTGCCTAGAAGGTGGGGAGGTGCTCCCAGGTGGGAGGAAGGTATGAAGTGGGGGCCACAAGGCCAAGCTTGGGGCAACCTGGGGGTCAGGGGGCTCCATAGTGAGAACTCTGATGATGTGACAACTCCGGGGGCAGGGTGTGTGTGTGACCCCACCTAGTTACTCAAACTGGCTGCTGTCTGCTCTTCTGCCTCCCTGGGTAAGCCACCGTTAGGGTGTCCTTCCTCCAGGGGGCAGAGGCCTGACTTCCCCAGGGTCCCTCAGCGGCTGAGCTGCCTGAGAAGCCTTGAGGGGGAGCACGTGAGCTGGCTGTTGAGCGGTCCCCGGGGGCAAGGCACAGGGCTGGGGCTTTCCATGTGGTGTGGCCTCGTGTTCAGGGGAGCCAGGCCTGGTGGCGCTGGGGTCCTGGCTGGGGAGAAGGGCTGTGTGAGGACGGGGCCATTACTATGTCACTTTCCTCATACACAGGGGCTCAGGGAGTTTAGGAAACTAAACCAGGACTTCACATAGTGAGGGACAGCACCGGGACGGGAACGGAGTTCTGTCAGACCCCCAAAGCCCACGCTGGGGGTGTGGAGAGATGCCCAAAGAGTCCGTCAGAGCCTTCAGAAACCCAGCCTGGGGCTGGGCTCGGAAGGGACGTTGGGTATTCTTCCTGGCAGTAGCCAGGAGGGCGTGGGCAGAAGTTGAAAGGATGAGGTCAGGCCATGGCCCCTCTGGGGCCTGTGGGTGGGTGACAGTGAGCCCAGCGGGTGAGACCAGGGGAGGGGGGAGCGGGCCTGGGGCCGAGGAGGGCAGGGCTGGGCCTCCAGCCCTTTGTGAGCCGTTTTAATTCGTGTAAATGAGGGTTTTTAATTTGTTATTCTGGGTTTTATTTCTATTACCATCTCATTTGCCTCTAAACCCTATTTCGCTCCAGCCTGGACCGAATTCCATTTGATGCATTAGGACTAATTCTCCTCCCAAAGGGTTAGATGTTTTCTCCCCACACAAAAGTCGCTTATTTTGGATAAAGAGACGATTAGATTTATCTTTAATATTTTAATGGCAGCTGGGATTAGCGGGCAAACAGCCCCAACTGGGGTTGTTCACTGCGGATTAGGTTCTGATAAACTCTCAGATGGGGAGCCCCCCCCACCCCACTCCACTTTCTGTTTTCCACAAAGTGCTTTTTATTATTTTTCGTTGAAAAAAAAAATTCCCTTGTCTTTTGGAGCATCATAAATTCCATTTGCTGTTTTCTATTAAATCAAGTTGATTAAATTCGTTGTGACTCTTTGCACATAGATCTTTTTAATTTTAACGTCTCCAGCATAAAATCTTTAATGGTGCAATTCGAAATTGCTGCAATATACAGTACAGGCCCTGATAAAACAGATGGAAATGAGGTTCTGCCAGGGAGGGGGGTCCTGTAAGGAGCGGGTAGAGTCAGGAGAAGGGACAGACCTCTAGGAGAAGGCAGGGGACTGACTGTCCCCAAGGCCCAGAGAGCCCCGGGTTCTCTGTTCAGCCACTTCCTAGCTTCCGGGCTTTGGTTAATGCTCATGGAGTGCCTGCCATGTGCCTGGCCCTGTGCATGCCTTGCCAATAATCCTTACAAGGAGGCTCCGAGAGGTCACTTGCTCAAGGTCACACAGCAAGTCGGTGGCAGTTGAGTCCAGATTGTCTTTGGCCAGTGGAGCCTCATCTCCCCTCTCAGAGCCTCCACTTGCTCATCAGTGAAATGGGGGTGGCCAGTTGTGCCCTAACTCACAGGTGTTTGGAAAGAGTAGATAAGGCCCACAAAGTGCTTTGTGAACAGTACAGAGCTGGGCTATCCTGTGGGTACAGGGCGTGGGGCTGACCCAGCTGGGGCCCAGAGGCCCTGCCACTACTAGGTAGGGCTGCTTTGCGAGCCCCTGGGAACCCTCACTAACTCCAGGCTCTGGGCTGCCCCCTCCCCTCAGCTCTCTGGCCCTCCAGCCTCTGGCCTCAGGCTTTTGCTCCCCGTCTCTAATCCTGACCTCATCAAGTCCTGGGAAGAGTTGATCCACAGGAGCAAATCCCTCATTCAGAGGGGCAAAATCAGCTTAATTTGCAGCAATTTGAAGCAGGTCTTTGCCAGGATTTGAATATCAAATTATCCCACAGCCTAGGCTGGCCTGGAAGGCCTCCCCCGGCTGCAATATGGACGGATGTGCTCTGGGCTCCACCAGGGAGATTGTTCTGGGTGCAGAGAATGGGGGTGGGTGTCTGAGGGTGCTGGGGAAGGTGGGGGGTCACCAGTCAGCCCCTGTTCCTGGAGGGCACTGCAGCTACCAGGACTGAGGGAAGGGATGTGGTTGGAAACCTCCTGTTCATGAGACTTACCTAGGGCTCTTATCAAATATACAGATTCCTAGGCCCCTCCTCAAACATAAGAAATCAAGACTTTCATGACCAGGAAAGTTTGAAAAAAATCTGGTGCGGCTCACTTAGTCAATCAACAAACACTCACTGTGTACACTCTTTGTACCTCCTACTATTTTGAGGAAATCAGCCTTCTCTGGTGTTCACCTCATTCATTCCCAGCCTCTAGCACTGCAGACCATATTCCCTTTGCTGTCTGCTCCATGTTGGCCCCAGATGTCTGAGTTAGCTGCTGCAGAGGGCTCTTCGACCTTCCCTTCCCAGTCAGCATGCCCATTGCATCTGACAACATGGCTCCTCTCTTCCTTTGTGCAAGCTCAGGCCTAGCGGACATCCTCTTATGTCAGTCACACAGGCCACGCTGCCCAGACCTGAGCCCCTGGGGTCAGACCCCTCTCATGGGCATGTCACAAGCCCTGAGCTGTGGGCCTCTTCAGGGAGGCCAGTGTTTGGTGAAATGTGCTGGTCCCTGTGGGCCCTGCAGCGTGAAGGCAGTAGCCTGGCTGTTGAGATGGCCCCGCGCAGGCCCATCTGTCCATCCAGCACCATCGACACAGAGATGGGAGCCCACATCCGGGGAGGAAACAGACCAGTCAGTGGTCACGTACCAAGCAGTGTTACAAGCACTGGAAGAACTACAAGCACTTACTAAGCACTCACTGTGTGCTGGGCACAATCCTAAGTGTTTTTCCTCTCTTCATCCATTTAATCCTCACAAAATCTTGTGGGGTAGGAACTACTATTACATACACCCATTTTATAGATGTAGAAACTGAGGCACAGAGAGATTAGTAACATGCCCCAGGTCACACGGTAGTAAGTGGTGGACCTGGGATTCATACCCAGGCAGCCTGACTCCAAGCCTGTCCTCTTCACACTTTGCTCTGTTTCCATCTATCCATCTTTAGCTCAACCTGTTTGTCTCTCTCTATACATTCTCCACAAAAGTGACTTGCCTTACATTCCCTACGTCTAAAGGCATAATCACAGGGTGTTTTGGGAGCAAAGAAAGGAGCGCTTAACCTACACTAGGGCAGTCACAGAAGGCTTTTGGGGGGTGGTTTCTTTATTTTTCATTGATGTTGTGGAGCAACCACTGATTACTCAGTACTAGTGATGCAGAGATGAAAAAGCCACTGTTTTTGTCCTTAAGAAGCTCACAAACTAGGGGTATGAACATCCTATAAGCAGATAGATATGCTAAGTGAGCTGACAGAGAAAGCACAGGGCATTATGGAAGCACTGGGGAGACCCCAAAGCCGGGGAGATCAGGGCAGGCTTCCTAGAGGAGGTGCACTTGAGCTGAGACTGGAAGGATGAACAGCAATCTCAGAGATATGTCCCCCGCACTAGGTCCAGCCATTAAGTGGAGGTTAAGAGGGCCTAGGGGTCCTTCTGGGCACACTCACCTCTCTTTGTCTCAGCCAGTCCCTCCTCCATGGAGCCTTCCTGGCACAATCAAACCTGATCCCTTCTCTGACCCAGACAGGCTGATCCTCTCTGGGGAGGTCTGTGTCCCCAAGTCCTATGTGTTCCTGGGAAGCAGGGCCTGAGCTCCCGAAGCCCCAGATCCTATGCCTGTTGGAGTCTGTTGTGAGGGCTGTGTTTGCCTTGGGAAAGCCCAGTGGTTTGATTTCAGGGTGCCTAGAAGCTAGACCGAGAAGGGACCTCCACAACCACCCAAAGCCATGTTGAAGGAAGGCACAGGGGCTGCCCAGGCCCACAGCTCAGGCAGGATGCCAGTTCCGGGCTCCCAGTGTCCTCGCGTTATCTCTGGGGTGGTCTGGCTCCACCTGGGCTGTCCCCTAACCCTCGTCCCCATGTCTGCCTTGCCTGATGGTGGCCAGGGTAGCCTTTCCCGAATAACGATGGTATTGGCTCAGATTAAGGGCAACTAGCTGGCTCTTGGCTTTTCCTTTTTATATAACAACTAATCTCCTTCTAATCAGCCATTATTAAATTATATTCCATTTTTAATTCATTCACAGATCACCGTTGGGACAGCTGGATGGATAATTGGTGAGAGATAATTTATGTAAATGAGGAGCAGCAGAAGGTGGGGGAGCGGAAGGCCCAGGGCCGAAGCTGTGCCCGGCTGGGGAGGGGGCAGTGGCCTGGCTCTGCCTGGAAACAGGTGCCTGGGGATGCTGGGGGGACTGGGGCCTGCTGTGGGACCTCGGGGCTTCGGGACTGGTTGCCCCTGAGCATCATCTTGAACACTTACGGCAAATGGGGAGCTCAGTACTTTTTTTGGCAGGGGGTGGGGGCAGCTTTCAGATATCAGTGCTCCCACATAGAAGGGGATCCTGAGAGACAGAATGCCCCAGAGAATTCTGGAGTCAGAACTGTGTTTGATTTCAGTGCTACCACTGTGTAGCTGTCTCAACCTTAGTTTTCGCATCTGCAAAATGGGGGTAACAATAGCACCTACCTCACAAGGCTGTTGTGAGGCTTAAGTACCTGGTGCAGAGGAGGAGCCCAATACAAGCACATGGTGGCTCCTCCCACTATTATAAAGACTGTGTATATTGTCAAAATCTGCCTCTAACATCTGTCTTCAGGCTACGGTGCTTCCTTCTGGTAATACACATGCACATCTGAAGACAGCTCTCTGTACCACTGACAATAATTACATTAGCAACGGACACCTTGGGCTGTTCCCCATGTGCCATGTTGGGCTAAGCACTTGCTACGTAGTATCTCACCGTATCCTCAGAACTATATGAAGTGGGTGCTATTGTCTCCATTCTACACATGCCATACTGTGGGCCCAAGCTCTCTCCTGTCAATTCCTTCAATGAAACTAACACAGAAGCCCCAGACACCTGCTTAGAAAGGAACAGGAAGGTCATGAAAGCTGGAGCCCAGCTGGAGGCTATTTTGGGAAGGTGCCTTGGGGACTGGCAGACAGGGACAGGGATGGCAGGGAGGCAGGTGAAAGAGGGTGGACCCCCGGCTCTCCTTTGGGGGGCTGTCCCTTTGAGGCCCCAGGAATTGGGCACAGGTGGTCTGACAGTGCCTGATGGGCAAGGTCAGCATGTGACAGGCTGGCAGGGAGGACCTTGGACGATTCCCAGAGGAAGGCAGGAGATTAAGGAGGGTTAGGGAGGGTGGTCCCAGAGGGTCCATGCAGAGTAATGGGATTAGCTCTTGGGCAGTGAGTGAAAGTTATTATCGTGTGGGGCCTCTGGCCTCCCACTCAAGGCTGCAGCTGTCACCCATCCCCAGAGAGAGTCACCACCAGCCCTCTCCACCCCCACCTTGGGGCAGCCTGTGGACAGAAGACCGCAGGCTTTCCTGCTGTGGTCTTCTGTCGTGGGGCTGGCCTCCTAGCCTTGG
Organism: Lemur catta; assembly: GCF_020740605.2. Taxonomy (NCBI): domain Eukaryota; kingdom Metazoa; phylum Chordata; class Mammalia; order Primates; family Lemuridae; genus Lemur; species Lemur catta. The sequence continues at coordinate 25,844,073 of NC_059128.1, forward strand.
CCTCCTGCTGGGCCTTGCCAGACGGGGCCACCCACACTCAGCATGGCCTAGCATTGCCCCGTGCCTCGGTTTCCCCCTGGATAGAAGGCCACAGTGAGGATGCTTGAGACGCTCTGAGGGAAAACCTCTGAGGCACAGAGATCCAGAGCCAGGCCCCCTGGGGTTCCGGCTCTGCCACGCATTAGCTGTGTGACCCTCGGTACGTCTGCCGGCCTCTCTGGGTGCGACGTGGTCAAATGGGCGGAGTAGCACGGCTGGGATTTCCCAGGGAAGGGCTGGGCAGGGGGCGCAGCGTCGACCCCTCGGTGCTGGGCACCTCCCCGAGGTCGACACCGCAGAGGGCAGCCGGCCCGAGCCCTGACGACAGGAGGGGACCGGTCTCGCCGGGCCTCGCGGCCTCCGTGAGGCGGGGACGGGCAGGGCCGGCGGGAGGACGCCGCCCGGAGCCTTCCGGGCCGCTCGCGGCTCCCTCTAGTGGCGACGGCGCGGGCGCGACCCCTCCGGGCCGGGCTGGGACCGGGAAGGAAGGGGGCGGCCGCCGGCCGGGAAGGAAGCGTCGAGCCGAGGGATTTCAAGGGTCCCAGAAGGCTTCCCTTCTTACCCGATGCATGGCATCCACCGTAAGAGCGTCCTGCCTTTAACCTGCAGGCCGGTCTGTCAAAATGAAAGTGCCTTCCAGGAGGGGCAGCACAGCAGTGACATCTTGCCTGCGGCGTCGCAGCCCGAGCCGAGCCCTGCAGACCAGCCCGGTGGCGCAGGCACCTGGCCCGCGTGCACAGCCGGCGCCTGTCGGCCGCGAGCTTGAGTGGTAGCTGGAAGACCCTGAGCCGGAGTCCGAGACCAGCGACAAGTCACTCCCCTTTCTAGCCTCAGTTTCCTCAAGGTAAACTGACAGGGTGGGACGTTTTCATAGGAAGAACCCTTTTAAAAGTAAAAAAACACAATTACAGAGTCCCTCATGGTAGTCCTTTTTCTTCCCATATTTGACTCAGGAGCCTACATAATGACCCCCAAACTGTTAGGCACTCGGTAATGCTTTTACGTGAAATGATACTTTATTGATCTCAACGTCTATATACGCTTTAACATTTTTAAATAAATTTTATTTTTATAACAGTTTTAAATGTGCAGAAAAATTGTTAAAGTAGTACAGAGTTGCCATTTCCACTCTGAAAAGTAAAAAATGTGTATATGTAAACATATTTTTTGATCTCTGGAAGGGTATATATAAAACTGGTTACTGGTTTGTTGTGGGAAAGGGAACGGATGGCTGGAGGACGGAGCTGTGAGGGAAGCCTGCATTTTTACTCTATACCCTTTTGAATTATTATAGTTTTAAAAACCGTATTATCTATCTTGATAAATAATTCATTAAACATAACAGCACATACATGTGTAATATATTCATTGAATCTCTTACTTGCCACTCCTGCCAGCACATAGTAGGCACTTAATAAAATGCCAGCGCCCTTCTGTTCCTCCTGTCCCCAGAGCATGCATTAACGATTTCTAAGTGTTGACCCAACCATTTCCCTTTTACACTGTGAGCTTTAACTAGTAGGCACAATAAATGTTTGCTAAATGACTGAGTGATAACCATGGAGGGGAAGATGTTTCCAAGCGTTCACAGAGGTGAGGCTGAGGGCCTCCGATGCCCCAGGAGGCAGGGAAACGGTGTCCTGTGCCAGAGTTGAGATGGGGGTAGACATTACAAGGTGGGGGGATGAGGGGACAGACCTGGCATGGTGTAATGGCATTTGACCACCAGTGGGAACACAGAGCTGCCCAGCAGTCCCCCAGCCTCATCCTGCCCTGTGCCAAGGAGAGTGGGAACTCTATTTAGCCCCCGGGACCATGATTGGGAGCTTGAACTTGGGGCCCAAGGAGACTCCCTCTCCTTTAGGCTCTGCAGCCCCAAGACCCAAAGGGGGAGGGGCCCTCATTTGCACTCTTCCTCCTGGTCTCTGGTTAGAGACCTGTGATCACTTCATCTGGTGACCCCATATGGCACCCAGGGCTCTTTGTGAGGGGAGGACACCTGGGCCCTGGGCCCTTAGACACTGGGAGATGGCCAGGGGTGGCAGCCAGGACAACCCAGTAGCCAGCACTTGGCATGCCCTAGGCAGCCCACTCACGTTTTTCAGAAGTGCACTGCAGGCTGGACGCTGCCTGAAGCCTAGGTGTCAGAATTTGGGGGTTCACTACAGCTTGAGCAGTCCTTAGGTCAAGCACCCCTGGGCACTGACCCACCTACCTCCACTGCCACCACTCCTAAATACACTGAACACTGACATGGCAGGCATTTCACATGCCTAATCTCATTTAACCCTCATAAAGACCCAGGAAGGTCTTTAAACAATTCCTTCTCCCCCCACCCCACCCCCCAGATGGAAACCATGGCTCCAAGAAGTTAAGTCACTTCCTGGGGTCACAGAACTCACACAGGGCTGGGCCAGGATTGGAAGGCAGCCCTGCCTGCCTGCACAGGCCTGAATGCCAGCCACAACCCAGCTTCCCCTCTGCCCAGCTCTGAGCCCCTCTCCCACCCTGGCTCTCAACAAGTGCCAGGAGATCGTCACCCGGCCTTGAAGCCCTGTTTTTCTCCGAGGCCTTGGTTCCTACTGCCCCACTTCCCCGGAGCTGTCCCACCTGCCTCTCAGCTCTGCACCTCCCTCCAGTCCGCTCAGCTTCCCAGGAGGTCCACGAGGACCCCAGTATCTGGGGACAGTGGTGGGCAGAGGGCCCCAGTACCTCTCAGCTGGGCCCAGGGCTGAGCGCCATGGGGAGGCGGGTGCAGTGCACAGTGCTGATCCTAACCAAGTTTGCCAGCCCAGCTTTTCTCATGGCTCCCACACAATGGTCTGCTTTGTGCCCACCTGCCGATAATGCTTAATTAGGCGAGGAGTTGATTAATTTGAGGTAATTGACAGCTAATTAGAGGCCCACAGGCTCATTAACTTGACATCTTGTCTTCGTGAATTGGCTGAGTAGGGTCAGGTGATGGGAGCCGTTGCTTCTCCCTCCCCAGCTCTCCCCAGCCCCGCAGGCAGCGGAGATCACCTGGGGGAGGGCTGGGCAGACCCTGCGGTTCAGGTGGGGCAGTCCCAAGGCCAAGAATAGAGGAAACCAAGGCAGGGAAGGAGGAAGAGTCCGGAGGGAGGTGTTTTGCCCTGACCCTAGGAAGGAGAGAGTGAGCAGGAACCGAGGGCTCATGGGCACCAGGGCAAAGAGACCCAAAGAGAGATGGGGATATTAACTGGGGGAGGGGAAAACCTGGTGTCCATGTAGGAGGAGGGGCAAGGGGAAGCCTATCAGCAATAAGCACGGGCTTTGCAGAGACACAGACCTGGGGTTGGATCCCAGCTCTGCTACTAACCACCTCGGTGATAGCGAACAAGTTAATGTCTAAACCTCAGGCTTCTCATCTGTGAAATGGGAATAATAATGGTACCTACCTCATGAGGTTGTTGTGAAGAGTCCATGAAACTGAGTGCTCAACTAAATGCTAATTATTCTTGGTAGCAGGAAGAGTGACATGAAGAGTAAGTGGGTAGAATGGGCCTCAGGGTTGTGGGGAGGCAGTGGAAGCCCCCTCTCAAGAGGAGCCACCATTACCCTGCAGGAAACCTGCGTCCCTGATCACAGTGGCCTGGTGGAGGGTGTGGGGAAAAGATCTCATTGTTACCACCTCTTTAGGGGACAGTTCAGCAATATATAGTAAAATTAAAAATGCACGTGGCCTTTGACCCAGCAATTCCCCCATTAGGGATATATTCTGCAGATATATTTGTACATGAACAATGATCTAAACACAAGCTGGGATATTTGTTCATCACAATATCTTTTGTAGTAGCAGAAGACTGGAAATGAACTACATGTCTGCTGTAGGGACTGGCTAAATAAATGATGGGACATCCATGCAGTAGAATAGTGTATAGCTGTCAAATGTGCATGTACCAATATAAACAAGATCCAAGGTAAGTGAAATAAAAAAAAAAAAAGCAAGGCATAGAACAGGTGCAGCTCCCACAAGCTGCTAACTAGTGACCTGAGGGTTACGAGATGGCAAGGAGACGTATTTTTCACAATCTGCTCGGTTTAAAAATGGTTTGTATTTTTTACCTTTTTTTTTTTTTGTCTTTTTTATTTCTTTATTTTACTCAGGAACTCTGTAAAATATTTTTTACCTTTTTGGAAAGTATTTAAAAATTAAAAAGTAATAGAACCTTTTTTCCAAAGGAAATCTAACTTAAAATATGAATATATAGGCAGAGTAGCCCTGGTTGAATTAAGGGTGGAGGCCCAGTCCTTCTTCCCCTTCCCTAAAGGCTTCAAGAGGGTTTGAAGGTCATCTAGTGTTTACGGCTGTTCAATAGAACTTTCTGTGTTGATGGAAACATATGTAGTTCTGCACTGTCCAGTATGGTGGCCAGTAGCAGTACTTGAAATGTGGCTAGTGCAACTAAGAAACTGAATTTTTAATTTTATTTACTTTTAATTTAGATTTAATAGCTACATGTGGCTAGTGGCTACTAAGTTGGATAGCACAGAAATCTCTTAAAGGAACAAAACCACCCAGCTGTTCTTGGCCTCCATCTAAGGGAATGCCCAACCCAGAGACTGCTGTTGGCCCCACTGGTGGCTCCAGAGTTACCTGCAGAGTAGACACAGGCTCTTTGCTAGAAGTGGGTGGTGCTGGAAGCTTAGAATGATCCTGGGAAATTTGGTTATAGAAAGAACTGGAGATCCTTTCTAGCAGGGTCAAAACTGCACTGGATGGAAGCATGTCAGAGATGCTGGTAGCTCACTTGAAATGCCAGTTATTTTAGGAAGGAGCATCTGAGTGATCCACAAGTGAAAATGCACAATTGTGGCTTTGAGATCAGTGGTCAGCTCCATCTGGGAAGAATTTAAGTCATGCCTTAGGTGACCAGGGGCCACAGATTCAGGCATCCACTTGGCAGCTGTGCATTGGGCACTTACGATATATCAGGCTCTGGAGAAACAGAGACGCCCAGACTTGGGCCTCGTGAGGAGCCAACAGCCTGGGGACTGATTCCTCAGTAAAGGGTGGATAGATGATGGTGCTCCCTCTTAAGAGAAGCCAAGTGTGGTGTGTCTGGGACCCTTGGAGTTTGGCTGACTGTCCTCCCCCATATTGACATCGCCAAGTGAGGGCACAGAACAGGGCCCTCTGGCCCTTATGCCCAGTTGCTGGCAAAGCATGACAGGCAGCTGCCAAAGGAACACACTGACCATCCTTTATCCTTCCTTCTGATTCCACACCTCTGAGCCCAAGATGCATCTGGGATCCTCTAGATTCCCCTGTGTCATTGTCCCAAATAGCTTCCATGAGACTGTGATTTGAAACATAAAAAACATCAGCTTTCATCAATGTTCCTCTTTAGAGGCTCAGAGAACATTACATTCTTTTGTTTTTAGGCACAGCTTACATCCAGTAGAGCGCACAGCTATCAGCTTGATGGCTGCCTGCACACACACACACACACACACACACACACACACACACGCGCACACACACACACACACACACAGACACACGCGCACACACACACACACACACACACACACACAGACACACGCACGCGCGCAGGTAACCACCACTCAGATCAAGATAGAGAATGTTTCCAAAACCCCAGAGGGCTCCTTGGGCCCCCTTGCAGTCAATTACCCCAAGGCAACCACCATTCTGACTTCTGTCACCTAGATTAGTCCTACCTGTTCTAGAATTTCATACGAGTGGATCACACAGTGCCTGTGTCTGCCGTAAGCCTCTCTGCATGCGTGTTTGTGAGATTCATTCATGTTGGGTGAAGCAGTACAGTGGTTTGTTCTTTTTGTTGCTCATTGGCGTTCCATTGTACGAATATACAGTTTATCCATTCTCTTGTTGCAAACCTCTCCCCCCGCCTAGTTTTGGACTTGCATGAATAAAGTTGCTATCAACATTCTTGCTTTTTTTCTTGAGGTCTTTTGGTGGACCTCAACACTCATTTTCATTGGGTATCTACCTAGAAGTGGAATTAACAAAGACTGTGTATTCTTGAAGGTCACAAAGATTTGGTGACTCCACCTTTATAGCAGTGAGGCTTTGAGGTAGGATTAGGGAGTCGGCTTTGAAAGGCCTCGTGGGGAAGTGTGTGTCCCAAGGCTACGCAGGGGTGAGTAGTTTATATCAGAAAAGACGCAGAGACACAGCCAAGCAAAGAACCACAAAATGGTTCTCAAATCAAGGCCATGGTGACAATGGCAGCAAAAGTGTGTCCATGTGAACGGAGGCTGGGAGGACAGGCGAGCACAGGAGAACAGAAGCCTTTGTTTTTCAGGGTGGAGCATGTATAAGGAAGGGGCAAGAACAACTAGAGATCTTAGCAGATTTTTATTTATTTTAATTAACTCTGGAAAATAATTCTCTCCTCTCTCCCCTGCCTTTATTTACATAATCAATAAATAGGGTTTAGAAAAATGCTTTCAGTAATTCAAATATCATGTTTGCTTCTAAAAGTATTTTTTTCTAAAAGCTCAGTATTTCTCTGCTAGAACATTCCCAGCCCTGTGGACGACTCCCTTGAGTTCTTTCTCAGTCAGCCCCCTGACAAGGGTAACCAATAGTATGATTTCTATCACCACAAACTACTTTGTGCCAGTTCTTGAACTGACACAGAATCTCAGAGTTTATGTCAGTATTGACAGAATATTTATTCAGTGTCAAATACATTGCTAAATACTATCAAACAGTATCTCATTTAATCCTCTTCAACAACATGGTGAAGTGGTTATTTCCCCCTTTAACTGAAGAGGAAACCAAGTTCAATAAGGCTAAGACTCCTATCCAAGGCCACACCCCAAAGCTGTTAAGTAGCAGAGCCTAGATTCAACCTTCTGGAGTGAACAACCATCCCATTAGCAGGACTGTCCCTCGTCCTGGGAATCCCCCAAGGACCAAGAAAACCAGACAGTTAGTCACCCGAATTCAAACCTCTTGGGCTCAAAACTTGGGCTCTTAATCATCAGGCTGGGATTTCCTTTGGCCTATGATTTCTTCCGACAGCGACAGCATCTGAAGGCGGAATGTTTTGTCTCCGAAAAACTCCGTGATGTCAGGATTTTACTTGTTTTTGTTTTATTTTAAAGAAAGTGATTTCATTTAAAGTAGATCTGAGATGGGTAAGGATAAAATTATTTATATTGAAAGGGGATTCTAGCACATCAATCCATCAAACAAGGATTTATTCAGCATCCATGCAAAGTTTAAGATAGTCCCTGACTTAACACGTTGACTGCCACACTAGAAAAAAAAATTTTTTTCCCTTGGGGCCGCAGTCTTTTATTATGCAAATAGAATAAAAACTTCAAAAACAAGATGATCGTTTTAAATTTAATGAAAAATTGGTTGTTTTTTTATTGTTTTCTGTGCGTGAGTTATATGCAACTTGACAAATAGTTCTCGTGGCTCCCAAGATGAAGAGACCTGTGAGTTACATGTGCTTCATGAGGCCCCCAGGCTCAAAACTAGTGTGAGTTAAATACAGTTTAACAGTTAATGTGTTAAAGAAGTTAATAATTTACTTGGGAAACTAAGACTAAAGCTTAGGGAATAAATTAGAGGATAATAAACAGTAATAATAATCACCCACAGCTGAGTGCTTACTATGTCCTAGGGGCTTTACATATTCTCATTTAATCTTCACTACACAGCTATGAGATATGTACTACTGTAATACTCTTACACTCATTTCAGATGAGGAAACCAAGGCTTGGTGGGGTGAAGTGATTTGGTCAAGGAAAAATTCATTGAGCTGTTTACTGAAGATTTGGGCACTTAACATAAATGAGTTATACTTCCAAGAAATGTTTATTGAATGGGAAGCCAATAAAAATGGGGAAAATTTTTCTTTCCCTGATCTTGAATATTCTATCCCCAATAAATTAGGGTAAAAATTTACAAATGTGTTTTGGCTTGTTTCATTTTAGTGAAATGGCAGGTCAGGTCAAAATACCATATTTAGCCTTAATGGTTTGAGTGCAAATAGGCACAGCTTGTGACTGTGAACAGAGGCCCAGCCTTGCAGAAGGGTCCAGGAACGGCACAGGCCAATGGACCAGTGCAGCCTGCTTGGCCCCACGGTCAGGCCTGGCCAGAAATGCACAAGGGAATCTGTCCCCTGGGTCCTCAAGGCCAGCTCCTCTGTCTCCCTCCAAAACACCCCAAACCTTATCCCCTCACTCAACCTTCTGACCCTGTCACCCATCTCTGCCTTCCAGGTTTTCAGTCCCCCACCCAGAGGCACCTTCATCATTCCTCCCTGACGTGTTGACTTTCATTTTCCTAGGATGAGTCTCATTTGACAATCTCCTGACCATATTTCTAAGCTCTCTGGGTCTCGTGCTATTTCTCTGTCCTCTCCGGGGTTTGTAACACCAATCATCTGCAGGTTTCATTAGCATGCTGTTTACCCCTGTCTTTCAGATCATTAATGAAGATGTGAAGTGAGACACCAATCCTCGTGGCCCCCACCACATGCCCCCTCCCGTGCCCAGCGCTGCTGGAGTCATTATCCTTCCTGGTGTGACAGGGTCAGAACCAAACCAATTTGCATCAATCTTTGGTGATACTGTGAAATGTCGCCTGCCCCACCATCCTCCTGTTGTAACAATTGCTTCAGCTGTCTGTTCTGGAGTGTTCCTCGCTCCTTTGGAGGGCTGACCAGATCTGGCCACCCCAGTTCTTCTGGCTGAAAGCCCCAGAGCTACCTTAAAGGTCAGAGAGGATTCAAGGCTGTACATGGCTGATATTTTTCCTTCTTTGTTTAGCTATCCGGAGCTGGGCAGAAGGTAGAGCTTCTTTGGAAAACAGGATGGACAAGTGACCTATTGGTGGAGGAAAGAGCAGGTGTGGCAGACATGGGCTTTTTCTTACTCATCATGACATCTGTTTCTACTGAAGAAAATGAGGACCAAAGCTCTTTAGGACACTCCAAGGCCTAGTCAGATGCCCTGGCTTGTATATTCTGGGCACCTGGGGCTGGTGTGGTTGTGTCTCTTCTCGGGAACAAGGCCCATTCTTCTCCACTATTTTCTCATGTCATCTGGCCCTGAGGCTTCTGTCTCTTCTTTATCAATTTCACGACTATATGTTTCCTCTTGCAGGGTAACTGACTTTATGTACACACTTGTCTCCCACTGAAGGTAACAATCACCTCCTACATACTCCTCGTGTCTCTCAGAGACCAAGTTGGAAGAAAGGCACTTCATTCTCTTTCCTGATGGTGCAGTGCCTCCAACTGGCTGCCTATGATGAAACTGGGAGTATGGTTCCAGACTCTCCCCTGACCCATCCCTGCTGCTGACCCCTCACCTCATCTTTTCCTCCTTCTCTCCCAATTGGGAAGGGGAGGGTAAGCAAGAAGAAAGCAGTGAAAGAAATGCTCATAAAAACAACATCTGAAGTAACATTTTACGTGCCCAACAGCTGGGGAATTTCAATCTGAAGATTCTACAGCAAAATTAGGTGAGATATAGTTCTCTCAAGATAAGGAATGGAATGGGGAAAGACAGCTATTTTGTAATACTGAATATCTATTGACTGAACATTTTTTTTTTTTTTTGAGACAGAGTCTCACTCTGTTGCCCAGGCTAGAGTGCCGTGGCGTCAGCCTAGCCCACCTCAAACTTCTGGGCTCGAGCAATCCTCCTGCCTCAGCCTCTCAAGTAGCTGGGACTACAGGCATGTGCCACCATGCCCGGCTAATTTTTTTTATATACATATTTAGTTGTCCTTATAATTTCTTTCTATTTTTAGTAGAGACGGGGTCTCGCTCTTGCTCAGGCTGGTCTCGAACTCCTGAGCTCAAACGATCCACCCGCCTCGGCCTCCCAGAGTGCTAGGATTACAGGTGTGAGCCACAGTGCCCGGCCTGAACATTTTTCTGTTACTGGGCAAAGGCTCTGAGGAGTGTGGGGAGAGGTGGAACTGGCATGATTAGGGGACAAATCACTCTTATCCACATTATATGTGATGGAGGAGAGATCCTAGGGCAGGGCTGGATGCTTACTAGGTGCTCAGTAAATACTTACTGGTTTACAGATTGATAGACATGTGCACACACATGTCTACAAGAACAAATTTCATTACCACATACAAAGGTCAGCAATGAACTACATATATGTGTGCATGTTAGTTGGCTGAGCTGATGGATAGGGCATTTTAAGTCCTGTCTACCTGTATACTCAGCTCCAGAGGCTTTTTCTCTCTATATTATAAAATCAATACACACGCCTCTGTAGAGAGTTTGGAAAATGTTGAAGAAAAAAAGGAAATTACCCATAATCCTCCAACCAGGCAGTAAGCACTGTTAGCACCTTGTTCTAGGTCTATTTCCATTTTTTTCCACCCACACATTGGAGATCATGATGTATTTATAACTTTACATCTTGCTATTTTCATTTATCCTTATGACAAAATCATTTCTTCCATTATACCACATCATAACCTCTTTGCAGACATACCAGATGGCTGTGTAAGAGTTCACTATATGAAGACACCGTAATTTACTCCATAGTTGCATGTTTGAAGGGCCTTTGGGCCATTTGGTTTTGGGTAGGTGGGGCTGTGAGGGAAGCAAGGGAGGAAGTTCAGCCGATACGAAGGCAGAGGCAGATGGTGGGACAGGAGGCCAAGGTGAAGCAGCTCTCAGCAGCTTCCTCTGCCACGAGCCTCCTTGCTCCTCAGAGACCATCTCTAGTTCCGAGCCTCACGCGTCCCTTGTGGCCCTCCCCAAGGCTCCACCTGCAGCCGCAGCCAGTACTTCTCATTTCCACTCAGCCCCGAGTCACTGACTTTTCCAACTTGACTCTTCTCAGCTGCTCCTTTGTGTGAAGCCGCAGGCTCGGCGGCTTGGCTCCTGGGGCTTGGCTGCATCCAGGAAGGCGCTGGGATGTGACCTCCAGCCCCACTTGACCCTGAGGCCTCAGGCTGCAGAGTCAGGCCAGGCTCTCTCCATGGGCTCCCAGAGAGGACAAAGCCCAGAGGAAGCTGCCAGGGGAGCTAAGGCCTGGGGGGACCCTGCTCAGCCCTGGAAAGGGAACTTGATAAACCTAAGACCACAGAAAACTATCTGGAGGAAGAGTGGAGGGCTGGGGGTAGGTTATGACAGAGTAAAACAGGGAGGTGTGTTCTTGTCTAGTGACTGGAATAGCACGGATGCTCAGAAAATATTAGGACCACAAAGACTAGTGAAGCACAATGATTTGAGGCTTATGCCAAGCCCAATATCAGCTCAGAAACCTGCCAGTGTCACAAAGAATACCCTTTCCTCCCTTGCTCATCAGCCACAAGTGGTTTTTAATGCCATGGTATCTACTTAGTGTCCATGCTGGCACAGGGTTGCCTCAGAGGGAGAAGGACAGGGGTGGGAGAAGGACAGGGGTAGGAGAAGCAGTAAACTGTTAGCTCTTCTGAAGGCTTAGGGAAATAGTACTCTGCTTGCTTAGCTGACTATTCAAGGTAAACAAGAGTTACCATATTTTCCCTTCAGAGATTACCAATTTTTAACAAATATGAGTGTAATAAAACATTAAATACATTGAATCCAATTTTATAGATCTACCAATCAAGCAATTATATATGCCATGCACCATTTTAAACACTTTGCAAGTACTCTAGTAGTGAGGTGCTATTGTTGGACCCACTTCATAAATGGGTAAGTCAAGGCACAGAGAAGTTAAACAATGTACACAAAGTAGCTAGTAGATGGCAGGAATAGGATTTGGACCCAGGCAGCCTGATCTCAGTCTACGCCCTTATCCATGAAAAGGAAAAGTGGAAAAGGTCCCAAGGTAACCGAGGCTCAGAGAAAAGTGACTTGCACAAGGTTATCCCTGCCTCTCTCAATATCCAAGCTCCTACTATACTTTAGACCAGCAACAAGGCTATGAACAGTGAATATTGTGGCACAGTTCATTCTTTCAAACAAATTCTTATCAAGCACCTACTGTGTGCCACGTACTAAGTTCTGTTTATAACCAAAGAACCTGTAGGAGACTGAACAAATTTGGATCAGTTCTTTGACATCTCCAAAAAGTTATTTAAAAAGCCAAAGCCAAATCTTATCATTACCTCTCTGTGTCTCAGGTAGAGAGGATGGAAAAATAACAATGCAACTCTGATTACTTGATTTTTTTTTGCTCTTTAGGTTCTACATAATTGAGTGTTTTTTGGTATTGGCAGTCACTTTCAGAAGCATCAGGTATAGATCAAGACAGAAAGCAGAGGGCAAAATAGAGATGAAAACATGTGAGCCCAATTCTGCTCAGTGCTTGAGTTTAATTGAGATTCCAACTGCCACTCTCCCCTGCATTCCTTTGTCCCTGGCTATGACCAAGTTTATAGCTGTATCGCCCCAAGTAATCCCTGTAATGGGCTGCAATCCTGGGAGAGCTGTTTTTGTTCATTAAGTGGCCAACCTCTGAGCCACATGGAGTGCAGCCAGTTATGGCTTCTTGCCCTGGCAGTTGATGGGCCACTTTTCCTGTTTAAAAAAAAAACAAAAAACCAGGGATCTTCCAGGAGAGAGAACAGGGATAGTAGGCAGGGGTTGGGAAGAGCCTGGAAATGAGGGCCAAGGTGAGGGGGGGAATGGGTGCTCCTTCCAGGTCATGAGCTCTTCAAGGGCAGAATCCACATGTGTCCTGTGTTAGCTCTCCCTGCAACGCTAATTAGAGTTGTCTAGGGCTTTACAGTTTGTGAAGGGCTTCAATGCAGTTCCCTGAATGGTGCCACAGTTGCAGCTGCTCATGATGCCCCCAGTGTGGAGAGATGGGAGAAGGGGTGAGGAGACCAAAAGGGGAGAATAGAAGGTGGGGAAGGACCAGGGCAAGGCAAACAGCAGAGAGGGGGCTTCCCCTGAGGGTCGGGAATTCTAAGTGCTTTAGATTCCAGCTCCAGTGATGCTCTGCTGTGCCCAGAGCAGTTCTCGTCTCTAGCCAACTTCCTCTTCCCTCTTTGCCCACAGCCCTGATGTCTGCTTCGTCTAACTCTAGTTGTGGAAACATTGCAGCAGCTGCTTGTTTAGAGACCCTGTCCACTCACTGCGCTGCCCGCCCCCCCCCCGCATCTGTCCTCTGGTTAGAGTTGTGTGAAGCGGAAGACAATTTGGGGCTTATTAGTGTCCCAGGGAGACATGTAACTTGCATTGCTGGGACCCAAACAGCAAGAGTCTTAGCGGCAAACTCCAGCCGAGAAAAGACTGAGGAATTGTCTCACCTAATTACAGGGAATGGCCCTCTTTGTGTTTGTGATTCGGTATGGTTGTCCGATCGCTTTTGATCGCTTTTCTCCATTTGCTGGCTCAGGCCATGCTGGAATTGTGCTAATTAGAAGAGAAATGGACAGAGTGATCCTGTCAGCCCTGGTTACTGGTGGGGACAAAGCAGAATATTATTCTGAGGCAGTGTTTTGTGAGGCCCTTCTTCCAGCTCTCATTAGGAGGAAGGGGCCCGCAGGAGGGGAAGGTTCCAAATGCCTGGCCTGGCTAATGGAGCATTGGGGTGTTCCTGTGCTAATTAACAGGCTCTGCCAGCACTCACGCCAACCAGGAGCCTCACAGCTACACCTGGTATCATCTGAAACCCCCAAATAATCAAGAAGAAAAACTGCCAGGCAAAGGGCAAGAAGGCTGATGGCCTCTTCAGGCATAGTCAGGGACACACCTCCAAAGTGCCAAAAAGTCAGTTATAGTCCATCAGAACTTATGAATTTGGACCGTTGTTAATCCACTCTCTGGGGGTGGGGGTTGCAAGGCTCTCCAGTGAAGGGAAGAACATGCAGGGATCAGATAGTCTTACAGCTTTCAAAGGATGAAGAAAACAGAACATGGAGAACACACCCAAATGCTTGGAGATGGAATTAGTTGAGAACTGGTAAGAAACTATGATATATGATCTCTGGGACCAACTACCATGACCTACCTGCCCATTTCCTCACTTCTTCACTTCCTGCTCTGCCTGTTCATCTTCGTATGATGCCTCAATTCTGAAAGAAACAGAAGGGATCAGAGCATCCCATTGGAAATGGAATTTCTTGGCTTCATTAAAAAGTTCCTATGGAAGTCAAAACACCCTTCTGAAGCCACAGGAACAATGGGATGACTTTCACCGATTCCATTATCACTACCCTGATTTGGGTGAATCCAGAAGAGCTATAATAAGCAAGAGCTAAAGAACCAAAACCAAGGAGCAGTTAGCAAGTGTCCATTTAAAAAATATGACAAATGGGTAACAAAAAGATAAAGAAAAATTAATGATGGCATTTCAATATCAACATAATTAATATCCTGTGAACTTTAAGTGCTCTAACTATAGAAGGAAAGCCAAGAAAATCAGCAGATGCTTAAAATCTGGGTGACCAAAGAGAGCAAGAAGCAATGAGACTACCAGTAAGAAAAGATTTCAAAAAGGATGAAAGCTCCAGTGCTATGCTTTTCAGGACGATGCTCCTCATAGCCAACAGATGCATTACAGGATAGCATTTGGAATGGCAAAGAGAAAGGGGAAAACAATCTTTTGGCAAATAATTATTTATTAGAAAATTAGTCTCTAAAGACTTACAGTAGGACCTTCATAACGCTGTCCCTGTTTAGTCCATCAGCCATGCTTTTCTAGATCACAAAAATCTACTGTTCACCCAGATGTTTTCTTTGAAATAAAAGATGGGCCAATGATGGTAAGCAATGTGCTTTCCTTAAAATGGAATGCTTTCTCTAAAAGGGCATGCTCTGGTCTAGAGCAGGTAAACTGTCACAGGTGATAGCAGTAGCAGAACTTCTCTAGTTCTGGAACATGTTTGAACCTCACACTAAGGGATTTAGTAGGTGGCAGAGAAATACCTGCTTTCAATCCATCATGTATAATTGAAAGTCTACAAACAGATAGGTTTTGAACCCCAGTTCAAAGATGACACTGAAGAACTAGATGTGTAGGAGACAGCTATAACCTGGAGAAGCTTATAATTTAGAAGGCAATAAGACATATACTCAGGTCACTTAAATACAAGGTAGAGTGTGGTAAGAGTCACAGGGATGGTATACATAAATGTTGTAGGAATGCAGCGGAGAGGATCACTCCCAGCTGGATCATCGGGGCTTATATAGGCAGAATAGGTTTGATAGGTACAAAAGGGATGTAAGACTCTCTAGAAACTCAATGGCATGAGAAAAGGCACTCAAGTGAGGAACTGCCTGGGAATTGTTCAGAGTAACTGGAACAGAGACTTCATATATGTGAGAGGAAGGAAACTAAACTATTAGGATTACATGTAGAATCCTAAAATGTCAGGTCAATAGATCCAGGCTTTATTAGTAGACATGGGCGGTAGGTATTAAAGGTTTCTGAGTACTACTTCAGGGAATTGAGCAGTAATGAGCAGGATGGCTGGTAGGACAGACTAGAAGCTGGGAGATCAAGAAGATGACTAGAAAGCCCCAAACAATCCACTGAGATATTAAGGGGGAAGATAGTGGGGTTATTTGTCATATGTACTTCTGATGAGCTCTTTGCTTTTACATATGCAACTCAGCCGTTTGAGGAAAAACTGACCCTCCTATAAAAGGGACATTTATTATGAAGACATAGAAACCATCACATACAAAGTACAATCCTCTAACATCCTGAAATACATACACATACACACTGTACATAAATTTATATTATCAATATAAAAATACATCATTAACATTTCTAAGGACAACAAATACAAAACCAATAAATATTGCAATTCTAAAACATCTACTTACATTAAGTGCTGGTGAATAAGATGACAGTAAAAGGAGGAGGACAAAGCAGACCAGAAAACCAACTACCTGGCTTCTGGTTACAGACTTGAGTTGGTTTGGGGGAGGTATCCCAATCAATTTCCCCAAACATTTAAAAGTGCCTGATGCCATCAACTCTCAAAAACAGAGCAAAGGAAGAATTTGACATTATGGCACTATTTTTTGGCCACACACACACCCACTTCAACCGTGTTTAATGAGATAAAGAAATGTCAACAGTAAGCTTAAGTTGAAATCAAAGACTCTACAACCTAACCTTCTATGTAGCATCCCAGCAGAATGTTTTACTTCTCATCCTCATCCTCTGTGTCCTGTGTTCAATTTTTCCTTTCAATACGTAAAACTGCATGGATGGTCAAATGGCACAAATGAGAGAAAAATCCAACATTAATTCTAACATGGGAACAAGGCACAAACGTCAGAAAATGGTTAATGGACCAGCTGTTAAATTTAAGAGTGCTGTGGTCTAGCACAGACACTCATGACCAAAAACTTGACCACAACTTTTCTTGTGTCCAAATACCATCAGACTATTGTCACAGGGATATTCTTTTCACAAAGTTTAGAAAACTCTATGCACTTCTCAAAACATCAGATGCTGGGGGCTGGCTTATAAGACAAATATGGAGAACATGTATAATCTATTTTATCCATGGGCTAGATTTTCAGGTGTTAACACAGAGACACATAACTGGTGAAGAACTCCATGAGAGTTATATATAAGTCAGGAAATTTTCTTTCTCTTTCTTGTGTGTGTGTGTGTGTGTTTCTGTTAAACAGGTGAAGTATCTGATATGTGCTGTAAGAAGGGACAAAGCACTGCCACATCCCATAGCATGTTCCTTTAAGGTCAATTTCAGCCTCTAGTTTTCAACCAAATGGGAACTGCCATGAGCCACCCCATTCTCCTATCTTTCAGGCCATACTGACTTTCTTGCTTGAATCTGTAACAGATTAGCTAGAACTTAAAAGTCTTCCTGTCACCTTCAGATTGGTCTTGAGGTCTGGAACCCCATGCAACCTTGCATGGGCCTTTTACTACACAAGCTAATTCCAGGAGGAACTCACTCCTCAGGGATCCCCTTGCCTGGAGTCAGAACTGGAAAGTGGGGCTGGGAGGTGGGGATGGAAGGCATCAGGGGATGGGACTGTCATTAGAGGCGCAGAGTTTAAAAAGCAGGTGTACATTTTGAGCAGATTCTGGTTTCTCCAGCTGGGGATTCTTGGAACCTAGTATATATTGGAGAGTTCACAGGTCAGACTGCATGGTCTGATCCAGAATCTGGTCTCCTCGCATCATAAATACTTCCTAAGAGATCAAGTACAACTCAAAAGAATCCATTCAATCAAAATGTCACACATGACTTTGCCATCACTGAAGCAAATCAACTATAAGATCCTGGGGCTCCTGAATCACTTCCGGAAATGATAAAGCAGGACTTTCATCTTTGAGAATGATATGCCCTCTGGTGGTACCAATATCCGAGGCTAAGAAGGTCAAAGCGTGGAAGCTGAATAACTGCAGTGATCCTTGGGTAGAGCAGATTCTTCTCTTGCTGCCGAGTGTCCTCAGAGGCACAGCGTGCCAGGGGAGAGGGGCGGTCCTGAAGGTACACCCTGGGCCTCTCCTGAGGAAGCAGTGAGTTGTGCATCGTCAGAGCTGCACTGGGAAGGGAGCTTGGTTACAGTTCCCAGGACATCCTGTCCACAAACAGCTGCTACTTCTTGGGCTTCTCTAGAATATTGAGGAATTTCCCCCGTGTCATCTCTCTGGCTGGAATCACAAAGCAAACAAAAGATCAGTGAAAATCTAAAATCTGAAAAAAGAATCACAGGAAGATTTAATTTAAAAAATGCAGACTGATTTAAGTTGTATATCAAGTTGCTACCACAATACATTCAATCACCACTAACTTCCTAAAAACGGGAAAAATAAACTACTGTTGACAACTAAAACCGTACAGAGCTATTCTGAAGTTGGCACTTGCTATACAGGCCAACTGGGGAAGACTGTATCATCCACCCTTAAAAAAATTACCAGGAAATTCCCCCAAAACCTCTCTCTCTCTCAAGAATTTAACCTAATACTCATGTTCATTATCTCAGGTGGTTTGCTCCTGGGGGCTAAAATTCAACCAAGATTAGAGTCTCCTCTGGGTTGTTGGTCTCTGGACATTTATAATCTCAAATTGAAATTAGAGATCATTTACCCTATCTCTCAGCAGTGGTGTCCCTGGATACTGTAATATAACAGGGTTTATATTCCCTCAGTGCAGTTCATCTGTGGATGGTGTAATAAAGTAGGGTTTATAGAGCTTTGGTCTTCTCTCTCTTGGCATTGTCAGTCCTTAGATATTTAATATAGTCAGGCAAGGTTTATGTGTCTTTCTCTGACTTTCAGCACCATCAATCTTTGAATGCTGTAGTTACAAGTGGGTTTATACAGCTACTTTCCTACATATAGGCTCCAAAATGAAAGTAAAACATTTCTCAATTACAAGGGCCATCCAGAAGCCCCCGTTTTAGCTCTGTCAAGCAAATCCTCAAAATGCATAGATAGTATAACACCCCCTTCATCCCATCCCACAGGGTCATCTTTTCAGATCTCTTAAATGGATTTAACAGTGCAGAAAGTTTCTGATGGCTGGGCCTGGAAGCCAGATGTCTTCTGGAACCATGCAGTGGGCACAAGGCAGGCTGTGTGGCCTCCCAAGAACATGTCTCCATCCTGGCCAAAGAAGTGAGGTAGCCAGGGAGGCACCTTCAGAAATGAGAGGGACCTTTGCCCCAGCCTCCTTGTTGCCTTTCCCAAGCCAAGAGCAAATGGTACTCAAATGAGCTCCCACTCCCCTCTATCCCAATCTAAGTTTAGCAATTTCTTATTTACTTGTATAATGAAGAAATAACACAAACTCCAGAGGGAGGCTTTTAGTAACTTTAAGCTATACATCTTTCACTAGTTTTTGAGCTCCAACAAAAGGAAAGGAAATTCCATTAACTAGGAGTAGAAGCCCTAGTGCTGGGTCTTGCCTCATGTGCCCATGATCCTGCCTTGGCCCAAATCAAACTGACCATTCCTTCTATTGTGGATTTACACCAAACCCTGTACATTCAAAGTTCCTATAAGACTTGCACGCAATTAGTTGTTTATGTACTTGTCTTCCACCACTAAAATGGAAGAACTGAGGGCAGAGATTGTTTAGTATCTACTGAATAAATGTTGGTTGGATAAATGATGATATATACAAGAACTAGAACCAAGTGGGAATACAATAAATTTTAGTTTCCTTCCCTTCCACAGAGAAATAATAAAACTAGTTAGTGGCCCTAGGTGCTCCACTCTCTACACTGTGGGCATCCTTTTTAATGTACTTTGCTTATTTGGCAAGAAAAATCATTTACCTTGATGGAAGTAATGTCAACTTAATGGAGAAATCAGGGGTCAAGGACTAACTACTCTAGAGGAAATCCAATCAAATACCTTCTTGGCCATGGGAGCAGGGAACACAGGATTTGAACTCAGTTTAAGTTCTAGCTCTAGTACTTAGCGGGGTGACATGTTGGGCTGGGTAAGGTCTCTGAGCCTCAGTTTCATCTTTAACAGGTAGCATGTTAATGCCACCTGCCTTATTTTTCTCTTGGATATAAGCAATAATTAACATGCTTGGTATAATAGTAATCATTAAAACAACACTTTTCAGAAGTGGGTAAGTAATTAAGTTCTCTTATTCTTATACTCAGTACGTTTTTTGGAAACAGGGTCTTGCTCTGTCTCCTAGGCTGGAGTGCAGTAGTGTGATCATAGCTCAACGCAGCCTCCAATTTCTGGGCTCAAGTAATACTTCCGCCTTAGCCTCCTGAGTAGCTGGGGCTACAGGTGCATGTCACCACACCTGGCTATTTAAAAAATTTTATTGTAGAGATGTAGTCTCCCTATGTTGCCTAGGCTGGTCTTGAACTTCTGGCCTCAACTGATCCTCCTGCCTCGGCCTCCCAAAGTACTAGGATTACAGCATGAGCCACTGTCCCAGCTTGTACTCAGTACTTTCTGAATGAATGAATAAATGGTGATAATGGAGGCTTGCAATCTCAAAAACCCTATCCCTTGGAATCTTTTCCCTCAGCCTTAGGGGAAAAAAAGTTTACTTATACCTTTGGGTGAAGTGGGTCTCATCATTTATTTCTAATGGATGGGTTAGCTGCCTACTCTGCCTACTCTGAGTGCTAATTAAGGACTTTAAACAGGTAACAAATGATCCTGCAACATGGTTAGAAGCAGGTGCCCTGGAAACCAGGCATGGGTGATACAAAACTCTGCTGGGGAGAACAGAGCCTTGTTCTGAAAGCCCATAGCCTAGAGCACTGCACTGATCTCACTAATGATTTCTGTCTGCTGCCCTTCAGACCTACCAATTACTTACTGTTTTTCCCAAATGGGAGAATAATCAATATTTTAAGACTTAGAATTTTTAAAGACTCAAACTATTTAAGGGATCAAAGGGGTTTAAAAGGAAAAATAAATGGATATTCTGAAATTTCTCCGGTGGCAAGCTCTCCTTGAATTTAACCAATCCTTTTTAACAACCCCTTTTCCACTCAATCATTCCTCCCCCTTCAACCTAATCCAAGTACACAGAGCTGCAGGAAACCACCGTAAAAGTAGAAGTAATTCAAAAGACATCATCTCCTACATGGGAGGGGAGAAAGTTTCCCTACTCGCCAGTCCCATATAGGAGATATACGAATGTGTGACACAGCTGCTCCCTAAAAGAGGGCTGTGCCCTATAAATCAGATCCTAAGCACCAACCCCTTTTTGTGCACAGAGAAATTGCTGTGGGTCAGGGGCTGCTCCAGAGCACATGCCCTCCTGTTCACTTGTCATCAGAGATGTTAACATCTCTGATTAATTCATATAGCCCTTATTTTATTCGCCATTTCTTTACCCTTGCTCTCCTGCTCTGCTGCAGTGTGAAGATTCTTACCGACCTGCTACAGTAATCACTGCCTGCTAACTTCACCCCCCCAAACCTAGTGAAATTGTTTAGTGATGCCAACCGCGCTTTTAATTTGCAAGACATCAGACACAGAGGTAATTTATACCAACATCTGTTCATTTTTGACTTCTGAAACAAACTCGCACATGCTGCTACAAAATCCCATTAGGAGTAGGGAGACAGCCTTCTGCTACTATTCTGTATTCCTCATCTACACACACACACACACACACACACACACACACACACACACACACACACATTCCAGTGGGGTTTTATATATAAATGTATTTTACTAAACTCCCACCAAGGATTTCAAATCTCCTTGGGGAAAACCTTAGAGATGGCTACTGCCTGCTTACAGAGGAGAGAAAGATATTTCTATTTCCCCATGCCTAGTTCTGTCCCTTCTTCTTCCCAACAGTTACAGCTTGGTATAATTCTAGAATAAATGGCCAGGGTAAGATTACATGTTCTTCAGCACTTCCAGTTCCTCCCCTCTCTTGGTTCTTTTTCCCCCTACAATGTGTTATATAGAAAACAATTCTAGAGATGACAAGATTGCTATAGAGAGTTTTATCTAGTCAGTGAGATCTGTTAACTATTTTCTGATTCTGGATTTATTTTCTAGGATTACAAGGTTCAAGAGGAAGGCAACACCACTACCATTCTAGTAACTATGCCAAGAGGGATCCACTGGTCATCAGCCACCATGGTGTATGCTGTGCAGAAAAGAAGCATGATCCCCATGTTAAGCCATGATTTGCAGGTCCTCCTATGTTGTGCTTAGATCACAAATTGAAAAAGCTACAACTGAGACTGTTACCATAGGGTTAACACGTGAATTGCTGCAGAAAGTGTGGAGAGGGGACTACTCATACACATTGAAAGGCAGCAAATAGATAAACTACAATCAACTTCCGGGTTTACACTGTTTCTATTACCCTCTTTGTAGTTTCTCTAGGGCTGTCAGGTTCATGGCAGCTGTAAATACCTGGGTATAGTTAGAGAGGTCAGGGCTGAAAGGAGGCCTCCATCCTGCTTTCTCTGAAGGTGGTGTGTGGTTTAATACAATCTCTTCTTTAGACTCTCCAATTCCTTCATCCTACATTTAGCCTTGCCTCTGGCTCCCTTTCCACAATGACTATCCCCAAACTGCCTTCTCTGCAGTAAATTTTCCGATGGCTGGTTGAAAAAGATTCAGTGGTACAGATTGATTTCTCACTGGTGAGGGGATGAGGGATTATCAGAGGCACCCTGGTTAACGAGATTGGGTGCAGAATCTCTCTCGAGACCAGCCCTCTCTGCCAGGGCTTTGCACCTTTCGCCAATGACGTATGGGTTTTATCACAGAAAGATTTTCTAGATTATAACTTTGAGGCAATTGCCTGATAAAATTCTGCTCAGCTTTTATGTGAGGAACAATGCAAAGATTAAATAACTTTTTAATGAAATGGAAGAAACTCGTAATGTTTGGTTTTCAATTCCAGTGCAAACTACTTTAAATATTTCTGTGCCAATATAATTAAATACACTTGTGACTGAGGAAGAGTTACTTTTCACTGGGTTTCTCACATCCAGAAGAGCAAAAAACAGGCTGTTTTTAGGGGACTGTAACATGAGTGTCCAGGAAATAAAGGAGACAACATAACATTGTGAAAAGACTAGGACATCTAGCATTGCACACACTTGGATTTGAACCTCAGCTCCTACACTGACCCTGGACTACCACGGGCAAGTGACCAAGTTATCTTTCCGAGCTTCAGGTTCCTCATCTGTCCCAGGTGGGATTAAAAAGGAGGTCCCATAGGATTCAGTAAATGCAAGCTAGTGCATAATTCTTTCTTTCATTTCAAACAAAAAGTTTATTTAAGCAACAGAATGCTTAACGGGAAAACTAGGATTCCTTTCTTTTAGAGTAATTTACCCCTACTTAAAGCATATCGCCCTATATGTAACAAGTATGTACAAAAAAGTTATAAAATTTCCCTTGGTTTTAAAATGATAAATGAAAGACATTAAAATTGAACATGGTATGCAAGAAGTTTCTGTTGTTGATTTTTGTTAAGTGGTGAGAGCAAAATAACTTAATGGAATATAAAGAGCTGAATGAACATGCCATCAATGGAGAAAGGGGTTATGTTCACAGAATCGGTATTTTTCCTCTATCCCATCTCTATCTGATGTTTATCAAAGCATACAACTGGCCATTAAAAAGAAAAAGGCAACATGCTTGTGTACTAATGCTACTCTGTACGACAAAGGAATGAGGATGGGAGAATGAAGAAGAGAGAAATCTATTCTGTTGCAGTCAGGATACAGTACAACCAAGTTGTAGTTCTCTAACTGAGAATGTATTCCTGGCCTGTGGGAATGGAATTCTGGAATGAATAGCATGTTCCCTTTGTAGTAGACACCTCCTGTCTGCTGCTGGAACACATCAATTATATCTTCAAACTCCACTTCCAACTGTGCAGGTATGTCTACCTCATTAACTGGCTGCCCATCAAATTGGAATCTGACCTGCTTCACTGATAAACTCTGTTGTTCATAATAGGCTTTCATTAGTTTATTAAGTGGTATATGCCTGTTGAACTTAAACTGCACCATAGAACTCTCCTGCCCCACCATCTTCAGATTAATATAACCATTGTTCTCAGTCTTGACTCCTTCTTTGGCCTTTCTGTCAGCCACAGTGAGTTCTGGAGTCTCCTTAGCTGCTGCTTCAAAAAAGGTACCAGGTCTGCACCAAGTAAGTGCACATACAGCACCAAGAGTGGCAAAATGAGGCCTATTTATTTTTAAAAAGATCTTCAAATGCAAAACAAATGGTAACATGACTGACTTGCATTTGTGTAACACATCTACTCTGGCAGATTAAGCCCTGCTGGAGTAATACTGGGGACTATGTAGAGGCAGCTATCTTCCTTAATGATACTAGCAGATACTTCTAACAAAGGAACACAAGAAATCCTAGTTTAGTTTAAATCAATGTACTAAAAGGCTGTTTGGTTAATTAGCTTCATAGAAGATGTTTTGTAGAAATGATGCCATTTGTTATAATTATGTTTTTGATTCTTCTTTAAAAATTACTTTTCTGGGCTGGGTGCAGTGGCTAATGCCTATAATCCCAGTACTTTGGGAGGGTGGGGTGGGAGGATCGCTTGAGACCAGGAGTTCATGACTAGTCTGGGCAACATAGAGAGACCCCCATCTCAAGAAAGAAAGAAAAGAAAAAAGAAAGAAAGAAAAGAGAGATAGAGAGAGAGAAAAAGGAAAGAGCGAGAAAGTGAGAAAGAGAGAGGAAGGAAGGAAGGAAGGAAGGGAGGGAGGGAGATTAGCGGGGCATGGCAGTGCCTGCCTGTGGTCCTAGCTACTTGGGAGGCTGAGGCACAAGGATCACTTGAGCCCAGGAGCTTGAGGCTGCAGTGAGCTATGATTGCATCACTGCACTCCAGCTGGGACAACAGAGTGAGATCCTGTCTCTAAAAATTAAAAGAAAATTACTTTTTTGTTGCCTGAAACCTTGAATGCATTCTAATAGCTATGACAAGAGGGATCTGCTGGTCAGTCATCGGAGTGTGCTGTGTAGAAGAGAAGCATGACGGAGGTGGGGGAATAATGAAGTCAGTCACATGGAGTACCTACTATGTACTAGATATTACAAAAATTTAAATAAATTCAAAGACATGCTTTCTGACAGAAAGAGATTCTTCTCATGTTGGCTTTTAGATGGAGGTAACTGTTAACAGGTATTGTGGTGAATCAGAAGAGAACAAAAGGAAACCAAAGTGATCCATAATGCCGATTTTGGTCTCTGTCACTATGGCCCAGAGCTGGCGTACAGCAGAGCAGCTCCAGGGCAGTCTGCCAGACTGAAAGTCTTCACCAGGCTCCAGTTCAGTGTCAGATCTCTGCATGAAAAGTATCACCAAGCAATCAATAATTCAAGCCAAGGACTAAGCACTTTTTAATGCCTCTAATATGAGAGCATCTGGTGCTGGTACCACTGTCAAGAGCAGAAATAGCTGTGAAGTGAGCATTGTGTCACTGGGTGGAGCCTCATTCCATTAGGACCAGCAGGTGGTAATAAGATCTGCTGACCATTCTCAATCAGCTCTTGTGGGAAAGTACACATAAGTGAGAGATGGTGTAAATCTTACTCTTTTCTAAAACATATAAAAGTAGCATTTGAAGGTCAGTAGAACAGCCTTGAGGCTTTTGCCTAAGGTTCTTTAGGCATAATAACCATTTCAAAAAGGAGACTGAAATACCATACATCTGAGAAAAGAACAGTCTGGATGCTACGTCTATGACCAAACTATCATAGACTATCAAAATTCTCATCCTCAGAATTCTCAAAAAAGTATTTTTGGGAGCATACTTTCCAGATTCTCTTTCTATTGGGGGTTTTGGTGTTCTAATAGGACTTTTTCTACCAAAAGGGTGGGATGGCTAAGAACAATGTTCCCACCAGTGACTTCAACAAAAGACAATTTTATATCTAATTTTTTTCTTCAATTCACAGTAAGGGTCACTTGCAGAGAATGTTTTATCCAAGAAGTAATGAAAAAAGAAAATCCAGGACTCAATGTGCAGGTAAACAAATTTGGACAGTTCCAATATGGAGAATAATTTTAATGGCTTTTCATAACAGAAAAAAAAGGACAGAAATATCCAGCCAACAGATTTATTTTCAGAATATAAGACATCAAGCAGGAACATAAAATATGGGAAGTGTCAGCCATGATGCCTGAAGATTGAAGGCAGAAGTAGAAGAATCTTAATTGTCAGGCATTTGAAAAATGTTGTATTCAGGTGAAAGACTGTTTCTCCATCAACTCTTTGCCCTGCCTTCTTTTAAAAGCAAAACAAGACTAGATTTCAGAAATGCTATCTTTCTTATCATCGTCTTCCTACCCAAAAATGAACCAAAACAGCAACAAAAACCCCCAGATTAGTATTTAAGAAATGAGAGTTAACAACTTCCCATTTGCATTTTGTTTACTTTACTGGGGCCTCACAGGCCTATTTCATAGTTTCACTTGGTTCCCTTTTCAAGGGTGCAACTCAGTTGAGTGAAAGGCAATGAGGTCAATGCAATGGATTAATACTCTGGGGACTAGAACTTTTATTAAATACTCATAAATTTGTGCAGAACATTCATGCTTCAGGGCCCTTACATAGTAATAGATCCTGGTCAAACACATATTATAACCAAAGGCCAGTGGCTTCACACAGTCTTAATATCCTCATCCATGAAGTGAGAACAGTAATAATAATCTATCATGTAAGGTTAAGATAGAACAACAACTAGTCAAAGTGACTTGATCGCTACACAAATTATTTTGCTCCAAGTTAGCCAGAGTAACTTAATTCATAGGCTGGATTCTACTCTCAGGAAAATGAGCCCAAATTCACTGTATAGATAATGTCAAATGACTTGGATATTAAAACAATGTTCCTGCTTTAAGGTGCTGGCAGTAGCTAAAATCTAGGGAGGATGAAGACCCAACCTTCTTGACCCCCAGGGCAGGGAAAGAGTTACATCTTCACACTGAGAAGCCAATAAAAACCTCTCTTGATTATAATTTAGATAAGAACCACTGGATTGAATAATAATGTCTGAAACTCCCCTGGCTGTTTCACCTTGAGACGTCCATCACTGGGTTAAACATGATGCTAATTGCATTTGGATTGATTAATTTCTCTCACTCCTGTCTATTCGAATAACGCTTAACAAAATAATCATAGCACCCAGAGCCAAATCTTTTCCGTCAAAGGAATGAAGCCATCAGAACAGGCAGAGATGAAAGAAATGAAGATGACCCGTAATTACTGCTACGGTGATATCATTACCATATTATACAAAATGAGTATGGGGGGAAAGGAGGGTGGAAGGAGGAGGGACTGAAATTATTTATTTATTTTTTAATGGAACCCTACAACCTAAGAATACAGATTTGACATCAAGTGGAACACACAGAAATATAGAACTTTTTAAAAAATACAAATCTTGCTCATGAAATTGTAAAATCCAACAAACACTGAGGCCTGAGATACATCAAGTGTCTTGGGCTGTGAGCAGGTATTATTCACGCCACTATTTTTTCATTGCAATAACACTTTGTGTATGACTTGCATAGAGATTTAAGATGCTGTCTTCATACCACAAACATTCCCATGGTTATTGGAGAATTTTTCTTTAAGCCAGGAAAATAGTATCATTTCATTTTAATATTGTTAGAGGTAGCCTTGTTTGTAAAATTAGAATCTGGGTTTTAACTGCAGCTAGTTTTAGTTCAAGACACAAAAGAAAATGTCTATGAATCTTCATGTATAGTTCATTGGATTATATTATGGATTTAATTTAAAATATGAGGAAGAATGTAACAGTTCTCTATAAACTATTTTTTTGTTGTTTGTTATGAACTTTTTAATACTTACGATAGAAAACCTATGATTGCACAGGATTTAAACCTTAGGTCTAAATCTACCATTTATTAGATGGTGGTCTGAGATAAATTATGGAGGCTCTCTGTGCCTCAGTTCCTTTCTCTGTAAAATGGGGACCAGTTTCTACCTCTTAAAGAAGATAATATATTTAAGTGCTCAATAAGTGCTGGTACAAGAAAAAATTTCCCCAAGATTAATTTTATAGCTATTTATAGAACCCTGTGCAATTTTTTTGGCTATTATATTTACTAAAGTTAATTCAATAGGCACTTGTAAAGTACCCTGCATATAGATTTTAACAAATATTTGTGAAATAAATAAATGGGATACTTAAAAGGTAAATCATTATAAAAGGCTAGAAATATCTGAGGGATATTTTTGCTATGGTATTTTAAAGATAGAACCAGCATTAAATCAAAAACAATAAAAACAATATTCAAACTGTTTTATTTAGCTTGGAAAAAAGGTGTATTTCTCTATTTTCTTGTATAACAAATATTCCCAAATAAAACAAGTATATGATATATTTTGAATTTGTAACCATTCAGTGATAAAGATGAGAAGTGCTTTAAAAGAAAAAATAAAATACATATTTCTGCCAGGTTAAAACAAGAGTTTAAACCATTTACCGTATTAACTCAATATTCTCTGCTTTCTTCCTGGTTAAGAGAGGCAATGCAATACATTGAAAAGAGAATATCTTATCTAGTTTCGGAGTTAGATCTAGATTTGATTCAAATCTCAGCCCCTATTTCCAAACTTTAAGAGCAGGAGAAAGTAATTTACTTTTCTGAGCATCAGTTTTCTTATCTGCAGAATGGGAAATATAAAATAGGCTTTGAAGACTATTGTGAGATTAAATAAAGCAATGGATGAAAATCTTTTATACTGCCTGGCATCTAGTAGGAAAGTCAATAAATGGCAGTGTTAATCATTTTTAACCTTCATGTCTCAGCTCAAATGTCACCTCTTCAGAGAGGCCTCCTCTGTCCACCCTATCTAAAGTGAGTCCTCTTCAGTTACTTTCATATTAACCCATTTTCTTCCTTCATAGCACTTACCAAAATCTGAAATTAACTTAGTTTATTTACCTTTGTGCTCCATGAAGTTCTGTAGAACCTCTTGTTGTATGCCCAGCAACTAGAACAGTACCAGGTGTGTAGTAGGTGGTCAACTATATATTTACTGAAATAATTTATTCATATGAGAGGAAAGAGGAACTCTGCTTCCTTGTCAATTCTTCAATACCATGCATGAGAAATTCTTGTTGAAGCAAAACTAACATGCATTTTACCCTTTGATCTAGGAACTCCACTTTACGGTACTCATATGCCTATTCATTTCAGTACTATTTATAATAACTGAAGATTGGAAACAATCCAGATGTCCATCAATATGGAGGGGCCTGGTTGAATAAAATACGGCACAACGATATTACAGAGTACTGTTCAGCTGTAAAATGAAATGAAAAAGATACCTATATATTGCTATGGAGAGATCTCCAGAACATATTGTTAAGTAAAAAAACCAAGGTACACAAAAGTATGTATAGTATCTTATGTGGAAATTTAGGAGGAGGGAGAAATACATTTAAAAAATGTATATTTACTTATATTTTCAAATGGAAATAATGGAAGGATAAAGCTTAATATCAGTTTTTACTAATAAAGATGGTAACCTGGAGGCAGAAAATGGGGGGAAGGGATAAAAATGGGAGACAGGTACTCTGAATGTACTAGGTTCTACAGTTTTTACTTTTGGACATTATATAAATTTTTACATGTTAAAAAACAAAATCTATTAAACAAAAAAGCAATCTCTAAAATTTGAAATAAATGGAAAGTAACTTGAATCTATAAAGTTTGGCATAACCACACAGTACAAAAGTAAATTTTAAAAGACATTCTGAGCAAACAACCCTGGAAGTATATAACCTAAGGATATGAAAGAAACACAGAAGAACCTTAAGTGGCATCCTTGTTGTTATATGTAGTTAGTTACTTTGGAGCTACTTTTACTCTAGGTTAAAGAAAATAATTATGTTAGCTATTAGGAACCAAGACTTTTCAGCCTAAGAGAAAAGAGATCATTATGAAACCCAAAACATTAAATAAAAACCCTTTAACATCTTTAATTTGAAGTGGATGTATTATTGATAAAAACATTTAATTTCTTTCTCTTTTCAAAAAAATACATACTTATCAACCCTGTTCATGGGAAAGGCCTAGAGGCAATGATAGTCTAATAACAATGAATACTTTTAGTTCCTAGATTTCTACTGAAAGAAACCAGGGTTCCTTGGAGAAATAGATGAGATTCCAAGTCTGAAGAAGTAAATGAACCAGGGATATCCTGACATGCCTGAATGCAAGGAAGTTATCAAAGATTATACTAGGATCATGTCAAAAGACACAGGAGCCAACTTGAAGGGGCATGCACTAAAGATGGGACAGTTATGAAGTAAAAAGGAATTATTGTAATAGTTCAAAACATATTGAATACAAACATCTATTAATACATTTTTTAAAAGGCCATCAGTTACTTTAACTCATTATTCTGAAAATTGACAAATAAAAAGAGGGAAAATCTAGCATTTTTTCTGCCATTCCTCTTTGGACTGTATTTCAGGGAAGATAAATAGTTGCTGATTTAATAGAATATAGTAATAATAACTATTAACATTATTATATAATTATGAAAAGGATAAGACTGATAGCACCTAAACCCACTGATCTTCACTCAAACTGAACACACAGATGTCATGTGCATCCTGATGTGAAGCAATAGAAGTATCTAGTACCATTATGAAGTATTCTTGCCAAAAAGACTGAATCCAAACCCAATCTTAGCTCTATCAGCTTATAGGAAATTTTGGGGTAAAGAGGAATATGTTGAATGATACCACTGGGATAAAATCACCCAAATTTAAAATGTGGGAAATCATACAGGACAAACAACCCAGTTTCTTTAATAATTAAATGTCATGAGGGAAAAAAAACCTGGAAGAACTAGGGAATGTAGTTATAGAGAAGATTAAAAGAGACTTAAGATTCATGTCAACCAAATGCAATGTGTCGACCTTGTTTGGATCCTGATCCAAACAAACCAATTGTAAAAAACACAATTTTGAGCCAAATTAGACATGGACTATTAGATGTTATTAAGGAATTATTATTTTATTTTGTTCAGTGTGATAATAATGGTGTTATTTAAAAGTGGGGGGTGCTTCTTGGTTAGAGATACATACTAAAGTATTTAAGGAATGGATTTGCTTTAAAATATTCCAGCCAACAACATAAGCATTACAAAAAGAGTGATATAAGGGGCTGTAGATAAAACAAGAATAGCAGAAAGTTGACCATTATTGAAGCTGGGGATGGGTACATGGGGTTCATTATAATATTCTCTCTAATTTAGCTAGCTTGAAAATTTTCCATAATAAAAAGAAAACCTCACCACATGCCTCTCTGGAAATAGAGTCTTTTCTCATTACCACTCCATATCATAATATAATTCATTCATAAGGCTAGAAGCAACATGAATGAGTACTCAGGCAAGAGCAGGTCAGGGAACAGAGATGGGGATAATCAATTTTGCAGAGAGCACAGAAATGGATGGACAGGAAAGGCTTTAGAAAGGGGGTAACTTTTCATGTTGTGCATGTTTACTTTCATATTAAGTAATTAAATTCTTTGGATGAGGAACAAGTTACACACAACCAACAATCAAAAGCAGATGACATATTTTTTAAATCTACCAAATCAAACTCAGGTTAAGCCTAATAATAAGGAACTGCTACCTTCCAATCTTTCTCTCTCTTAATTACTTAAGAAATCGTACTGTCAAATCTAAGAGCATAATTTTCATGCTGTCCATAAAACAGCTATGAGGAAGCTTTCTGGCTCAACATGTTATTTCTACAAAATTCTCTTGGAGGTGGAGAGAATTAGTCCTTGGTTATTTATTTATTGAATCTTCTCAGAAAAAGCTTTTGAGGTAGGTAGCAAGACTAACTTCAAGATCTAGGCCAGTCTGATAGCCAACAAGTTCCAAAAAGGAACAGTTTAACTTAAACTTTCTTTTTACTAATCCAACTAAATTTCAACTATATACCCTTACACTATCAACAATTGTGTATACAAGTGATGACATCACTAATACAACTTTACTTTGATTACTCTTTTACTTCATAGATGCTGATTTATCCAATTTAAAACACATTACTTGCTCTAGCTGATAATTTGATTTTTAATTGTTTGCACTGTGGTTTCACATACATATGGTTCATTTTCTCAACCTGATTGGACAATAAATTCATCAGTGGAAGAGACTTTTTTTTTTTTTTTTTGAGACAGAGTCTCACTTTGTTGCCCGGGCTAGAGTGAGTGCCGTGGCATCAGCCCAGCTCACAGCAACCTCAAACTCCTGGGCTAAAGCGATCCTACTGCCTCAGCCTCCCGAGTAGCTGGGACTACAGGCATGCGCCACCATGCCCGGCTCATTTTTTCTATATGTATTTTTAGTTGTCCAGATAATTTTTTTATTTCTATTTTTAGTAGAGACGGGGTCTCACTCTTGCTCAGGCTGGTCTCGAACTCCTGACCTCGAGCGATCCACCTGCCTCGGCCTCCCAGAGGGCTAGGATTACAGGCGTGAGCCACCGCGCCCGGCCTGGAAGAGACTTTTAAAGATAATTTCCCTAATGGACTTGGGGAAAAAAATACACAATATACAGTAGCCATCTAGTAAGCTTTAATTTTAAAAACTTTTCCTTTCAGAATCACATAGCAGTACAAAGGTACAACAATTTTTGTCTTCACTTGCTTATGAATTTGGTTTAAAACCACATCACTATCAGGTGAGAAACTGATTGTATGACATGTCTACTTGGGAAGTCAAATGCTAGTGGTTATTTTCCCCGTGATTAGAAATAATAGCTAGTTAACTTTGTTTTTTCAAAATATTCGATTTTGATGTTTCTGAATAATCTTATTTACATTCATGAATTACTAGTTTAAAATAATTAGAATATAAAGATATCCTCAGCCAGAAAATTATATTATACTCTGTATAATAGCCTAAATCACTGAAATTCCAGAGCTTAATCTATACCTGGTTAACATACAATAAGTATGTTTCAAATGAAAGAATACTCTTTCAATGATAATAGATACCAAATTTAGGATCTTAAAAATAATTTATAAGTAATCAATATAGCCAAATATAATAGAGGGGGAAATCTGCTTAATTAGATTCTGTATAAGTATTTACTATAATTTTTAATAATTTAAATTTAAAATATATCTTTTCATTTCATTGATTTTATTTTGCATTCAAACCAATACAGAAGTGAAAAGAAGCATTTTATATGTTAGACCCACTGACCTCAAATCAGAAGGTTAGAGTTCTAAACTAGTTTAATCTGCTAGTCAACAAGTTCTTATTGTGTGTCCACTATATGCTCTTACAGCTGCTGATGAGACACCAAAAGAGATTTGCCATTCTTTTTTTTTTTTTTTAAGAGAGACAGGGTCTCGTTCTGTCACCCAGGCTGGAGTGCAATGGCATGTTCATAGCTCACTGTAACCTTTAACTCCTGGGCTTAAGCAATCCTCCTGCCTCAGCCTCCCAAGTAGCTAGGACTATAGGTACGCAGCACTATGCCCAGAAAATTTTTCTTATTTTTTTTTCTAGAGATGGGGTCTCGCTATGTTGTCCAGGCTGTACCATTCTTCCCTTAGAAAATTCCTCCCCCCTCATTTGAGCATTTAAGTTTGCTCATAAAGAGCTGATGTTCTGTGTAGACACTATACTCGTAGAGAGCCTTGCAAATAATGGAGTATTCCCCACCCCCACCACCCTAGACCTTAAAGAGAGGGCCGGGTGAGAAGATCAGAAGAGATCCTATTTCAATACACTGAATGTCTTTCAGGTAGGTTAGTTAGAATTTATAACCCGTATCAGTGGTTCTCAAAGTGTAGTCCTTAGACCAACCACATCAGCATCACCTGGGAACCCGTTAGGCCCCACCCCAGATCTACTGAATCTGAAACTCTGGACGTGGTGGCTCACACTTGTAATCCTAGCACTCTAGGAGGCCGAGGTGGGGGATTGCTTGAGGTCAAGAGTTAGAGACCAGCCTGAGCAAAAGTTAGACACCGTCTCTACAAAAAATAAAAAAAAATTAGCCAGGTGTGGTGGTGGCATGCACCTGTAGTCCCAGCTACCCAGGAGGATGAGGCAGGAGGATCAGGACTTTGAGGTTGCAGGGAGCTATTATGAAGCCACTGCACTCTAGCCAAGGGGACAGAGTAAGACTCTGTCTCAAAAAAAAAAAGAGAGAGAAAGAAAGAAAAAAAACAAAAAGAAACTCCAGAGGTTGAGTCCAGGAATCCATGTTCTAGCAAGCCCTAATGCTCGCTAAAGTTTGAGAACCACTAACCTATATTATTCAGGCTCTTTTACTCTGTCTCCAGTTCCCTGCAGCTCTAATTCATTACTAAGAGAGGCAAGCTTTTATTTTATCAAAATTATGATCATAAAGCTTATTTCTTTTTTTTTTTTTTTTTTTTGAGACAGAGTCTCACTCTGTTGCCCGGGCTAGAGTGAGTGCTATGGCATCAGCCTAGCTCACAGCAACCTCAAACTCCTGGACTCAAGCAATCCTCCTGCCTCACCCTCCTGAGTAGCTGGGACTACAGGCATGCGCCACCATGCCCGGCTAATTTTTTCTATATATATTTTTAGCTGTCCACATAATTTCTTTCTATTTTTAGTAGAGACGGGGTCTCGCTCTTGCTCAGGCTGGTGTCGAACTCCTGAGCTCAAACAATCTGCCCGCCTCGGCCTCCCAGAGTGCTAGGATTACAGGCGTGAGCCACCATGCCCAGCCATAAAGCTTATTTCTTACCATTAAAGCAAAAAAGAGGGGGCAGCACTATCTTTTAGAAAATATGGGCAAGAAAGGGAGAAATTAGAACATTCAGCCAAATAATTAGAATTTTCACCAAAACTTTAGCTCTATCTCTATTGTCATCTATTGTGCTCAGTATTAAGGCTACAATATAATCCTTAACCTTGAGAATCTTGGCAGAAGACAGCCTGGGAAATAAATTATTATCAAATAATGTCATGAAAGCTACATGAGGAGTACAGACCACATTATGAAGACAGAATGGCGATAATTAATTCTGCAGAAGACCTGGGATGGATGGACAGGAAAAGCTTTTGAAAGGGAGTGATGTTTGAACTGAGCCTTTAGAAATGTACTATCTGGGTATACCCAGGCAAGCTAAGAACAGCTCCTTTTTAAAAGCTTTCCACTAAGCTACTAGAGTAAAAAAATGCAAATGAATATTATGGAATCTCAAAACAAGCCTTGGCCGGGCGAGGTGGCTCACGCCTATAATCCTAGCACTTGGGAGGCCAAGGCGGGTGGATTGTTTGAGTTCAGGGGTTCGAGACCAGCCTGAGCAAGAGCGAGACCCCGTCTCTACTAAAAATAGAAAGAAATGATCTGGACAACTAAAAATATATATAGAAAAAATTAGCCAGGCCTGGTGGCGCATGCCTGTAGTCCCAGCTACTCGGGAGGCTGAGGTAGGAGGATTGCTTGAGCCCAGGAGTTTGAGGTTGCTGTGAGCTAGGCTGACGCCACGGCACTCTAGCCAGGGCAAAAGAGCGAGACTCTGTCTCAAAAAAAAAAAAAAAAAGCCCTACGTATTCCCTTAATTCCCAGCACTGTCTGGGATTTCTCATGGATAGATACTAAAGTAGTATTAGACACGGCCCTGTTTTTAAGAAATTAAACTACAAATAATAAATTTGGCCTATCCAAAATCTGGCAGAAACTAAGCCCATTATAACCATTTTTCATCATATTTTGTTAGGCAAAAAGGTGTGATAATCAAAAATCAAACCATAATTAAGTCAAGTAATTTGCTCCTAAGTCTAGCTTCCTTTCAAGATTAAAGTTTTCACAAGATTTACCAAAAATGGAGATATCTACCATGCTTTTATTAAAAAGATTTATTTAAATGCTTTTTTTATTTAAAAGAAATAAATGATTTGTACAGTCCAAGTTGGAGGATGCTATCTTATTGAGTTAAAAATTCTTGCGCTTGTAAGATCAACCTGATTCAATTCCACGAAATAGCCAAACCTTAAAGTCAGTTTTTCCTTCTATACTACTGTTGATTCCAATAAATCAGCATTCCTATAACCAAACATGCCTGAGTAAAACTCACTTTTTTTGGCAAGATAGAGAAAATACAAAAGCCAGTTGTCCTAATTTGCTAAAAGATTTATTTTAACAGAATACTTATTAAGTCTTCACTAACCTAACTCTGATTTGATTAAGGAATCCTATTCTGACAAATAAAGCCCCAAATCCAGAGTTGAGTCAAAAGCCATAAGAAAACGTGAATAACACACTTAAAAATTCCTACCACTAATCACATTCTTTGAGCCACTTTCTTAATAATTGCTCAAGTTCAGCTTGAGCTACTGGTACATTCACTTCATCTGTATAATCAATGATGTATCTTTGAGGTAATATCAATAGAGAAATTAATTTCTATATGTCAGAAGCTGTTCAGCATTTTAAGTGTATAGATTCTTTCTTGCAAAGCTACACTCTAAGCAAAAACAAAACAATATATAACTGAGATTTTAAAAAACAACAAAACAGGATGACCTATTGCTGTCATTTAGCTTTTCATGCCCCCAAAATAGCCAACCAACTGTAAATAAATTCACAATACACCATTCTTCTCCATTCTAGCTTAAGATATAAAATTTCAAACTCTAGAGTCCCTTGACATGAAATCCAGCACTGAATGATGAAAACAAATAGGGCTGTGTTTTTGCTTAATGAATTATAGTTTCTAAATGACTCAAAAGGACAAAGGAGAGACTAATAAATGGTTGAGTAACCCATCAATTTAGTAAAATGTATTTAGATCATTGGAAGATATATTTTATACTCATATTAAGTTAAAACTATATTCAAGGTATTCTAAGGCAAATCTTATGGCACGATATACAAACATACACCCACATCAAAAGAAGGCTAAAAATGATGATGACACAAAAACTTGTAAATGAATATTCATAGCTACATCACTCATAATAGCCAAAAAGTGGAAACAACCCAAACGTCCACAACTGATGAATGACTAAACAAAATGTGGTATATCCATATAACGGAATATTATTTGGCAATAAAAAGCAATGAAATCCAGAGACAGAAAGTAGGTTAGTGGTAATTAGGGATGATGAGTAGGGTAGGGGGAGGAGAGTCAGGAGGAATAAGGAATGACGTCAAATAAGTATGGGCTTTCTTTCTGGGGTGATGGAAATATTCAAAAATCAGACTGTGGTGATAGTTACATAATTCTGTGAATATAGAGTAATGCATTGCATAACAACATTTAAGTCAATGAGGGATCACGTATATAACGGTGGTCCTGTAAGATTATAATACTGTATTTTTACTGTACCTTTTCTATGTTTAGATACACAAATACTTACCATTGTGTTCCAACTGCCTACAGTATTTAGTACAATAACATTCTGTACAGGTTTGTAGCCTAGGAGCAATAGGCTATACCATACAGCCTAGGTATGTGGTAGGCTATACCATCTAGGTTTGTGTAAGTACCTTCTATGATGTTCCTATAAAAACAAACTCAACTAATGTGGAATTTCTCAGAACGTATCCCTGTAGTTAAGTGATGCATGACGGCACTAAAAACCCATTGACTTGTACACTTTAAGTGTGTGAATTTTATGGTGTGTAGAAAATATCTCAATAAAGCTGCTTTAAAAAAACAGGTGATGTGTAGAGCTGAGCAAAAATTAAATGCACAGGTGTAAAAAGCCTTTTGGGCTCAAGTCAAACCCTTGATAAAGTGACTTTCACAAACAGGACATCCATGGCAACAGAATCTGATTTTCTCCACTAAAGACATAGGTACCTCTTCTTACCTCTATCCTGAAGCACAAAAGAAACTCGCCTTTTCCATTTAGCTCTGTTCTTGTTAAAGAACTAACAGAACATCTAACTAAGTAATGTTCTTGATAAAAAACTTGAGTGTTGGGACATTACTGTCATATACTTAAAAAATATATATATACTTCATAAATTCAATTGTTTAAATTCAAATAACATCAGAATTTATATTTATGATGTACTGTTTTTAAAAACAAAGACACTATACTTTGAGTTAAAGTTAAGTACCGTACTTAGATTATTTAGGCACTATGGATAATTATTTGAAAAATGTTCCTTTTGTTTAACAACTCATCCCAGGAAGTCAGGATGCAATTAGATTTAATATAAGTAGATTAGATGAATGCAAATGCATTAAATACAAAAACACTTAACAAAGCTTTAAACATATCAAAATCCACAAAATGAAAGATTAATGTTGCTATAAAAACTAAGTAATCCTTAGTACATGCAAATAATTGGTTAACTGTAATAACTGAATCAGCAATCCTAACTCAGATCATGAGCAATGTAGATAACTTTACACAAAAACCATTTAATTGTAGACTTTCTATGTGCTCATTATTGTGCTATACTCTGAAGATACTAAGGGGAATAATACTGATAATTTCTTTTTTTAATTGATTTATTCAATACATATTTATTGAACACAACTTTACACAGGGTTAAGAGTCTAAACCTATTTGCATTCACAGTTTGAAAGCATTAAAATATTCAGAAAATCACTAAACAAGTTAGCAGTTATTCCTGTGGATAATTTCTCACAGGGTCCATAAGAGCCGTGTAATAATCACACTAGTTACTTGGTTGCCTTCAGTCCTGTGTGGCTATTTGAGTAGAATCATTTTCTGATCTAACTACATTCTTATATTCTTAAAATATTTATCAGGTGACATTCTTGCTTGTTCCAGTAACTGCCATCTTTCCTTGGTGCTGGCTTGACATCACGCTTCTTACCTTTTACTCAAAACAAGTTACACCCTGTAAATGTGGCGTTACTAACAACCTATCTAACAGAGGAAAATAAACTATCAAACAGAAAGTAAAAGAAATAAACTCACAGCACATAATTGCCTCTTTGAAGAAAAAACTCACAACACAACTACTTGCTTTGTTTTGTTTAATTAAAACACCTGTGGCCTAACTTACTATCTCTAAGAGTTTTTTCATAGCCTTGAAGAGCCCTAAGCGGGCAGGAGGGGTACGAACTCCCTGCTCCAACTCAGTGCTTCAGTTCCTGCTGGAAACAAACTTCAAGGACTCAGATAACCTGGTCTCACAGAGAAAAGAGAAAATAAAGAACACTTGCAACAGCTTTGCTGCTGCTTCTGTTATCAGTCTGCTAAAGAAGAGGAAAGAAAAAATAAAACATTTTTACCCTTTAAAACTCCAAACAGCTTTCCCTCAACTGCCTGGCATTTTCACTCCTTCATTCATGTACCATGGCCACTCACTCCTTCTCTCTTTCACTCTATCTCTCTGTTTCTTTCTTTCTCAGAGAAATAAACATTTACTTCTGTATATCCTAATCTCTGAGAAATCTCTCTCCACCTGCATACAAATTTCACACCCTTTCACCCTGCTCCACACATCACATAATATAACCTGTTCAGTCCTAAGTTTCACCTGATTGACATCAATTTAATGTTAATGTGTTTATTACACATTCATCAAAATTTAGAGCACATCTATTGAAGAAGAGTTTGTGCTACTGAATAGGTAAGAACCATAATCGCTAACATTTCTGACTAGGGATTACGTGCACTTAAAATGTGTTATTATTTAAAGTCCTCACAACAACCTATTAGGTATCATTTATTATTCCCATTTTATAAATGAAGGAACTCAGAAACACAGAAGTTACATATTAATAACTTGATCAAGATCACATAGCCCGTAGTTAGTAGAGGCAGCATCAGAACCCTCCAGGGCCTGTGCTCTTAACCACTTTACTACAGTTACCTCCCCATGGTCCCTGATGTCAAGGAGTTCAAAGACTAGAGATATATACACCATTATAATAGAATATGGTAGTGCTGTAATAGAAATGTAGGAGCACAAAAGGGCTAAAAATATGGACAAAGTCTTCCATGGAGAAGAAACAGCATTATTTCAAATATTCCAAGCATAAATTTCCCAAGAAATGTGATGTAAGTTTGCTTTAAGAATTAAAATGAGGACAGACATACAAGAATATTGGATCTAAACTCATTTTCTAATGTCCAGGTCTGTGTAAATTTAAACTTCTCTCATATAATGACTGTTTACCACTTCTTAGACAACATTCTTTTTCTTTTTAAGCTTCTGTAATAGCTTTTGTTCATGATATTTACCTAGGTTTTCTAAAATTTCTATCGAGAAAACTCATAATTTTTTCCATAAAGATTTTATAAAATTTTTTGTAGAGTAAACCTTTAAGTATTTTATACTCTTGTTGTTATTGGGAAGGTTATCTCTTTTTTTTTTTTTTTTTTTTGAGACAGAGTCTCACTCTGTTGCCAGGGCTAGAGTGAGTGCCGTGGCGTCAGCCTAGCTCACAGCAACCTCAAACTCTTGGGCTTAAGCGATCCTACTGCCTCAGCCTCCCGAGTAGCTGGGACTACAGGCATGTGCCACCATGCCCGGCTAATTTTTTTTTCTATATATATTTTTAGTTGGCCAGATAATTTCTTTCTATTTTTAGTAGAGACGGGGTCTCACTCTTGCTCAGGCTGGTCTCGAACTCCTGACCTTGAGTGATCCACCCGCCTCGGCCTCCCAGAGTGCTAGGATTACAGGTGTGAGCCACCGCACCTAGCCTAGGTTATCTTTTTGAAACATGTTATTTTGATTGTTTCTAGTATATAAAATACAATAGACTTTTGTTTTTACATAATTGCTTTACAGAAAGTACTATTTCAACATAGACACAGTCTATTCAGCACTACCATTTCTCCAGTTAGACAGTATCAATCATATGGACCAAATCAGCACTGTGTACTGCTTTTAAATGAGCCCCAAACATTTGCTTTGTGTATGTTTTCCAAGCAAGAGGGATAAAGCAATAGCATCATCTGTAATTCTTTAAGTACTCTGAGCCTGCACTATTTTCATGTGATTTAAAGTACTCTCATGTTTGTTCTATGACTATATTCAAGTGCAGTTTGAGTGCAAGATAATTTGAGCTCCCAAAAGGTTGAGAAATTAGTGAACAGTGCAGAAACAAGAATGCACCTTCCAAAGAATGACTCTCACACTCAACTACCACCCACTATCCAATCTTTTCTTCTTTCTTTGGCAAACACAATAAAGCTTCATTACATTATGTTTGTTATTCAAACTCTATTTATTTACTTTCAAATTCTTATTTATTAATATTACTTAAACTTGTTTTCATTGTTCAGTTGATATATTTTCCTATTTATGAAATTTCTATGGGTATCTTGGGTTAGAATGAAATGTATCAGTTTTCCTGCTAAAATTGATATAATTATTTTTCATTTAATGGCAGAATTTTTCAGAAACATGTTAAAGATAATAGAGAGATACATATATTCAAGTTCTGTGTTTATGAAATGCGTCCCTTCAGGAACTGTGCAACTCCCTCTTCCAAAAGATCAGAAAA
This sequence comes from Lemur catta, assembly GCF_020740605.2. NCBI lineage: Eukaryota > Metazoa > Chordata > Mammalia > Primates > Lemuridae > Lemur > Lemur catta. Next base: position 25,884,991 of record NC_059128.1, read on the forward strand.
TCCAAACCAAACCTCAGCTAATTCATTCTTTGAAAAGCAACTTTCTTGATGTATAACTTACATAAATTGCATGCAGTTTGATGAGTTTTCACAAATATTCGTAACTGTGTAACCACCATCACAATCAAGATGTAGACTATGTCTATCAATCCAAATCAGTTCCTGTGCCCTTTTGTGATCAATCCCGGTATCACTCCTAGTCCTACACAACTACTAATCTACTTTCTGTCATGACAGATTAGATAGATTTGCTTTTTCTGGAATTTCATATAATAAAATCATATAGTACATACTTTTCAGCATAACATTTTTTGATATTCATCCATATTGTTGCACATATCAGTAGTCTGTTGCTTTTTAGTGCTGAGTATTCTATTATACAGATATAGCACAATTTTTTTATTTATTCATTCACCTGCTGATAGACCTTTGGGATGTTTCCAACTTATGGTTACTATGAATAAAACTTCCATGAACATTTTGAGCAGTCTTTTTGTAAACATGTTTTCATGTATCTTGAGTAAAATACTAGGTTATATGGTAAATGTATGTCTAACTTTATAATAAATCGCCAAACTTTTCCAAAGTGGCTATTATCATTTTACATTCCTATCAGCAATGTATGAGTTCCAGTTGCTCCACATCCTCTCCAGCACTTCCTATTGTTCATCTTTAATTTTAGCTATTCTAACAGGTAGGTAGTAGTAGCTCATTGTGGTTATAATTTGCATGATTTCCCTGATGACTAATGATATAATATTAAGTACATTTTACATGCTTATTGGCCATTCATTTATCTTCTCTTATGAAGTGTCAGTTCAAATATTTTACCCATTTTAAAATTATTTATCTTTCCATTAATGAGTACTTAGAATTTTTCTTAATATATTCTAGATATAGTCCTTTAACAGGTGCCGTTATTCGTTATTCGAGGTAATGTTCAATAAAGTCACTGTGAACACTGAATTTAACGAATACTGGATCATTGCTTCTCACAGGGTTAGGTTCCTGTGAGCCTCCAGTCACAACATTTTTGTCAACCAATCAATGCACAATCTCATTTTATGTCTTTTTTTAAAAAAACACCTTATTTAAAATATGTTGTTGATTCATTAACATTAAACATACGCCCAACAGCACTATAACTCATGCCCGGATGAAGCTTATATATAGCACACATATTTTTCTCCGTAAGGCACATCATAGCCTTTTTGCTCTTAGAAACACTAGACAGCACTTCAGTATTATGCTTGGGGGCCATTCTAAACTGCAAAATCACCAACAAAAAGAACAAAAAATGCAAACAATATGGCACAAAATAGGCCACAACAAGGACACTTGTTTACAAAATGACAGCTGAAACAAAAAGACAGAGCATCACCTTGTTCAACATCAACTCAGAACATGTACATTGGGCAATTCAAATTTTTGCCACAAATGACCAAGAAAGCACCACAAATACTAGTTTTAGAGTTATAAATACATTTTAAGAAGTAGGCAAATTTGCAAATTCAGAATCAGTGAGTGAGGATCAACTGTTTCTATATTGTGAGTATTTCATCCCAGGCTGTGATTTATCTTTTCATTTTAACAGTGTTTTATGAAAAGTAGGCATTTAAAATTTTGATGAAGTATAATCTATCAAGTTTTTCTTCTATGGTTCATGCTATTTGTGTTATCTAAGAAGTCTTTGGCTATCCCAAGGATACAAAGATTTTTCTCTTACGTTTTCTACCAGAAGACGTCTTACAGTTTCAGTGTTTACATCTACATCCATAACCTATTTTGAGTTAATTTTTTATGTTGTGAGGTAAGGTTGAAGGTTCATTTCTTCTCACACAGAGATCCAATTGTTCTAGCACTATTTGTTGAAAAAAACTATCCTTAAAAATTATTTTGGCACTTTTTTCAAAAAACAATTGACCACATATGTGTGGGTCTATTTCTGGACTCTTTACTCTGTTTCATTTATCTCTACATCTCTATGCCAATCTTTATGTCAAAACCACACTGTCTCAATAAGTGTAGCTCTATGGTAAGTCTTGAAATCACATTGTGTAAATCCTCTAACATTGTTGTTCTTTTTCAAAATTGTTTGTGTTATGAGGTCCTTTGTATTTCCAAATAAATGTTAGGGTCATTTAGCTTTCAATTTCTTAAGAAAGTCTGCTAGGATGCATAGTTTGCAAATATTTTCTCCCATTCTGTTGGTAGTAGTCTGTTCATTTCTTTTGCTGTGCAGAAGCTTTTTAGTTTAATTAATTCCCACTTGTCTACTTTTGTTTTTGTTGCATTTACTTTTGAGGTCTTGGTCATGAATTCTTTCCCTAGGCCAATGTCCAGAAGAGTTTCTCATAGGTTTTCTTCTAGAATTTTTATAGTTTGAAGTCTTACATTCAAGTCTTTAATCCATCTTGAGATAATTTTTGCATATGGTGAGAAATAGGTGTCTAATTTCATTCTTCTGTATATGGCTATCCAATTTTCCCAGCATTTATCAAATAGGGTGTCCTTTTCCCACTGTATGTTTTTGTTGACTTTGTCAAAGATCAGTTGGCTATAAGTAGGTGGCTTTATTTCTGCGTTCTCTATTCCATTCCATTGATCTATGTGTCTATTTTCATACAAGTACCATGCTGGTTTGGGTTCCTATAGCCTTGTAGTATAATTTGAAGTCAGGTAATGTGATGCCTCCTGCTTTGTTCCTTTTGCTTAGAATTGCTTTGGCTATTTGGGCCCTTTTTTGGTTCCATGTGAATTTTAGGATTGGTTTTTTCTAAATATGGGAAAAATGATTTTGGTATTTTGATAGGAATTGCATTGAATCTGTAGATTGCTTCAGACAGTATGGCCAATTCTTCTGATCCAGGAGCATAAGAAATTTTTCCATTTGTTTGTGTCATCTACAATTTCTCTCATCAGTGTTTTGTAGTTTTCCTTGTAGAGATCTTTTACCTCCTTGGTTAAATGTATTCTTAGATATTTGGGGTTTTTTTGTAGCTATTATAAATGGAATTGACTTGATTTGGTGCTCAGCTTGATCATTATTAGTGTATAGAAATGCTACTGATTTTTATATGTTGATTTTGCATCCTGAAACTTTACTGAAGTCATTTATCAATCTAGGAATCTGCTGGTGGAGTCTTTAGGGTTTTCTAGGTATATAATCACATTGTCAGCAAACAGATAATTTGTTTTCCTCTTTTCCAATTAGGAAGCCTTTTATTTTTTTCTCTTGCCTGGTTGATCTGGCTAGGATGTCCAGTACTATATTTAACAGAAGTGAAAGTGGGCATCTTTGTCTTGTTCCAGTTCTTAGAGGGAATGCTTTCAACTTTTCCCCACTCAGGATGATGTTGGCTGTGAGTTTGTCACATGGCTTTTATTATTGTGAAGTATGTTCCTTCCATGCCTAGTTTGTTGAGGGCTTTTATAATAAAGGGATGTTGCATTTTTCTTATTTGCCAAATATTACAGGGGTACAAACGTTTTTTGTTATGTGGGTTACTTTTATAATGCTTGGTCAGGCCCATCACCCAGATAGTGCTCACTGTACCCGTTAGGTAGGTTTTGCCTGTCTCCTTCTCCCTCCTATCCTCTTGTTGATTTCTGTTGAGTTTTAGTGCCCTCCATGCACATGTGTGCTCATCAGTTAGTTCCAATTTAATAGTGAGTATATACGGTATTTGGTTTTCCATTCTTTAGATACTTCACTTAGGATAATGTTCTCCAGTTCCATCCAAATTGTTGCAAAAGGCATTAAGTCATCTTTTTTCATGGCTGAGTAGTATTCCATGGTATACATATACCACATTTTGTTAATCCACTCATGAATTGATGGGATGCTACATTTTATCAAATGCTTTTTCTGCAGCTATTGAGATGATATGATTTTTGTTTTTAACTCAGTTTATGTGGTAGATCATGTTTATTGATTTGTGTATATTGAACCATCCTTGCATCCCTGGAATAAAAGCCACTTGATCATGGCGTATTATCTTTTTGATATGCTGTTGGATTCAGTTTACTAGTATTTTGTTGAGGATTTTTCTACCTATGTTCATCAGGGATATTGGTCTGTAGTTTTCTTTTTTTGTTGCATCCTTGCCTGGCTTTGGTATCAGGGTAATACTGGCTTCATAGAATGAGTTAGGGAGGAATCCCTCTTGCTTGATTTTTTGGAAGAGTTTCAGTAGGATTGGTTCTTTGTATATCTGGTAGAATTCAGCTGTGAATCCATGTAGTCCTTGGTTTTCTTGAGGGGCAGATTTTTCATTACTTAGTGAACCTCATTACTCATTGATCTGTTCAAGATTTCTATTTCTTCCTGGTTCAATCTTGGGAGGTTGTATACTTCCAGGAATTCATCCATTTCTTCTAAGTTTTCTAGTTTGTGTGCATAGAGTTATTCATAACAGCTTCTGATGATCTTTTTTATTTCTGCGGTATTAGTTGCAATGTCTCCTTTTTCATTTCTGATTGTGTTATTTGCAAACTATCCATCTGATAAGGGACTAATACCCAGAATCTACAAGGAACTCAAACAAATCAACAAGACCCCCCAAAAACCCCACTAAAAAGTGGGCAAAGGTTGTGAACAGACATTTTTCAAAAGAAGACATACAAATGGCCAACAAACATGAAAAAAATGCTCAACTAATCATCAGAGTAACGCAAATTAAAACCACAGTGAGGTAACATCTTACATCTGTTAGAATGGCTATTATTAAAAAGCGAAAAAATAGGAGCTGGATGTGGTGATACACAACTGTAATCCTAGCTAGTCAGGTGGCTGAGGCGGGAGGACTGCTTGAGCCCAAGAGTTCAACACTGCAGTGAGCTATGATTGCACCACTGCACTCCAGCCTGGGCAATGGAGTGAGACCCCTGTCTCTTAAAAAGAAAAAAAAGTAAAAAAAAAAAATAACAGATGTTGGCAAGGATGTGGAGAAAAGGAGATGCATATATACTATTGGTGGGAATGTAAATTAGTACAACTTCTACAGAAAACAATATAGAGAATTCTCAAAGAACTAAAAATAGACCAACTATTCAATCCAGCAACCCCATTACTGGGTATCTACCCAAAGGAAAAGAAATCATTCTATCAAAAAGATACCCGCATTTGTATGTTTATTGCAGGATTATTCACAATAGCAAAGATATGGAATCAACTTAAGTGTTCATTAATGGAAGACTGGATAAAGAAGATGTGGGGTATGTATACACCAAATAATACTACTCAGCCATAAAAAAGAATGAAGTCATGTTTTTTACAGCAACAAGGATGGAACTAAAGGCCACTATATTAAGTGAAATAACTCAAGAAACAGAAAGTCAAATACTGCATGCTCTTACTTATAACTGGGACTAAATAATGTGTACACATGGACATAGAAAATGGAATAATACACATTGGAGACTTGGAAGGGTGAGAGGGTGGGAAGGGAGTGAGGGATGAAAAATTACTTAATAGGTACAATATACACTATGTGGGTGAAGGTTACAATAAAAACCCAGACTTCACCGCTACGCACTATATCTACGTGAAAAACTGCACTCATACTCCTTAAATCTATAATTTTTTTAAAAGTTAGCTTTTTAAAGGATTTTGATTGGAATTGCCTTGAATATATAGATTGATCTAGACATAATTAACATGTTAACAATATTCAGCCTTCTGATCCATAAACATAGTATACATCTCTATTTATTTAGATCTTTAATTTTTCTTAACAATGCTTTGTAAATTTCAGTATATATGTCTTATACATACTTTGCTAAATTTATTACTAAGAATTTCATGGATTTTTAATGTTATTATAAATTATACTGTTTTAAAAATTCATTTACCAATTGTTCATTGTTGGTATATAGATATACCATTGATTATTGTATTTTGACTTCATACTTTGCTACTTTGCCAAATTTCATTTATTAATTTTAATAGCTTTTTTGTTGATTCCTTAGATTTCTATGTAAACAATCAAGTCATTTGTAAATAAAGTCAGTTTTATTTCTTTCTTTCCCATCTGTAGGCTTTGAATTTCTTTGTCTTTCCTTATTTCACTGTCTCAGCCTCCCAAGTAGCTGGTCCAGTGATGGGGAACTCAGTACTTTTTGAGAGTCAATTTAATTTCTGGACATTTGGAAAGTTCTTCCTCAATATTGTGTCAAAACAAAAACAAAAATCCAACCTCTAACCTTCTCCCCATTGTTCCTAACTGCCCTCTGGAACAGGACAAGGATCAATGGCCATGGTTAGTCAAGGCAGACAAAATAGGATGTAACAAGTCTAATCAAAAGTAAGGAAGCTGGTCTTGGTGGCATGTGGCTATAATCTCAGCTACTCAGGAGGCTGAGCCCAGGAGTTCAAATCCAGCCTGAGCAACATAGTAAGACCCCATCTCTTACAAAAAAAAATTTTTTTTTAATTAAGGAAAAACAGGTGAAGTATTAGGGACAACTAAGTAAATAGACTGTGGTCCCCTGAATACTTGTACAAAAAAAAAATTTTTTTTAATTAAGGAAAAACAGGTGAAGTATTAGGGACAACTAAGTAAATAGACTGTGGTCCCCTGAATACTTGAATCCTTTAAGAGCAATAAAACTCACCCCTTACCGTCCCCTCCTTGATACTAGGATTCTGTTCAAGCCCAAGGGGGTTATAAAAATTGCACAATTCTTTTATGCTTACAGATATTCAGTATTTCTTCAGATGAAACACACAATAAGGAGAAACAGCATGTGATGGTATAGCCAAACATGGACGATCCATTAAAAAGACAAGTGACAGCTCAACCCTCTCTCCAGGAACATTTGTCACCTATGCCTTTATCCTTCAGGGATTTGTGTTGAATGACATTTGCTGAAGGTTGATAATTAGTTTTTCTTTCTTTCCTTTTCTTTTTTTTAAAAAAGCATAGGAGGCCAATGTTGGCTTCTTCCCCAGGAGAGATGCTAGCCTGAGTGGTTTTGGGAATATACGCCTTGATCAGATTTGCACTATGACTCTTGAATGCATACGCCATTCCTGCAACACCTGCTCTCCTGACAGGCCACCCGGTACTGGCAGAAAAAGGATCCATCAATTCCACTCTCCCTAGAGAGATCACCCAGACCTAGTGCTAAATGTGCAATTCAATGTCATGTTAAAAAAGCAAAATTCCATTCACCAAATCTACCAGTTACCAGAGGTCAATATTTAGAGGAACACTAAAAATGGAAATCAGCATAGAATTTTATTTTTTTCTAACTGAATTGCAATCCAACTAAATACTCAAAAAAGTTCCACCTATATATATCAAGGGAGAAAAGATGGGAAGCCGTGAAGTTCCTTAATCAAACTGTGTTATCAATATATTGCTAAGGGCTTCAATTTTGGGTTCTATTCCCATTATGAGGTATAAATACACTTGCTTCCCACCCAGAAACTGAATTATTTATTTTGGGTTGTAATAAGTTTGGTAACACAGATTTCATAACACAAAAACTGAAAATATGTAAGCAATCACATTTTAATTCAAAGATCTTCTATTTTTGGCCTATTCATATACAATACCTATTTTGATTTCCATTTATTTTCCTATTAAATGTTTCCTATTAAATTTTTGGAGCCCTGTCTCCATAAATGTTAAAACATCCAGTCTCTGTCCTTTCTATTATCTATTTTACCTATTTTTAACAATTGGTAAGTTATTTTTTAAAAAATTAAAGTTGTAGTTTTTATCTGAAACATGTACATGTTTCAAAAGTCAAATAAAATACGTAATTCCATAAGGTTTATTAAGAAAAACTGTAGTTCTTATTAACTCCTTCCCAGTTGGCAACCACTTTCACTCTGTTTAGCTGATTATATTATTTTTATGTCTTTAAGTGATTAAATAATATACCTGTATTACTACTTCTTGATTGTTCAATTTGAGGTATTATCTATTGACTTCTCCTAACATAGGACATGATGGTGTGGGGGGAGGTTGTCACCAATACAGGATGTGATGATTTAGCTGTTTTCTCCATCCCTCTCCTACCTTAATTCCTCACAATATACATGCAAGCATCCTATCTCCTGTCCTCTAGGGGTTATATACAGTAACTTTACTTAGATCAATATTCAGTTTCTACATTATTATAATTATTATATAAACATTATTTATAACTAAGCCATGTAATAAACTATGATCACTTTTCCTTTCTTGCACTTTTTTTTTGTGTTCTCTGGGTTTTTTTTTTAAGTTTGCTTGGTTTTCTCTGTACTGATCTCTAATTCAAACACAGAATCTATGTCTGCCTGCTGTCTAAATCTCAAGATATTTAGATGTATCATGCAATTTATCAATTTCATCTTCCTGAAGACATAGTCTGTTTTCTCCAAGTTGGTTTTTTTCCATTCATTGCCTTTGGTCTTTATTTTTCATGTTATGGGCTTTCCTCAAACACTGGTAATCTTTAATTATTTTTTCCTATGTAAGAACAGAAGACTAAAAAGCTGCTTGGAAACTCTGAGCATTAGGAGTTGGGCTTGTTGACTGGGAGCTTCACTGCAGTATGACCAGGCTGTTTAGTTGTAGAACTTTCAATGTCAGTGCCTTTATTCTTCTTGGGCTGGTCAGATTCCCTAGAGAAGTCTCTTCCAATCTCCTGACTGGAGAGTGAAGGCCTGGCTGTGGAGGGAGGAGTGGTCTCAGCATAGAATGTGCATAATTCACTACAATTTCAGTACAGACCTCATCTTCAGGTGGTCTGATATCCACCAGTCGAGGAATCATTTTGTTTTACTCTCTCTAGAGACTAAAGCTCTGGTCTTTTGTGGAGTAGACTAAAGCAGGTGAGGTAGGTATCCAACTCCTTCTAAAACAGACTTTAATTAATCCTTCTTATTTAAGCCATCTCCCTCTTCCACCTGGTACCACCAATCTTCAGCCTTTTGTAGTATTGTGAACTGGCTTGGTTCTTGGCTTTCCTCACTTTAGTATTGTTTTTCATAGGTCTGCTAAGTTCATGTGCTTTTCAGCTTCCAAAATTTTGCTGCTGTTGTCCTCTTTCACGTTCTCTCCTTGAGAGCTTATGTCTTTTTAAAAATTATATTTTATTAACATTTGGGAAGGAAATTAAATGTGTGCATTAAAATCATCATTATCCAGAAAGTACCCTCTCCCCACATTGATTTTTCACTTTAGATACTTTCAGCTTTCTCCATGATTGTAACTGTTTTGTCATCCCTGCAACCCCCCATATTGGTTTTATCTTTACATTCCTAATATTAGCTATACTCCTAGAGAGCAAGAGACAACTAACAGACTGTTGACAGGTTCTGGAAAAGTAGCAATGAAGGAAAAAAAAGTGTAAGTACCTATCTGTTCTCTGATTGCCTTACAGGCTGTTTCCATTTCCTATTCTGTAAACATAAAATGATTCCGTCTGTTCAACAGGCATTTGTACAGTACTATTCTATAATATACAAAAGTAATATAAAGCATGGTCAATGACTACATGGGCCTTACAATTTAGTTGAAAAGACAAGCATAAATAACCATTTAAGAATAATTAAATGGTTGTTAAGAAAGGTGCTAAAGAAGACAGGAATATGAGAGCTCAGCGAGGCTAAAAAATTTGAGAGAAAAAATAAAAAATGAAAAGTGAAGAGAGAATTAGTCACAAAGGAAATTAGGAAAATTCAATGTGGCCAAGAGAGTGGAACAGCAATCATTTCTTTCACATTCGTGTTTTGTTGTCTTCCAATTACTATCAGATTTTTTTTATTTTATTATTTTTTTTGAGACAGAGTCTCACCCGGTTGCCCGGGCTAGAGTGTCGTGGCATCAGCCTAGCTCACAGCAACCTCAAACTCCTGGGCTTAAGCAATCCTACTGCCTCAGCCTCCCAAGTAGCTGGGACTACAGACATGCGCCACCATGCCCGGCTAATTTTTCTATATATTTTTAGTTGTCCAGCTAATTTCTTTCTTCTTCTTTTTTTTTTTTGAGACAGAGTCTCACTCTATTGCCCAGGCTACAGTGCCGTGGCATCAGCCTAGCTCACAGCAACCTCAAACTCCTGGACTCAAGCAATCCTACTGCCTCAGCCTCCCGAGTAGCTGGGACTACAGGCATGCGCCAGCATGCCCGGCTAATTTTTTCTATATACATTTTTTAGGTGTCCAGATAATTTCTTTCTATCTTTTTTTTTTTTTTCTTTTTTTAGTAGAGACGGGGTCTCACTCTTGCTCAGGCTGGTCTCAAACTCCTGAGCTCAAACAATCCGCCCGCCTTGGCCTCCCAGAGTGTTAGGATTACAGGCGTGAGCCACCGGGCCCGGCCAATCAGATTTTTTTTATTTTGAAAATTTGTTAAACCTATTTATTAAATAATACTTATTAAACCCCTTTGGGAAAAGCAACTAACAGAATTTTGGAAGGCATTTATACTTAGGTTAATCAGTGGCTCAGGTAGCATTGTCTAGGTGGTGAGAGCTACCCAGACAAGTACAAAAGTTGCTTTGAGAAAAATAAACATCTATTGAAAACCAAAATGAAACAAAATGAAGTTATTTAATTTGTGAGATTTAAGTTTACACAAAGCTATTACTCACTGTGCTAATTATTCACTTTCTGTCTCTCAGCTCCTAACTCATCCTTCTTTGCCCTACTTTGTGATACCAGAGCTGGACTTGGCAGGTAGCAGGCTACATGTCTCCTCTGCCACCTCGCTTGATGTTAAGCTTTGCCAATAAAGGACACTGGAGGAAGACTGCAAAGCTGAAGCAGGAAGAAGAACTTTTCTTCCTTCTTGCACTGTGTGGTTTTTCTGTGCAGTGACAGCAGGTTGGCACGTAGGGATCCCAGCAATGTTCACCTTGGCAATGGTGATCTTCACAGTTCAGTGATGGGGCTCCCTCCCTCTGGCAAAGATTCTTCACTGCCATGGGGTAGGCTGCTCCTGTAATACAGGAACAGAGTACCCTCTGGCTGTAGGCAGCTTGTTCCTGTGGCCGTGTGTCTTCTCTTCACAGGTCTGAATTTCAGCCTTGTTGGGGGACCTTCTCTAAGTTTCTAAGTTCCTTTGTCGTTCACTTTCCTTCAGCCCTAGGTAAGCAGCTTTCTGCAGTTACTAACTCTGTATACCTTTGAGTCTTCTTTTACCCTCTTAGAAGTTAACCACCTTTCACCTAGTTAACAATTTTTAATTTTAAACGTTTCCTGTTCAAATTACTCCTGACTGAATCCTGGCTGACAAAATCACCCAAAGACCAAACAAACAAAACATAATGTGATACCAATTAAGGCTTATCCCAAATCCTAATGTAAAAAAATGAATTCTAGGCTGGGCGCGGTGGCTCACGCCTGTAATCCTCTGGGAGGCCGAGGCGGGGGGGATCGCTCGAGGTCAGGAGTTTGAGACCAGCCTGAGTGAGACCCCATCTCTACTAAAAATAGAAATAAAAATTATCTGGACAGCTAAAAATATATATAGAAAAAATTAGCCGGGCATGGTGGCACGTGCCTGTAGTCCCAGCTACTCGGGAGGCTGAGGCAGGAGGATCGCTTAAGCCCAGGAGTTTGAGGTTGCTGTGAGCTAGGCTGACGCCACGGCACTCACTCTAGCCCAGGCAACAAAGTCAGACTCTGTCTCAAAAAAAAAAAAAAAAATGAATTCTAGCAATTACTGTTATAAATCTAAACACATTCTCTAATCAATTCTAGATAAGACAATCATAAATATAAGATTACCCAAACCATGAGTACTAAGCACTGAAGAACAAGAATAAAGAACAAACTATGTCAGGGAAACTTTTGTATTTTGTTGTGATAAAATTATAAGATTAGTGGCTGACAAGAACCCAATAGATGAAATAACCTGTTTATAAGAAAGCATTTAATACTGCTTCTCCTGGCATCTTCCTTGCAAAATTAATTAAAACTAGGCAGGATATATGAGTCTCATGAATTGAAAACTGGCCTCAAGACCACAAGGAGTGATTACAAACTGCCTTAAATCACAGTGAGGAAAGTGTCTGGTGGAATGTCCAGAGTATTAGATTGCTTATAATCCAGTATTTCCATTAGTGCTTAATAAAGTGGAGAGTAAGTTAATTAATGTTCAGTAGACATTAACTAGAAAGGATTTCTGAAAACCAGTATGGCCTAAGGTATAAAAGAATTAGGTGAAAAAGATAAATTTTTCAAAAGGTAAATTCTTTCCCTTTCTATGAATAATATAAAAAGTAATTTTTGCCTAGTGATTTCAAAATCTCCATATGCATATGGAACTACATAAAGTTGACAGTGAAAAATTAAAGGTTTTTATCTGGGCTAAGAACAGCGGCTACCTTAGGGGACCTAATTCCCTTTAGTTTATAGAGATTATAAACTATACAGAAGGGTATTTTGGTACATAAATAATCCTTTGCACATCTACATTACACAGCAGCTTGAGTTAATGCCAGAGTGGGTTGGTTCCTTCTGAGGGCTGTGAGGGAAGGATCTGTTCCAGGATTCTCTTCTTGGCTAGTAGATGGCATCTTCTTCCTCTGTCTCTTCATACTGTCTTCTCTCTATGTGTGTCTGTCTGTGTGTCCAAATTTCCCCTTAACATAAGGACTCTAGTCATATTGGATTAGGGCCCACATTAATGACCTCATTTTAACCTGATTACCTCTATAATGACTCTATCTCCAAGTAATTCTGAGATACTGGGAGTTAGGATGCCACATATCTTTTTGGGGGGAACAAAATTTAACCCACAATAGATATCTTTTTAAAATCTGATCAAAGTTACAGATACTCTCTGCAGAAAAATGTACATATATATCTATACACATACAATTTTACTTTTAATTTCAGGAAACTCTGAGACTCTAGGTTAAGAACCATGGCTACAGAAACTTCCTGATTAAGCCAGACACTTGAGCATTCATTACCCATATACATACTGAAGCTTAAATCAGTAATTGTGTAAGTAGTAACATTATACTGCAGATAATTGTATTGGTACTGTGTTTTGTATATGCAAAGGCAGGCAAGAGATACTTTATTGAATGAAGGTTATGCTAAGATCACCAGAAGGCTTTAGGAAAGCAAGTTACCAAGAAAGTCTTCTCTCAAAGTGATAAAGTCAGTGATAGTCTTTATGTTATTTAAAAAGTTTAGGGATAATTTGGGTCAGATTTTTTTTTATTGAAGAATTTCTGGTATTAAATCTTTCTTATAATTAACTGAAAAGACATAATCTATACTGAAAATTATTAATACAATCAAGAAAATACATTTTACTTGCATTAATCCATTAATGTCAAATAAGGTTTAAAACATGTAACTTACAATAGTTGAGATCCAACTACTAAGGATACAGAGCCTTTATATGCTTGCTTCCCACGGCCCCAGCAACCTTGTGTTGTTGGTAAGGCTGGAAGGAGATCTAAGGCCCAAAAATATGTCTGGAAGCAGAGATGAGAGAGACCTGGGAGGAAAACTATAACCATCTGGATGTAACATCAATGTAACTTGCAACATAAGAAGGACAAGAAAATTCTGAAATTTTGTACTATTTGGCTTTGAGAAATAGCACTCAAAATTATCAAGGGCCATTTGTGAACTGTGGCAATCAAGTTAAATACGTTTGGATTTCTGATTTCTAGAGATAAATAATTTAAGAGGGCAGTAATGATAGGGAGTACAAACAAACACCTTAATTTTTTTTTTTTTTTAGACAGTCTTGCTCTGTCTCCCCAGGTAGAGTGCAGAGGCATCACCATAGCTCACTGCAACCCCAAACTCTTGGGCTCAAGTGATCCTCCTGCCTCAGCCTGCCCACCTCCCTCCAACAGCTGGGACTACAGGCACCTGCCACCACAACCAGCTAATTTTTTCTATTTTTGGTATAGACAGGGTCTCACTCTTGCTCAGGCTGGTCTCAAACACCTGACCTCAAGTGATCTTTCCACCTCAGGCTCCCAGAGGATTACAGGTGTAAGCCACCGCGCCTGGCCCACCTTAACTGTCTTAATAAGAAACATTTCCTTCATCGCTGCAAAACAAAGTTAAATAATAAAGTGAATGTCACAAGGACAAATTATCAAAAATTTGATCATCGAGGTACCTCTGAAGTTGAAACAAAGAATTAGGAACATTTGTAACACCATCTGGCAAACGATGCACAAAGTCCTTAATTACTGAGACCAAGAAATTGTACATTGTCTCTTCCATAGGAAATCTTCAGAGCCTCAGGTGTAGATCCCACACTAGATGACGACAAAAATTTAACTCTGCCTGGAGGAATAGGCAGATACTACCTGGAGAGGGATGGGACTTGAAACAGCCTGAAGGCTAAGTGGTTTTCTAGATGAAATTAGGGAAAAAGTCTAGGTTTATGTTAGGAAAGCACTTTTGTGAAAGCCTGAAGAATATAATTGTATCTTGTAGGACTCAAGGAGACAAAGAACTTTTATATGTAGCATCACAAGAATGGAAAAACAAACACCAACCACAGGTACTCACCACTAAATTGGTACTAACTGACCAACACTTGTGTGCACATATGGAAATAACATTCATTGGAAATCAAGTAAGTGGGAGGGGGAGGCAAAGATGGGTAAATTCACACCTAAAGGGTACAATGCACACTATCTGGGTGATGGGCACACTTATAACTTTGACTCAAACGGTACAAAAGCAATTATGTAACCAAAACGTTTGTACCCCTGTAATATTCTGAAATAATAATAAAAAAACCAAAATAAGCAGAAATTTCAGTTTTGATCAGAAACAAATTGCACTCTGTTCACAGAATAATCACAACTAAGGAAAAAAAAAGAACTTTTATAAGCAATAGTATGACATGATTTACTTTGTTTTTAAAGAAGTATCTGTGGATAGCCAAAATATGTAATCAACCTAATTTCCATCAACAGATGAATAGATAAAGAAAATGTGGTATATACACAATGGAGTACTATTCAGCCATAAAAAAGAATGAAATTCTGTCATTCATAGCAACATGGATCAGCCTGGAGGATGTTAAGTGAAGTAAGCCAGGCAAAAGATAAATAATGCATGTTCTCACTCATGTGTGGAAGCTAAAAAAAAGTTCATCTCATAGAAGTAGAGAGTAGAAGAGCAATTACTAGAAGATGGGAAGGGCATAGGGGAAGGGAGGATAGGGAGAGGGTGGTTAACAGATACAAAGTTACAACTAGATAGGAAAAATAATTCTAGTGTTCTATAGCACTGTAGGGTGACTATAATTAACCGCAGATTTTGAATGTTACCAATACAAGGAAATGATAAATGTTTGAGGTAAAGAATATACTAATTACCTTGATTTGATCATTACACATTATATACATGTATTGAAATATCACCCTGTACCCATAAATATATGCAATTCTTATGTGTCAATTAAAAATAATAAAAGCAAACAACCCTCCCCCACACACAAAATAAACAAATAAAAAAAGAACCATCTATGGTAGCAGAAGATAGAGTTTTTTCACCATTGATCAAGGAAACTAACAATGCTACACATACCTAACAGATGTTCAACTAATACTTGATGATAGTCTGACCAACTAAAGCCTTAGGAAAGGGTTATTAGAACTGTAGATTGACATATAAAAAAGGGTTAGTCCAAAAAGCCAATACTGGGTAGTCACATCAATATAACAAAAGTATTTAAGGCTTGATGCTTGTTTTTTGTTACTGCTAAAAAATGGGTATTATGATCTTTAACTAAATAATGCCAATTGGTTTTTTCCTACATTAATATGACTTTATCTGTCTTAAAATAGGAGGACAAAGCAAATCAATAACGTTATTTAGAGGAAATAAAGCCAAGTAAAACTGCATTTAAAATATCAATGTTTATTTCCATCTGTAAGCCCTTTTCTTGCTGGGCTGTACAGTCTCCAATCATCCCTGAAATACAAGTGATTGGGCTCTTCTGGACCCACCAGTTACAGGGAGGGAACATTTATCTAACGTCAATTCATGGGACACTAATCTCCTTCCACTCCTCTGATTACAAGCAAGCAGTATGCTAGAGGAAAGGCCCCAACAGAAGCTTTAAAAATAAATAAATAAACCCAGTCCCTTCTGCTCCAGGAATACAGAAAAGATTGGCGTTAATACAAGAGATAGTGATCTGCCCAAACAAAAAGCCAATCCAAAGGGGGAGCAAACCCCACAAGCTAGTTTGGTATTATTGCTAGGAAGATAGCACGCTTGTTAAAAATGTATATTTTAATTTTCTGTATTGCAAAAGGCTCCAATTTGCCTGGGGATCTAGCTAAGCTGCCATTTTCTACTACGACAGAGTCTAATCTTTATTTAATGGATTTAGCATCTATCTTTACTAGAGTGGTCTCTAAGGAAAAGGGGAGGGGAGAATGAAGGGGCAGAGAAGAGAGGATCAGATCCCCCCACCCCCTTTCATCCATCCGGCGCTCATGTTTGTGTTCAAAATTCAATTACCTCCTTATTGATACTTCACAGAGATATTTAAGCTGCAAACATGAAGCCCTGATTTCCCAAGGGGCCATGCCCCTCTCTATTTCACTGCTCTGCTTCCCCCAGGGTGAATTCCTGAGGCGTCCATATTAATAGGTAATCAGTCACAATTCATTTATTAAACAGCTAGCAAGGTTTATCAGCCTGTCCTGATTAGCCCGAAGAAACCACTGAATTCCTAATTTATTTATGGAAATGTAAGTGTCTTTTTGAATTTCATTCAGGAGCTGCAGGAGCGTTTTGGTTTTAGCATACTGAAATCTAACAGGCAGTACAAGCAGCAAACAAGCTTTCCAGGAAGCAGAAGAGGGGCTGCTTGGCACTAGAAGGCAAAGAGCCAGGGACATACACTGCAGAGATTCTTCTGGCCACAGGATTTGGGTCCACATAATCCTTGGATTAGTACTTATTTGATTGCTTTCTGTTTACATAAAAGAGTTTGAAATGTTGTCACTAGGCAGCCATTACTATCCACTGTAACAAAAATCAATCTCAGGGATGCTGCTTTTTGATTGGCAGAAAAGTGGCCCTTAATGGAGTAGAATTGAGGATCTCAGTGAGTTAAAAGACAATAATTCTTAGCAGAGTTAAAACCAACACCAGGCTGGAATACAAACCAAAGCCTCTGTAATAATAGTATTCATTTTAGAATAGTAACTAAACCAGACCCTGTTAAAATCGTACACTGTTCTAGGCTGCAG
The DNA here is from genome assembly GCF_020740605.2 of Lemur catta. Taxonomy (NCBI): domain Eukaryota; kingdom Metazoa; phylum Chordata; class Mammalia; order Primates; family Lemuridae; genus Lemur; species Lemur catta. The sequence goes on from NC_059128.1 coordinate 25,902,193, forward strand.
GGACAAAACAGCTTTATGTATAATTTCCAAATTCTAATCAATTAAAAATTCACCCAGAATTGCCCATTACTAATTAAAAGGCCAATACAGATTAAATAAAGCTCTTAGGAGCAACATTAAAACCCTCCTAACTGCCCCAACAGGTGCAATTAGAAAAAAAACTGTTTTAGGGATATAAGTAGATTGTATAACCTAGTCTCTTGCTTCTAGCCCGAATTAGGACTAATTTCTTCTGAAAAATAATAAAATATAAGAAATGTAAATAACGTAGCCAATGTTTCGGTTCCAACAAAGAATGCTGTCAATGCTTATCTTTGGTTTTCCACAGTGAATATTTTCAAATCCTAATCTTCCTTCCTCACAGAGTTTACTGTGATTAAGAGCAATGTCCCCATATAGCCTAGTCAGTGAAAGGCAAACCATAATCATGAGAAATACATCAGACAAATCTCAATTGAGGGACATTGTATAATATATATGACCAGCATTCCTTAAAACTGTCAAGGTCATCAAAAACAATGAAAGTCTGAAAAACTGTCATGGTCAAGAAGAGCCTAAGGAGATAGCACTTCTTAAATATAATAAGTACCCTGGATGGGACTTCAAAAAAAAAAAAAAACAGAGAGAGACATTAGGGAGGGAAAAGCTAAGGAATTCTGAATAAAGTATAGACTTTATTGGTTCATTAATCGTGATAAATGTATTACACTAATAATAGGGAAGACTTAGTGTGGGATATATGGGAACTCTCCTTCACAATTTTCCTGTAAATCTATAACTATTCTAAAATTAAAAAATTTAAAAACAATTAGTTACAACTTACAAACTAAATCAGAAGGTGACTAAAACATGAATAATTTTTATGTTTTTACAAAAAGAAGCACTATACTTTCAAAAAATCATTTTCCATTAAAAATATTTTTGGAATATTGAAAGATACATTTATAAATGAAAATTTTCATATATGCTTATTTATTTTTACCTAACAGGAAGAGCAAAATATATTTAGTTATTAGCATATTTAGTGATCAGCTTTAAATGTATTCTCCAAAAGATATTACCACCATGCAAAATGTCAATGACTATTACAAATTACAATAAATGGGAAGCCCCCTAAAATACACACACACACACACACACACACACACGCTTTAAGAAAAAAACAAACTAGTTTCAATATTAAAATAACATATAATTAGGAGGGATGTCTGCCAATAAAATCATAATGTATTCTCAAACCAGACATTAACATTCTTCAGATTGTATGATATTACTGCCTTCCTCTCCTTGCTTGAATCTTCAAGAAATGATTTGCATGTGTTCTAGCTAAAGACAAAACATAGGCTCAGGTCAGGAGCACTAACTCCTCCCAATTCCCAAATTAGTAACTGCATACATTAGGATTCTGTTAACAACTCCAAAGTGAAACATAATAAATTTTTCCTTTAAGGCCCAATGTCTTTAAGTGTCTGATGTATAAAAATACCATATATGGCTCTAACTTATAAAATACTACATATAGAAAAGTTAAGACTCAAGTGCATCATAGTAACATAGCATAATACACTAAAAGCAGTGGCTATGGAGTTACATAGCTTGGATTTGATTCACAGCTCTCGGGCTTGTCCAGACCTTTGCCAACTATAAACTGGGGTCAATGCTCCAACTTACACGGCTGTTGTGACACTTTAGAGACTATGTACTTAAAGACTATGCACGTAAAGTGCAGTACCTATTAGTAGGTACTCTTATAATGATGGCTGTTGAAGCTATGATTACCAATGTTTCTCAGCAGGTACCTAATAACTATAGGCAGAACACATGAGGAAACAGAAAGTTAATGGAACAGTATAAAAACAATGTAGAGTCCATCACCATAAAGACAGCACACTTAAAGACAATGCACCCATCTGATACACTCAACAACCTATGAGGAGGGCACAACGGTTATTTATCACCTATATTTCATAGATGAGAAAAGGAAAACTTAAGTGGGTTAAGTGACTTATCCAAGGTCACTAGCTAATAAGGAGTAAAGTCAGGACTTGAATGTAGTTCTTATGACTCCAGCTGATTAGTTTGTTAATTGGTCTCCCATTCTGCATGTTTTGTCCTTCGACTGGGTGGTAACTCTTCATGTCTATGGCATATTACTCTAATCCATGTCAAATTCCTTAATTAAAACCCCTACATGCCACAGATTTCTTAAACCCCAGTGCTTTCATCAAGCACTACCATTTTAAGAAAATTTCAATATTAAAAAAGAGAGACTATTCAAATAACCTTTGATTTATATTAAAATAACCAGCAAAAACAGACTGGTCAATCACTTTAATTTTTTTCTTTTAATTTCTTCTCAACTGCATCCTAATCTCATCAATAAATTTCACTGATATTTTTGTCCAAAGCAGTCATTATCTCAATCTTGACATATACATACTCCTAAATATAAAACAGAAAAAAAAAACAAAACACTGCCTAAATCCTTCCTCAATAGTCTATCCATTAATACTCCCTTAAAGCAATACTACATTAAACAAACTTCTGCTTGCAGACTATCATTCTGGGATTTTATGTGGAAAAATAATCCTTTGATTTGTGCACTTTCAATCTTGTTGGTTCATTTAAAATAGTAATACATGAGACAACAAGTGGACAAAAATAATAAAATCTTCTTTCTGGTCTACATGTCCAAGTATGTGAACTTTTTTTACTCCCACTGAAAAAAATTGCTAAGAATCACCCCCCATGTACCCACATTTTAACTAAAAACTTCAAAGGGAATACTGCCATCTACTGAATCACATTCATCACCATCCTTTTTCTATTCCAGTGATACTTCATTAAATGACCCTCCAGGAACAAAATCTTTAATACTAAGGATGTTTATGTTAAAAACAAACCTTTAAGGCACAAAAAATTGTATAGAGCTGTCCATGACAAAAATACCCCAGAAGACAATTTCTATTGCTCCTAATCCATTAAATAATGCCTGATCAAGAAATATTGTAAAATCTGGGGGGTTGATTCTCTTCATCTTAAACATGCACTTTTACTAACTGGCTGGAAAATTACTGATGCTCAGTACCTTTTTTCATGAGCTTCTCATATCAAACCAGAAAAGCTATAAGAGCTATCATCTTAATTTAAGGACAGACTGATTATTAGACTTTAGTGCAAATTTGTTTCAATTTTTATCACAGCCACAATTTGTTTTTTTAAAAAATTTTTAGTTAAAGGCCGGGAGCGGTGGCTCACGCCTGTAATCCTAGCCCTCTGGGAGGCCGAGGTGGGGGGATCGCTCGAGGTCAGGAGTTCGAGACCAGCCTGAGCGAGACCCCGTCTCTACTGAAAATAGAAATAAATTATCTGAACAACTAAAAATATATATATAGAAAAAATGAGCCGGGCATGGTGGCACATGCCTGTAGTCCCAGCTACTCGGGAGGCTAAGGCAGGAGGATCACTTGAGCCCAGGAGTTTGAGGTTGCTGTGAGCTAGGCTGATGCCACGGCACTCATGCTAGCCCGGGCAACACAGCGAGATTCTGTCTCAAAAAAAAAAAAAATTAAAAAAAAAATTTTTAGTTATGTCTTTAAAGTATAACATATATATAGAAAAATGTATAAATCCTAAGTATACACATGAGGAATTCACAAAATCAACATACCCATGTAACAACCACATACAAATAAATACATAGAGAACTATTACCAGCACTCCAGAAGCTTCCCTCATCATTCCCCTCCCAGCCATCACTATAACCCCAATGTAGCCATTATTTTGACTTGTATCACCACAGATTAGCTTTCCTTGCTTTTAAATTTTATATAAACCAAACTGTACAACATATATTCTTTTGTGTCTGGCTTCATTCACTCAATGTTATGTTTTAAGATTTAAGATTCATTCATGTTGTTGCATGTAGCAACAGTTTGTTCATTCTCATGGCTATATAATATTCTATTGTATTCTTATGCAGTAAGTAATTGTATTATTTCTTCATTCTACTGTTAATGGATTTTGGATTGTTTCTAGTTTGGGTCTATTAAGAATAGAGCTGCTCTGAACATTTTTGCATGTATCTTTTGGAAAACAAACATAAGCATTTCTATTTCTAGGGTTATCTGTCTAGCACTAAAATTACTAAGGCATATGGTACATATATGATCAGCCTTAGTAGATACTGCCTTTAGCAGTTTTCCAAAATGGTTGTACTGATAATCATTTGCCATTTAAAGCTTCCTATTTTTCAGCAAGGGGACAATCTTTCAATTGCAAATTGTTCACAGTTAAAAGAATTTGAGACACTTGGAAGCACATAGGGAGTACTTAGGGAAAGTGAGGTCAGACAGCAGCTGAACTCATAACATGAGACCTTCTCAGACTCTTAGTCCACCCTTGAGGACTTTGACCTCAAGTCCAGGAGTTTCTAGAAGCCTATTTTGTGAACAGAAAAATCTGTATCCCATGTCACTGTACCCTAATACCAATTTACCCAAAGGTTTCTTCTATCCAGGTTCTTCTAAACACTCTCTTAAACCTAATCAACACCCAAGCTCCAAGATAAAGATGTATTTTTATCTTTATCTTTAACAAGCTAATTTGTTTTAGTTAGAATTCAAAGGAATTTTTATACCATACCTTCTTTCTTATCTGATTGCATGGATTGTGTTTTAAAGTAAAGAGATTTCTGAAAAGCAAGAATATTACTGGAACTGAACTGGAATTACTATAATGAGAATCTCTCCCTCAAGATTTCTCCTATTTATAGTGACAAAGACCTTTGTCAATAACTGCAGAATACCATGCCTAAGCTCATTCGTGTACTGATCAGACCTGGTGCAGTCTTATCTCATCATGATGTCTCAACTTAAAGGCAAAAAGGAGACAGCTGCCAGAATATTTTAATACCTATGAATTTAGAGAATTGCTCTACGTCAGTCTAATCATTTTGCAGAGTTATAAAAATATCTGCTACAAAAGCAGTGCTATAAGTATGTGTCCTTATGTAGCTGAGGGTAATAAAACACTGCACAGCCCTGGGTCAAAATCTGCCAAGCCAAAACTGATATACATCAGTGCTACTGTGAATTTTTAAAACTGTTCTGCCTAATCTTTTTAAAGGACTCTTGTTTATTTAAATAAGAATTAGCTGCAATAGTAGACAATTGCTTCAGTGCTTCCACCATGAGTTGTGCCTAATGAAAATTCAAAAATCATCACGGCATGTCATAGGAGGTTAACATTTAACATGTAGAAGACTAAAAAAAAAAAAAATCAATATATTTTTAAAATTAAGGGTCTTTGAGATTCTGACGGGTAGTAAATCCATTCAGCATAGAAAACACAAATAATCAAAATCATTGTCAAAATGCAGGTCAAACTCACTCTAAGCCAGAGATGCTTCACAATGGCTACTTTCTTATCTCTTTTTTTGCCACTTACAAGCTTAGCAGTGTAGACCTAAAGAGGCTGCTGCAGCTCAGTGGCCAAATTACGATGCAGGGTTACCTTGCCTCCCTAACTGCTTAATTACTGATCCATATGTGGAAGAACAAACAAGCTATGCTTTTTACTTACTAGCAAACTGGGCTACCAGCAAGGGAAATGAATATGAGAAAAAAGGATTTGCACAGGTTAATCAAATAGCAACTGCTACATGAAATGTTACATTTTACGTGGAATCTTACAATGAGGAGGAAAGCAATTTACCACTGATGATATACAGGATTTGCTTCTTTTATTCCAGTTTTAAAATAACTTTTTTTTGGTAAGACTCTCCCCAACCACCTTTAGTCTACTCTGATCTTTCATTTCTGTGAACTTCTATGCTACTCGAGTGGCTCTTGGTACATGCTCTCTAGTACTGTGATCAATCTTTTTACACATTTGCCTTGTCTCTCTAATCAGATTATAAGTGCCTTGAGAGGAGTTTATGTATACTTGATATCCAGGGTCTAGCACATTGCTTTTCACAGTAGGCCATAATAAACTTTTATTTATGATAACACCCAAATCCTAAGAAATAGATGTGAACACTTGATAGGGATCCAGATATTAAAGTAAATACGAGGGAGGACCAGGAGATTACTTCAAATCTATGTTGGGAAAGAATAAAGGGAAGAGGAGAGGTAAAAGGGACTCATTAATGAATTGAGGGAAGTGGAATATAAAATCAGTATATAACAGAAAAAAAGGCTTTCAATTAACAATTATAATGGACTTCAAATCCTTTTGGGCTTCCTAGACAGGTTTCATCCTTTTTTCTTCTTTTTCTCATATAATTTTTAAAAACTTGAGATATAATTCGTATAGCAAAATTCTTCCCCCCTCCTTTTAAAATTATCATAACAAAATTCACCCTCTCAACCATTTTTTTTTTTTTTTTTGAGACAGAGTCTCACTTTGTTGCCCGGGCTAGAGTGAGTGCCGTGGCGTCAGCCTAGCTCACAGCAACCTCAAATTCCTGGGCTTAAGCAATCCTTCTGCCTCAGCCTCCCGAGTAGCTGGGACTACAGGCATGTGCCACCATGCCCAGCTAATTTTTTGCTATATACATTTTTAGTTGGCCAGATAATTTCTTTCTATTTTTAGTAGAGATGGGGTCTCGCTCAGGCTGGTCTCGAACTCCTGACCTCGAGCGATCCATCCGCCTCGGCCTCCCAGAGGGCTAGGATTACAGGCGTGAGCCACCGCGCCCGGCCGCCAACCATTTTTAAATGTACCATTCAGTATTAAGTATGTTCACATCATTGTGCAACTAGTCTCCAGAACCTTTTCATCTTGCAGAGTGGAAACTGCACCCATTAAACAATAACTTCCCATTCCTCCCAGCCCCTGGCAACCACCATTCTACTTTCTGTCTCTATGACTATAACTACTCTAGTTACCTCATACAAGTGGAATTATATAGTATCTGTCTTTTCATGACTACCTTATTTTACTTAGCATAATTTCCTCAAGGTTGTGTGTCAGATTTTCCTTCCTTTATAAAGGCCGAACAATATTCCATTGTGTGTATATATCACATTTTGTTTATCCATTCATCTGTTGATGAACACTTAAGGTTTGCTTTCCCCTTTTGGTAACTGTGAATACTGCTGCTATGAACACAGGTATACAAATATCTCTTTAAGTCCCCGCTTTCAATTCTTTTGGTTATATATTCAGAATTAGAATTACTGGATCATATGGTAATTCTATTTTAATTTTTTGAGGAACATACTATTTTCCATAGGAGCTGCATCATTTTACATTCTTACTAACAGTGTACAAGGGTTCCAACTTCACCACAACCCTCAGCAACACTTTTTATTTTCCATCTTCATTACAGCCATCCTAGTACTTGTGAAGAAATATCTCATTATGGTTTTGATTTGCATTTCCCTAATGACTAATAATGTTGGACATCTTTTCATGTGCCATTTGTATATCTTCCTTGGAGAAATGTCTATTCAAATCCTTTGTCCATTTTAAAAAGTGGGTTGTCTTTTTATTGTTGAGTTGTAGAATTCTTTATATATTCTGGATACAGTCCTTTATTAGATGATATACAAATGATTTACAAATATTTTCTCTAATTTTGTAATTGTCTTTTCACTTTCTTGATGATATCTCTAAAGCACAAAGGTTTTTAATTTTAATGGAGCTCAATTTTTTTCTTTTTTTGCTTGTGCTTTTGGTATCATATGTAAGAAGCCACTGCTTAATTCAAGGTCATGAAGATTTATGCCTATGTTCTAGTTTTAGCTCTTATATTTTGGTTTATAATCCATTTTGAGTAAATTTTTTTTATATGGTGTGAAGTAGGGAGTCCAATTTTATTTTTTGCATGGGTGTATTCAGTTTTCCCAGCACCATTTGATGAAGAGACTATTTCCTCCCTTTCCCCCATTGAATGGTCTTGGCATTCTTGTCAAAAAACAATCAACTATAACTGTGAGGGTTTATTTCTGGATTCTCAGTTATATCCCATTGATCCATATGGCTATTCTTACACTAGAACCACATTATCTTGATTACTGTAACTTTGTAGTAAGTTTTGAGACTGGGAAGTGTAAATCTTTCAACTTTGATCTTTTCCAAGATTGTTTATTCTCAGTCCCTTGCATTCCATATGAATTTTAGGATTAGCTTGTCAATTTCTGCAAAACCAGCTTCCTTCTTAACCTAAATGAAGGACAGGGGTAGTCTCTACACATAGAAGGGTGTATAGTCCTAATGAGGTTCATCATGCAAACTGGGATCTCCCCACTGCTTACACCCACCAAAGACCAAAGCACGTGTAGGTTGTAACACAGCCCATTTTGCATACACTCATTTCAAACACTGGTGGTGAACAGAAACAAAACCCAATGTAATCTCCAACGACATAATAATCTAAGGATAGAATTATTTTAAAAATAATTATTAGATCTCATTTATAGCAAAAATCATTTATTCTTTTTCCAACAGTGTCACAAAATCTTCCAGAGAAAATTATACTGCAGCATGGTATAAAACGGTGACTAGTTCTATTACATAAGAATTGAATTTTGCTATACTTTTTAACTGCCCCCCCCCTCAAAATTGGGGGAAACCAAGTTATTCTGAAGAATCAATCCATATTTGCTGCTTGTGTCTGAATTCAAGTCTTTAATATCTGTGGGATTTCGACTATGAAAGCATTAAAGTCAATATAACACAAGAGTTTAGCTGCAGTTTTGCTAAGGAACAAATCTGAACAGCACACACTGAAGGAGCAAGTCATTCAGCTAGTTATTGAGCCTAATGGTCCACCCAGCACCTGCATCCCACTGTGGCTGTGAAATTCCCTATTGGTACTTTTACACATAGTAAAAATAACACTATGGAATTTGAAGAGGACTAAAAGTTTCTACAAATTTGGAATAAAGGATGGATGGCATGCTTTTCTTGCGGTTGGCTCAGATCTATGACATGAATAGTTCTATAATATATCCAGCAGTGTGTGGGAACTTTTAGCAAGTGTGCCAGCTTTTATCAAAAATGTTCATCAATAGAAAGAAAAAAAGACTTTACTGAAAGTTGAAAAGGCAGTGAGAATGATTCAGGAAACATGGGACTCATAACCACAATGTGATTTAGGAGAAAAATATACAGTTAAAGGGTTCACAAAAAGGAAGGATTGTAAGTCTTAACAAGAAATTGTTTTTTTTGAAACAGAGTCTCACTCTGTTGCCCAGGCTAGAGTGCCGTGGTGTCAGCCTAGCTCACAGCAACCTCAAACTGCTGGGCTCAAGCAATCCTTCTGCCTCAGCCTCCCGAGTAGCTGGGACTACAGGCATGAACCACCATGCCCAGCTAAATTTTCTATATATTTTTAGTTGTCCAGCTAATTTCTTTCTATTTTTTTTTTTTTTTTTGGTAGAGACGGAGTCTCACTCTTGCTCAGGCTAGTCTCGAAGTCCTAAGCTCAAACGATCCACCTGCGTCAGCCTCCCAGAGTGCTAGGATTACAGGCGTAAGCCACTGTGCCTGGCCCTTAACAAGAAATTGTTGAACACGTAAAACTCACTTATACTAAAAGAAGAGGCTTTTATAAATATAAATCACGAAGGAGGAAAAGTAAGCACCCATTAGACAACAGATATCTATTATGTAACAATTATGGTAAATGTTGGGAATTCAGTGGTGAAAACCCCAAATGCCCAGATATTCTCATAGAACTTACAGATTTTAAAGTCAAACTGACTCTTCCACATTGTAGTAATATGTAGTCTTTACAAAAAAAATTAGGTTTGCCCTTACTAATCTGAGAACCCCAGGAAATAAAAGGAATGTCTTTCTAAATACTAGTAAGCCAATAAAAAAACCTCAGACACAGGGCAAGGTGTTTTGGACTGGTTTTATACATACTTTGAACCAGAAATGGAGAAATGTCTAAATTCTCAAAAATTTGAATTTCAAGTTCTCCTCATCATGGACAATGTGGAAGGGTACCCTTAACAGCCACAGTTTGTAATTTTAAATCCCTAAGTGATGTTCCTTCCCCTTAATGCTTCTGACTTTTCAACTAGGGTGTAAGACACAAGCTCAAGGCATATGACTTTGCCATACTTTCACTGGCATCATAAACCGCCATGGACAAAGATGTAAAGCTTGTTACCAGCCAGCTTTAGAAGAGGTACATCCTTGATTATATGAGAAATACTATAGAATTTCTCACTGGAAATCAAGTGATCCAAAAGGATGGATGCTTAGTGCTGTGCCTTACTGAAGGAGCCAGTATATGACTTCAAGGAGATTATTTTCACGATGAAGAGGAGTAAATTGTTAATACTGGTGAGGCAAGAGCACACTTAAAAGTGCTATGAAAGAATTGACAAAGTGAGACAATTCTGAGATGAGTTGACAAAGAATGGCAAAGGGGATGACACTGAAGAATTAGATGAACTTTTTCAGGTTTTCATAAATTCAGTCAAAATTCTTACATGAGAAACTACTAATTGACACCATAACCAGTTATGATCAATGAATAGAGCTTTAACTAATAAAATTTGCACTGATTTTGTACGAGGGAATAAAAGCAAAAAAACACAGCTACCATTCAGAATTCTTCAGAGGGAAGTTTCTTTTCAAGATACTGTTTCACAATTACCTCCCTTATCTCCTCTACCACATGCCTCTTTCCCCAAGGCTAATGTTGAAATGTGACTTTTTCTGTGGTTCAGTATACTTCATGATCTCAACCGTACAGCCTATAATAATCTGGCATCACTGTCTTGAGTTTGAAGATTCAGACATGTTCAAGATAATGTGTCCATTAGTGATTCAACACATTGCAGTGTAACATTTATTTCAGTGGAAGAATTACTTTAGTTACTTACAATTATGGAATAATTTACATAAAAGGCCCAAAAGGGTAACAATTTTTTTCACCTGTACTTTACTATATTTTAGAGGAAAAATGATATGCTGTGAGTTACCACAAACTTGGGAATTCAGAAAGTTACCTCATGGATGTCAAGGTCCTATCTTAAAAGCAACAAGTTGACTCTCTAATTTACCACAGACATGCCAGATGCTCATTTTATAGGCAGATTTCACAAGTCTTACATTTAATGAGAAATTGTCAGTTATATTTGGCAAGGGAAGACTATCTCTCAGATATTGAGAATATCAGTAGAAGAATCTTTTTGCTTCTTTCTTCCTAGGTAAGACTGACTGAAATAATTTGATAGTTAAAAATAATTTGAACAAAGAATGAAATCAAGAGAAGTAGGCATGGGTCCAGGGGTCAACAAACTTTTTCTGAATTGGGGGAAAAAAGTAAATATGTTAGGCTTTGTAGGCCACATTTAGTCTCTTTTATATTCTTCTGGTTTTTGTTTTATTTTTACAACCCTATAAAAATGTAGAAACCATGCTTAGCTGACAGGGAATAAAAAAACAGGCTGTAGGCCATAGTTCACCAACCTTTGGTTAAGAGCAGTACTGTCCAATATAGTGGTTACTGCTCAAACCAAATGTAGCTACTGAGCATTTGCCAGCATGACTGAGGAATTAAATTTTAAATTTTATTTAATTTTAATTAATTAAACTTTAAACAGACAAATGCAATTAGTGGCTACTGTTTTAAACAGTACAGGTCTAGAGGACCTCCAATAACCCAGAACGGCCCCAGAAATCTCTGTATACCTGTCACCCGCGAATCTACTGAAGGCTTGGACAAGAAGTAAACTGGGTATAAGCAGTTATTAACAATGGCCTCCAATTATTAAATTAAGGATCGGGCATCAATTCAAATGACTAACAACAAGGACAGAAAAAACACTGTATAAGAAAACCTGAAACAAAACTAGTTGGCATTTTTCTTGAATGAGGTCAAGCAAACTTAAAAAAAAAAAACTAGTTGAGGTTTCACAGTTTATTAGTATGACATCTCTTCAATAATATTTGGGCAAACCAGAACTTTGAAGTGTGAGAGAATGGTTCTAAAGGGCTTTTTGAGTTTAAAAAGACATGCAATATTCCCATTTTTTACAGAAATAAAAATTTCTACCATGCAATTTGCATATAGATTCTCCTATTGAAGACAGATGCAACTAAAATTAGGTTTCTGTTTGCCTGAGAAGACAACTGATTTCTCCCATCACTGACCTGAAATGCTACTGGAAAACTGCTTTGCTTCACTCATCACACTGCCACTCCCAGCAAGGGCCTTAAAGTTCATGAGGCACAAACCCGCTTTGTTAGCCAAGCTGTTACACAAGAAATCTAAGTCCTCATTTCCACGTGCTGACAAATCATTTCCCAAGTCCATTAATGCATTCAAAACTTGATTCCTGGAACTTCTGAAGTAGAAAATTAGGGGAGAAAACACTCATTCAGCTTTAAGAGGAAGCTGCCAGTCAAGGCCTTAGACAACACTCATCAAAGGCTGTTTGTTTTCCCCACCTATCTGGGACAGAATACTTCTCATTTAGCTAAGCAAAGAATTAAAAACACACAGTGGGGTAATATGTCACTAAACGGGTATTACATCACTACACATATGTCCAGCTAATAATGCATGAGAAGACTCACACTATACCTCTCAAAAGTTTCTCCTCCAGCATTTCCTATTTTAAAACAATCCTAGACTAAGAGCTAACATTCCTCAAGAAAGGAAAATCACTTCCTGTGAAATCAGGGGTTGAACCATGGAACATAAATCAGTGAATACAACCCGCTGGTATGATAAGTATTCATTCATAAAGTCCAAATCAAACTATCTACTAAGAGTCTTGAATTGGTACATACATACAAATGAATTCCATGCAGCAATTAAGAAACAATGAAGTAGATCTATATGTACCTCTGTGGAAAGATATCTAAGATAGATTGTGGGGTGGAAAAACAAGTCACAAAACAGTATGCATATTACAATTTCATCTCTGTGTGGTAACATATGTAAATTGACATGTGGAGAAAACGTCTGGAAGTGTTCATGGAGAAATTGGTGGTGGTGGTTACCTGTGATAAATTCAGCAGATAAGGTTTTTACTTTTCACGTTATATCCTTTCAGGCTATTTTTAAATATTTTTTAAATCAAGAGCTTGTATTACTTGCATAAGATTAAGATATTCCTTTAAAAGCCCAAAGAGTCTCTGCAGTGGTTCCCTCAAAAGATTAAGATGTGGCCCTTCTTTACTATTGCAGTATTGATAATTTAAATGAAAAAGTCAAAACTTCCTTTTGTACTTAATATCACTATAACATTCCTAAGACAGCTTTTGTTAATGAATTTCTATAGTGCACAGAAGAGAAAATATTCAAGTAGCAGTATTATAAAACTGAAAAAAAAATAAGGCACACTTCAAATAGAGCCTTGGTAGGACAAGGCAATCCACAAGTGCCAACCAGCTCCTGGGCTGTAAAGACCTCAGGAGAGCCATCACATTTCAATTACCATCACTAACATTACTTATTATTTGGCCTGCTTCAGTCTCCAAGGAAGGCAGCTTGTGATGATAATACCCAGCCTCTTCTTGTAAAACAATTCATTAGGCAAAGCAGAACAGCTGGGGCAGCCACGTGCGAGTTCTTAAAGCACCGCCCCACTGGGACCTCTGGCCCAGATTTCCCTTTTCGTGAGGGACAGCCACCACCCCTCTGACAGCTGTAGAGTCCTCCAGGGACACTTCAGGTTTAATCAGTACTTCCTGCACTGGAGAGGGTCATTTGATTTCTAACATAAACTAATGGCACTCCCGCTTTCAGCAGGTTACACCAGACATCAGATAAGAGGCTTTAGGGCATTTCTATCTTGTTCTAATGCTCGAGAGTTAATGAGGCAGCAAAAGATATTGTCATAGAGCCCGGTGTAGCTATATTATCCAATAAACGGACTCTTTCCAAGACAGGTTTAATATGGATCGAGGAGGTAAAGAAGGCTGGCTTAATATTGATCCTATTCAGAGGATGAGAATCCAGTCACCGTAAGTAGGGCAAAATCGTGCACATTCTGCAGTAGACAAAATGCTATAAGGAAGGTAAGGAGTTGTCTTTAAATACTAAGAGTAAAATGCTGATTTTTACCATTTTAAGCAGCATAAACTTAATAGATTTATTTGGCATTTTGGGCTAAGTTTTTTTTTTTTTAAAAGCTTCTAAATGAATCTACCTGTTTTCATGTACTTTGCTGAAAAGTGTTCCTAGGAATTAGAGTTTTAAAAAGTTAGCAACAAAGGTATTGTAAAAACAGCTTTATATTATACTAATTACATAATACATATAATTATATTATTATACATATAATGTATTATAAAAGGGATTACAGCTTTTTTACTGGCTGTAAAGCACATTTTATTATGTTAAATGGTAAAGACTGCTTTTAACTTCTAAATATCACTAGAGCCTACCTTACATAGGGCTTTAGAAATCATTCGTTCATTCATTCAACAACACTGATAGCCTATCATTAATATAATCAAAGCTATGTGAGACAGTGAAAAAAAGAAACCCTTGGATTCACTAATCCACAAAGCTGAATAAAAGAAAATATTATTTAAACAATCTTTTTCTTGTATCTTAGAATATGTTTTGGTAAATATACAGAAATCAAAACCCCAAGTGTTTCTCTTCTCCATACTAGAAATATCTATGACAGGTTCGACTCAGCAATTTAAAAGCTAACCATTTCTTGAGTGGCTTGCTCCCTGAAAGGTAAAAAGAACTGAGATTTTCTAATATTTAATTCCTTGTAGAAATAACAACAATAAAAAAAGTCTGCAAAATCCCTTAAAAGGACATGTTTGGCATGCATTTACTCATTTATGGAGCACTAAACATACTTAATATGGTAAAGAATATGAGATAATTAACAAAGTCCAAGTCATAGACATTAAGTCCTTATGTACACCTCTAAAACCACTAATTCTGAGCTTTCTCAACATAACCATCAGCTCACATCCTTCTACTGACCCACTGCTCTTGCATAGGTCTCTTGTCCCCTACTATTGCAGAGAATATTGGCTGCCTATCCCAAGACCTACTCTCCCCTTCCTCCTTATTAATAGAACCTAAAATGTTACCTGTCGAAACTACTATATCCCAGAATAAAAGATTACATCTTT